>NC_045965.1:26897539-27242272 GCF_010909765.2 Amblyraja radiata | reverse complement strand
ATGCTGTGAAAGATCTTTCAGTTTTTCTTCAGTTTTTTAAGTTTTCTTTTCCCATTCCCTGCTTGTATTGCACAGCTTTTGAAGTTTCTGAATGAAGTTGGACCTGAGGAGTGAATTGGGTCTAGAAGGAATGCTTGTGCAAGGAATTCTCTGGTAAACCTGCTGGAACTCTACATGTTTGCTTTGAATTTTTATTTGCCACAGTGCGATACTTCATAAATTGAATCTGGGCAAAAAAATAATGGTGCAATTGCATTGCTGTGCCTGAACATCTCAGAAGAGCTGGTAAACTGGCTTCGAGATCTCTGAACCAGCAACAAGACCCTTTTAAATATTTCTTCCCGAGAGTCAGAAATCATTAATCATCAGCAAGACTTGCCCATAAGGTGAACATTTCATTAATATGCATCTCCCTGCAGTTTTAATGAAGAAAAGTGATATTTTATCCCCAGACATAACTGTTTAATAATCTTTTTAATTGGCTTCACCTTGGGTAGCATAGGTTAAATTCCACCACCCACCAGCAAGTGAGTGCTTTGCTTCTTGCCCCAGTTCCCTGCAGAGCTGTGACAATTCAGTTGGAACGCACTATGATCTTTTCTTGATTCTAGAAGCAAGAGGAGGCAGTTGAAAGTCTGTGACATGCCTTTGGCTATTATTGACATAACTCACACACACACCAAGGGCTAGATGCATGAACCAAATATATGCCTTGTCAATCTCTGACGACGCTGGATTAAAAACTGCCCACAAATTCTTACAATAAGGACCCATTTGCTAATAAACTTAATGTTTCAGGAAGGAACTGCAGATGCTGGTTTATACCAAAGGTCGGCATAAAATGCTGCAGGACTCAGTAGGTCAGGCAGCATCTCAAAGAGAAAAGGATCATTCAATCTGAAGAGGAGTTCCGACCAGAAACGTCAATTATTCCTTTTTTCCAGGGATGCTGCCTGACCCGTTGAGTTACTCCAGCATTTTGTCTCTATTTAGTAATGTTTCATGTGCCCGTGGCCTCATAACTAGTTGCAAAATTCCATCTGACCACGAATGGCCACATTGCTGAGTTCTGTGTTGTCATGGGGATAAAAATAAGATCATTTATCGGCAACATCCAACATTTCAAGCATAAAGCAAATGACTAGAGCATCTCGAACTATTCCAGCCAGTCAATATAGTGGCCTTCCACCATTAGGACACAAAATGCAGAAGTAAATCAGCAGGTCAAGCAGCATCTCTGGAGAACATGGATAGGTGACATTTCGGGTTGTGACCCTTTGTCAGACTATTAGTTTAGTTTAGGGATAGTGTGGAAACAGGCCATTCGGCCCACCGAGTCTGGGCCAATCAGGGATCATCTTATGATCACTCGTACCATCCTGCACACTAGGGATAATTTAAGATCTTTACCAAAGTCAATTAACCTTCAAACTTATACGTCTTTGGAGTGTAGGAGGAAATCCGAGCACCCGGGGAAAACTCACGCAGGTCACGGGGAGAACGTACAAACTACGTACAGACCGCACCAGTAGTCAGGTTCGAACCTGGGTCTCTGGTGCTGCAAGGCAACAACTCTACCACTGCGCCTCTGTGCCACCCTTACTATTAAGTCTGACCTTAAACTGCACCTATCCATGTTCTCCAGAGATGGTGCCTGACCCGCTGAGTTCCTCCAGCAATTTGTGCCCTTTTGTGTAGTAACCAGCATCTGTAATTCTTTGTTCCTACATTCTGCCTTCCATCATTATTGTTCCATCTGGGGAATTAATTATCCACCTCACATTGTAGTTCCACCAAACTCTTTGCCAATGCAACAAACATAGGCCCTACTATTCGATATTCAGTGAGGCAAGTAAACAGGCAAGTAAGTACCTTAACCAAACACTCTTTAATGAAGATGAGTTTGGCTCAATTAACAACAGTGGCTGATAAAACAATGTATCAAAAGCCAAACCACCTGCTTCACACAATTCTTACACTGCAATGTAACTTCTTTAGGTTCAGGTAAAACAGCAGGAATCTTTAAAGAAAGCCATGCAACAAGAGGAAGACAAATTGCCTGTGTGTTTAAATGCATTTCCCGAGGATGATAATAGCAATAAGCGGGTTCGGTATTTCAACTGTGCATGCCCAGGCCATAGGTCATTTGCGATAAACATTCTCGCCAGCTGACCTGCTGCATGTATACAGACCTGCACTTCATCCATATTTTCAAGTTTTGATTCTTCGAGATAGAAAATACTGCTTTCAACACTATTAACTAGGTGTATTTAGTGTTCATTTGTACAAAATTATGATGATTTTGTTGGTTTTATTGCTTTATGCTTTGGAGCATATAACTGTTATACCAGTGTCTCAAACTAACTGCTATATTCAGTAGACATAATATTGCTTTAAGCAAAATTATGCCCACTGAACATATCAGTTAGTTAGAGACACTGGTATCACAGTTATATGCTCATTGCAGTTATTGGTGAGCCTGGTATGAACCTTTACAGTTTTCTGTGATACATTTGGATTTGTTCACTCCTTGCGGTATAGTAATGTAACTTTATCAATGGCAGTATGTAGGACATCGGCAGTTAGTGTGGTGATTATTCAGGTCAGTTTGTGTTTTATTTTTTTAACTCAGCTGAAAATAAACAAACTGCTGAAACAGACTCTCGCTCCCGCTCTCGCTACTGCTGTTGCAGTGTCAACCCTTGATGGTCCATCATTTACATGCCGCTGGAAATTAAATCTCGCCCTACATTCCTCCACTGTCTCTCTCACACTCCTCATGAACACCCACCCGGTACAGTAGGCGGAATGGTCCTTTCTTTCGTTAATCCTGCCCGCAGTCTCTGATGGGGCCAGTTTCACTGACTTAACCGTGACCGACCGCGTTTAACCTGGGCTCTGGGAACTCGGCATCTGATAGGGACGAGGAGGGTTCCATAGGGAAGGCAGGGACAACTTAGAATCCGGCAACAGATGTTAATGGATTCATTCCACAGTGAGTTCAATTCGAAAAGAACACACGCCGATACATCTGTGCCACTGGTTCAGGAGATCGATCCAATTATTGACCAACAGGCGATGGAATCCGTCTGTGACAAACTCCACAATGAGATGTGTCCACAGGAGCAAGTGTTCACTCTGATCAATAACTCAGGCACAGTGTTCACTCTGATCAATAACTTCACAATGTAAATCCATCCCAGTCAAAACCGTCCCGGAGAGCTGCCTGGCCGAGCACTGGGACAACTCTGGGCAAGATCCCATTGAGGGCAAGAACAACATTCTAGTCACTAAAAAAATACGCCTGAGGGCCGGATAATTTCAGGTCATGGGCAGGATCCGGGTTGCCGACCCCTGCATTAATGGTACATTCACACCACCATGTAGGTAAAGCATCAACCCACATCACACTGATACAGTCGCTGCCTGCCTCAGATTAAATATATATTTTATACATAAATTATGAATAAAGATAAGAAAATGTTTTAAACACAAGTAATATTTTCTTATTCTAGTAGCAAACACATTAAGAATTAAATGAAAATAATAAATTCTTTAACTTTTTGAATATCTCATAATTGCAGATTAATGAACTGAACTAGAACTAGTGTAAGTAATATGTGAACAGCAGAACAAGAAAGGAAGCTATTGAGTTGACAGAATTCTAGATTAATTCATTGGTAGAATAGTTAACAATTTATACACAGTTTATACAGCACTGCGTTCGCTTTTTTTTCCCGAATGACCTTTGACAAATCCCATGATTCCTTGCGTTTATCGGAATACCGAACTCGCTTATTCTGCAGCATTTCATCATTTTATTTAAGTAAAAAGAAGCATTATTTGGACAAGGCTTTGCTTTCTCAGGATTTCAGGTAAACCTACAGTTTAGCGAGGCAGTTTGCATACATCAGATAAGCCTTTTAAAATATCAACAACTGACAGCTGAGGTGTTCTTGAAAACACTGCTTCTACAACATAAATCTTCTACGTCATTTCATGTTCCACTACATTTGGAGTCAACAGAATGGATAAGACCCCATAAGAGAGATCTGTCACATATAACACAAGTCTAACATAATAGTAAGATTAAACGAGAACTTACCAGTTTGAAGTTTGATCATTATTTTATGAGGAGTTACGCCAGAGGAGAGACCCTTCTTCAGACCTTCTTCTGAAGAAGGGTCTTGACCCGAAAGGTTGCCTATTTCCTTCACTCCATAGATGCTGCCTCACATGCTGAGTTTCTCCAGCATTTTTGTTTACCTTCGATTTTCCAGCATCTGCAGTTCCTTTTTAAACATAAATTCTCTCATCTATCTATAAGGGGTCCACCCTTGCCCTTGGTGGACTTTTATTTCCTGTGGGCTTTGTCTTTTTCACAAGGAATAATAGTGTGGACTGTACACAAAATTGCTGGAGGAACTCAGCGGGTGCAGCAGCATCTATGGAGTGAAGGAAATAGGCGACGTTTCGGGCCGAAACCCTTCTTCAGAATAGTGTGGACTATATGGTTCATAACTTCATAAGTTATAGGAGAAGAATTAGGCCATCACGTCAACTCCTTCATTCAATCATGGCTGATCTATCTCTCCCTCTCAATCCCATTCTCCTGCCTTCTCCCCATAACCCCTGACACCCGCACTAATCAAGAATCAATCTCTGCCTTAAAAATATCCATTGACTTGGCCACCACAGCCTTCTGTGACAATGAACTCCACAGATTCACCACCCTCTGACTAAAGACATCCCCCTCAGCTTTCTAAAGGTACGTCCTTTAATTCTGAGGCTATGGCCTCTGGTCCTAGACTCTCCTACTAGTGAAAACATCCTTTCCACATCCACTCTATCCAGGCATGTTGCTATTCTGTAAGTATAGGGGGGTTCCCGAATAGTGAAAGTGGGGTTATGATCTTTGCTAATTACTGTATCAGCCACTGATGCTAATTGAGTGTTAATTACCCTAAATGAAGGGAACTTGGTTAGAAGTTCTGAGATCTATATGTACCTTATCAAGCAGCAGTCTGTACAAACTCTTGGAAACTACGATCTCCTCATTGTTGCATTGTGCATTTTATCTCAAATTTCTCTCACTTGTCTTCTGAAACCGTTGATTTGTGCCAGTTATCTTTCAACCCCGTAGTACCTTCTCTGTGTTTATTCACTCAAATCCCCCATTGTTAAAGTGTGATCTCAAGGAAATTAATTTGGACTTATTAACCGGCCTTTGGGAGATTCACAGCCAAGTTCATACCTGTCATCCGCAGCCATCATATAAATTATCTTTGAGGCTGCTGCGAGTGAAGAATGGGATTTTTATTTTAATTGTAGCCCGGAGCCACACAGGGGCAAAGCCAACTGTACCATCTCTTCCACCAAATCTGGTTAAGATCAATGAAGGCAATTAAATTGTGGATCAGTACGGGAGCTTTTCCAGCACAGTGTGTTTGTCTGCAGAGCCACAGCTATTTTGCTGTGTGCGTCTGGACTGCTTTCTCTCCTCAGGTTGAGGCAAGGATGTGGGTAATTTGTTCTTGTCAATTTTATCAGTCTAACTTTAGGTTAATCCCATAATGAACTCAACAGAGTTACAGCAAATAATTGGTGAACTAACTCTTCCACTGTCTAGCATGTTTGTATAATTTTGTACTTACTGATTTAGGTTCATTATTGTCACACATAAAGGGATACAATGGAAAGCTTTTTTTCATGCAATCCAAACAAATCAGATATACTATACATAAATATGGCAAGTCAAACAAGTACAATATATAGAACAAAGGGGAAGATACAGAGTACAGAATGTAGTTCTCAGCATTGTGACACATCAGTTCCATAGACAAAGTTCAATGGCCACAATGGGATGGAGGTGAATTGAACAGTACCCCAGCATATAAAAGGCCCATTCAAAAGCCTGATAAAAGAGGGGAACATTTTGTTGTGTACACTTTCAATTTGTTCCGGTTGTGTGTACTTTCTAGCTCCTGTACCTTCTACCAGATGGGAGCAGGGGGAAGAAGTAATGACCAGAGTGGGACATCCTTGATTATGTTGGCTGCTTTTCCAAGACAGCCTGAAATGTAGATGGAGTTAATGGTGGTAAATCTGATGTCATAGTCATACAGCATTAAAATAGGCCTTTTGGCCCAACTTGCCTATGTCAACCAAGATGCCCTATCTAACTAGTCCTTCCTGCCCGCTTTTAGTCCATATCCCACTCAACCGGATCTCTGTGATAACATCATTGCTATCATTATGTGCACAGTTGTTTACATGCACATTTGTAAATAAAATCCTGGAATATTAACTGCAGTTTGAAGCAGGCTTCTCTAAAATAGTCACTTCTACAAAACATCTCGTTCTCTTTTTATGGAAAATGTTGTAATTTCCCCCAAAAAAGCACATGAACATTTATTGAACTGGATGATCATGAGGTGCCACTGAACAGTAAACTAGCAGAAAGGCTGGTCTGATCTCTTCATTCTTTCCTTGGTATTTATTAATAGACTTGTTTCACAAAAGCATTCACTCCAATTTGCACAAGCAGAATTAATGGCTTTTCATTTCAACTGGAAATATAACGGTATTACATGCATTTATTCGCTCCGTATTAAAATTATCTGCACAAATTACTCCAAAGCATTGACAATTGCCTAGCACAAACATGTAGCTTAAAAGTTTGGCAAATTGGGTTTTAAGCAATGGGTAGTCAGGAACTGAGAGTCAACAGTAAAGATGGAAGTGGAATTAGTGGCTGAAGATGCAAAAAGAGTTAAGATCTTCAGCACCTCTGTAACCTGTTGTATAATATTATCTGATTCAATTGGGGAGCATGCAAACAAAATCTTTTCACTGGATCTCAGTACAAGTAACAATAATAATCAATACCAAGAACATAAAGGCCAAAAAGGACTCAGTTCATTCTGTTTCCTATTTTTGCAGCCTTGCCTTGGCAATCCCATCCCATTCCTTCCCAGTTATAGCTGCCTAGAACAGCTGTCAGGGATGGTGATGGAAGTAGGTAGGACGATGGCATTTTAAGAAGCTTTGAGTTGGATATGCAGGAAATGGAAGGATATGGACCACGTTCAGGCAGAGGAGAGTAGTTTAACTTGGCATCATGTTTGGCATGGACATTGTGTGCAGAGGGCCTTTTCCTGTGCTGTACTAGACATTTATGACAGTGCTATGTTCTAGACAGTTTCCTACAGATGTATTGTAACAGTCTGATGCTCAAGATAAAAGCTTGTCCTCTATGTGTTTATTATCAAAAGATACCAAGCAATTGGTATCAGTTTCCTTGTTCCCTTGTTGCAATTGTACAGGGTATGTTTGATGCTGCACCCTGCAGTACTGTGTATAGGTTCAGTCCCAAATGTTCAGAAAATATATCTTAACTTTAAAGGTTGTCCAATAGAGATTTGCTATGCTAATTCCTGTAATAAAAAAGTTGGCCTTTATGAAACTGTTAAATAAATTGAATCTGTATGTTTTCAAGTTCAGAAGAATCAGAAACATTTTCAATGATCTTAACAGGGATTGACATGGTAGTTTTTAGACAATAGACAACAGGTGCAGGAGTAGGCCATTCAGCCCTTTGAGCATGGCTGATCATCCCCAATCAGTACCCCGTTCCTGCCTTCTCCCCATATCCCCTGACTCCGCTATTTTTAAGAGCGCTATCTAGCTCTCTCTTCAAAGCATCTAGAGAACCTGCCTCCTCCGCCCTCTGAGGCAGAGAATTCCACAGATTCCTGAGAATTTTATCATCCTCTCAAGAGAAAGTCTTAAATGAGGGAACCTGGTTACAAGAATAGTTGGGCAACCATTTAAAACTAAGGTGCATATGAATTTCTTCTTACATCGGCTGGTGAATCTCTGGAATTCTTTTCCCTGACGAGCTATAGTGGCTAGATTAATTGATTGATCGATTGAAAGATTCAGCATGGAAACAGGCCCTTCAGCCTACTGGATCCATGGCAACCATTGATCACCTGTTCACACTAGTGAATTATCCCACTTTCACATCCATACCCTACACAGTTGGCACAATGTAGAGAGGCTAAATTAACCCGCAAACCCACACGTCCTTGGGATGTGGCAGGAAACCAGAACACAAGAAGGAAACCTATGTGGTCACAAGGAGAAGGTGCAAACTCCACACAGATAGCACCAGACTAATGGAGGGATTTAAAAACAAGGTTAAAAGATTGTGCTGCTGAGGGCTGCCGGGGATCAGGGACAGGGGGTCCTGAGGCCAAGAACCATGATAATAATAATAATAAATTTTATTTATGGGCGCCTTTCAAGAGTCTCAAGGACACCTTACAAAAATTTAGCAGGTAGAGGAAAAACATGTAAGGGGAATGAAATAAATAGTAGAGACATGACTAGTACACAAAGTAAAGACAGAATACAATTCAAAACACAATATGAGGCAATTAATGCACAGATGAAAAGGGAGGGGGACGTGGGGCTAAGGATAGGCAGAGGTGAAGAGATGGGTCTTGAGGCGTGACTGGAAGATGGTGAGGGACACGGAATTGCGGATCAGTTGGGGGAGGGAGTTCCAGAGCCTGGGAGCTGCCCTGGAGAAGGCTCTGTCCCCAAAACTGCGGAGGTTGGACTTGTGGATGGAGAGGAGACCGGCTGATGTGGATCTGAGGGACCGTGAGGGTTGGTAGGGGAGAGGTCAGTGAGATATGGGGGGGGGGCAGATGGTGGAGGGCTTTGTAGGTGAGGATCAGGATTTTGTAGGTGATCCGGTGGGAGATGGGAAGCCAGTGAAGTTGTTTGAGGACTGGAGTGATGTGATGCCAGGATTTGGTGTGGGTGATGAGTCGGGCGGCTGCGTTCTGGACCAGTTGGAGTCGGTTGATGTAGGTGGAGCTGATGCCAAGGAGAAGTGAGTTGCAATAGTCCAGTCGGGAGGAGATGAAGGCATGGATGAGTCTTTCAGCAGCGGGAGGTGTGAGAGAGGGTCTGAGTTTGGCGATGTTGCGGAGATGAAAGAAGGAGGTTTGCCATGATTAGCCATGATCATAGGGATTGGCAGATATACCCCATGGCCTAAAGGGGTTGAGTGGCCTACACCAGTTGCTCTTTTCTTATGTGTTCTTATGACGTTTTGGAAAGTTAAAAAAATAAAATTAAAAATAAAAATAAACCAATTTTTTTAAATAAAAAAAGTTTTTATTTTCAGTGTTTTTTCGCCCGTTCTTTTTTTTTCTGTAGTAGATGACATCAGTTGGGGGTCCTTCCAGAGCCATGTGTCCCTCATGCAGAATTGGGGGCCATTGCTTTCCTCTTGAGCTGTATGGTATGAGGGTAATTGTATGTGCTACTGGGAGAAGCCACACCTTTGTTTCTCTTGAACGTCAGAGGTTGAGGTGAGACTTGAAAGAAGTAGAAAAAATTACGAGAGGCACAAATAGGGTAGACAGTCAGAACCTTTTTCCCAGGATGGAAATACCAACACTAAAGGGCATAGCTTTAAGGCGAGTGGTGGAAAGTTTAATGGAGATGTGCAGGGCATGTTTTCTACACAGGGAGTGGTGGGGGCCTGGAATGTATTTCCAGGCGTGATAATGGTGCAAGATATGATAGTGGCATTCACAAGGCTTTTAGATAGGCACATGGAAGTGCAGGGAATGGAGGGATATTGATCATGTACAGGCAGATGAGATCTGTTTAACTTGGCATCATGTTAAGCATAAACACTGTGGGCCAAAGAGCATGTTCCAGTGCTGTACTGTTCTATATATTTCCATTTACTGCATGTTATGCTATCCATTGGGGATGTGTTACTGTGAAAGTCAATTTAACGAGTGGATGTTGCAAAAACTACAGCAACACAACTTCTCCCAGTAAAAGCAGAAGAAAATCAGCTAGTGAAGTCTATCTGAATATAATTTAGATATAAAATCATTGGCAGCCTCTGACAATAGTAGAAAGGATCCATTCCTGTGCTGTACTGTTCTATATGCACTATGACATTTGGTAATGTGTGTAGGGCACATAAATAGTTATCCTCATGAAGTTTGTTCAGAGAACAGGTTGAACTCTCGGCAATTAATTGTGGAAATGATCAGAACTGGATACGTCAGTCAAAGGATCCAACTCCATTTGCGAAGTCATTAGCAATTATTTCTGCAGTGTACAAGTTACAGTAACATAAGGTCACGGTCACTGCGTTCTAAAGAGAGCTTTGGACTGTTAGCACTCATGTTCTCTTCACCGCATGTAATCACAGTCAGCCAATTGAATTGATGTGCGGTTTGCATTAATGGAAATGCTGCTGGCAGTGGATGCATTCGCCATCTACAGGACCCTTCTTTAAACCAGCTGTACACACACAGAATCGTACATCTTCACATCCGTTTGTTTGTGGTCAGTGTAGTTTATTTGAGACCTGAGAACATTATTGTGGGACCTGGCATTGAGTAATCCATTGGCGATGCGATGTGAGTTAACACTTGCAGTGGAGGAGAACTGAGTAGTGAGGGAAACACCATCATTATTGTCACTGCTTTTTTGAGACTGATGCCTGCTTGGAATGCTATCCGAGCTTTAAAACCTGGTCATTGCTGCTCTTGAAACAAGTGGGGTTCCCAAGCTGCTACTTCTGCCAACATTAACTCATTGGTTCTATTTTAAAGGATGCATAACCACAATGTTGATGACCACAATGAACTTGATGCCCTATGTGTGGAAATCTCTGAAGAAGGCAGGACAAGATTGCCAGAGTGAGGCCATATGCAAATTAGAGGAACAGCACCTCATATTTTGCTTGGGTAGCTTACAACCCAGCGGTATGAACATTGAATTCTCTAATTTGAAGTAAATGAATCTCATACTACACTCCTTCCTTGCCGCCTTCCTCCTAACAAGTTGTTTTACCAGATCCACAATTGACTTTGTTTCTCTCGAGATCACACCTTCCCTAGCCAACAACGCCCTGCCTGAGGTCATTTGTAGCTGGCCGTGATTCGTCCTGGTCTTTCCCATCTCCAGTTTTTCACCTTACCCCCCCCCCCCGCCTCCCCCCTACTTACAGTCTGAAGAAGGGTCCTGACCCGAAACATCACCCATCCTTTTTCTCCAGAGATGCTGCCTGACCCGCTGCGTTATTCCAGCATCTTTAGGACCGGTTAAGTATTTCCTTTATCTGCACCATCCATTCTCTTTCACGTGGTTGGTACTTGGCAATCTAACATCCTTTCACTTCTTCACTTTCCATAATCCAGTGACCTGAGCAGACACGCATTACAACTTGTTGTCATGTACATCAGGATGCAAATAAATACTTTGTTTACATGAAGTATTTATTACAAGGGGGTAGAGGAACTGAAAGAATTTTTCATTAGGCGAGAAATAGTATTGGGTAGGCCAATGGGACTGAAGGATGATAAATCCCCTGGGCATGATGGTCTGCATCTCAGGGTCCTCAGGGAGGTGATAATGGGGCATTTGGATAGCAGTAAAAGGATTAATCCAAGTCAGCATGGATTTATGAAAGGAAAATCATGCTTGACTATTCTTCTGGAATTTTTTGAGGATGTGACAAGTAAAATGGATGAAGGGGTGCCAGTGGATGTAGTGTATCTAGACTTTCAGAAAGCCTTTAATAAGGTCCCGCAAAGGGAGACTGGTGACTAAAATTAGAGCACATGGTATTGGGGGTAGGGTGTTGACGTGGATAGAAAATTGGTTGGCAGACAGGAAGCAACGAGTAGGAGTGAACGGGTCCTTTTCAGAATGGCAGGCAGTGGCGAGTTGAGTGCCGCAAGGCTCGGTGTTGGAACTGCAACTGTTTACCATATACTGTATATTAATGATTTGGAAGAGGGAATTAGGAGCAACATTAGCAAGTTTGCAGATGACACAAAGCTGGGTAGCAGTGTGAACTGTGAAGATGATGTTAGGAGGTTGCAGGGTGACCTGCACAGGTTCAGTGAGTGGGCAGATGTGTGGCAGATGCAGTATAATATAGATAAAGGTGAGGATATCCACTTTGGCGGCAAACACAAGGGGGCAGATTATTATCTCAATGGGGTTAGGTTAGATAAGGGGGAGGTACAGCGAGACCTGGGTGTCCTTGTACACCAGTCACTGAAAGTTGACATGCAGGTACAGCAGGCAGTGAAGAAAGCTAATGGAATGTTGGCCTTCATAATGAGAAAAACGTTTTCACCCAGAGAGTTGTGAATTTGTGGAATTCCCTGCCACAGAGGGCAATGGAGGCCAAATCACTGGATGGATTTAAGAGAGAGTTAGATAGAGCTCTAGGGGCTAGTGGAATCAAGGGATATGAGGAGAAGGCAGGCACGGGTTATTGATTGGGGACGATCAGCCATGATCACAATGAATGGCGGTGCTGGCTCGAAGGACCGAATGGTCCCCTCCTGCACCTATTTTCTATGTTTCTAAGTACATAGAGTGAACAGTGTATGATAATGACAGATACAATAATACATTCAACAGCTGAATGGTGTAATGATTGTGGAGTAATCTGAAATTGGGGTAAAAAAGTGAGTCATACAGCATGGAAACAGGCCCTTTGGCCCAATTCACCCATGCCCCATCTAAGAAAAAATCCCATTTAACTGCATTTGGTCCATATCCCTCTAAACACTTTCCTATCCATATAGCTGCCAAAATGTATTTTAAATTCTGTTATAGAACCTGCTTCAACTACCTCCTATGGCAGCACATTCCATATACCCACCACCTTGAGTGAAAAAGTCACCCCTCAAGTTCCTTTTAAATCCTGCCCATCTCACCTTAAATCTGTCCTCTGGTTCTTGATTCCCATACACTGGGCAAAATATTCTGTTTGTTTCCCCAATATATGCCTCTCATGATTTTATTTACCTCTATAAGCTCACCACTCGGCCTCCTGCACTCCAACGTATAAAGTCCTAGCCTATTCTACCTTTCCCTATATTTCAGGTCCTCGAGTCTTGGCAACATCCTATTAAATCCACTTTGCACTCCTTCCAGATGAAGCAGCTATTCACTTGCACTGCTTTCAATGTAAGGTGCAACATCCAGCATTGACACTATGGCATTCTCAAGACTGGGGAAACCAAATGCAGATTGGTGATTACTTGAAGACCATCTGAGTTCAATTTACAGGGATAACTCAGTCCTCCATGTTGTTTGCCATTTTAGTTCCCCATCCCATTCCCATTTTGACTATTTGTCTGTGGCCTCCAGCACTGTTTTAACAAGAGCCAATGTAAGTTTGGGGAAGAACAAATCTTGTCCTGTCTGGGCTTTTTGCAGCCTTCGGGATTTGATACCAGATCCTATAACTTCAGGTCACTTACTCTCTCTGTATGCGGCACAGTGGTGCAGTGGTAGAGTTGATGCCTTTCAGCGCCAGCGACCCGGGTTAGATCCTGACTATGGGTCTGTCTGTACGGAATTTGTACATCTCTCTGTGACCATGTAGTTGTTCACCGGGTGCGCTTGTTTCCTCCCACTCTCCAAAAACATACAGGTTTGGTAGATTAATTGGCTTTGGTAAAATTGTAAATTGACCCTAATGTGTAGAATAGTGCTAGTGTACAGGGTGATTGTTGGTCGGTGTGGCCCCAGTGGGCGGAAGGGCCTGTTTCCGCACTGTATATCTAAAATCTATCAAAAGAATCTATCTAATATCTAATCCATCTGTGATATTGATTTAAGTTTGTTCTCTCCATTCATGTAGCCTGACTTCCTCGGCATGTCTTGCAGCCCTGCATTATGCTCTGTTACTCTCTAGTTTCACAGCACTGGTGAACCAAGGACCAATGTTCTCTATCCCCAGCATTAATCCATCGACCAGATGACCTTGCTTACGATTAGTGCCCGGGCCAACCTTGGAGGTATCCCATTTGTCCTATCCACCCTCACTCAGCATCACTGCAACTTAGTTCTGACAAAGGGACTTTGACTGAAACATTGACACTATTTCTCTTTCAGCTGATGCTGCGTATCCTGCAGAGCATTTCCAGCATTTTCTGTTTCCGTTAGGACATTAAAAAAAGTAGATCTTTAAGCAATGGCATAGGAATCAATGTTGAGTACATTATGTTAATTATTTTATAAATCCCCTTTAAATTTGAACTGTAGGTGGGTTGTTCTAGCCAATACACTTTCAGAAGGATGCCTCGTATCCCAGTATTCCAGGAGTCAGGAACTGTGGTTATGTGGAGAGGTTGGAGAAGCAAGGATCCTACTCCTTGAAGAAAAGAGAGTATTAAGGAAGGATTTAACATCAGTATTTCAAGTCATTCCATCCATTGATTGCAGGATCACATGGCTCTATCTACTAATATTCTGACAATGCTATATCCATATGGGCCTATTATTGTGGTTCACCATTTTGGCACCTCGTCGGTTAAATATATTCCTCATTGAAGCTTGCTTCACTGATGGAGGAGTGTACACTGGGCTTGAGGCAACATTTGTTGGTAGATTGCTATTTTGCTACCATTGATGGCCCACGGCTCCTCGAGGATGATCACGAGCTGCTAGATGTGCTCTGAATCCATTCTTCTTTCACAATAAAAGCGACAAAAGAATGACAAAGGTGATGGGGATTGAATAGAGTGGGCAGGGTGACAAAAAATGTCGTATGAAATGGAAATTGATTTTCACTCCTCCTCTCTAACCCTGGTAGATCTGCAAAATGCATTTACCTGTTATTTAAACTACACTTATCTGACTTATTTAAATTACACCTTTGCTGATATGTGCTGACTCTTTTGGATCAGGAGATTGTCAAGTACTTTGAAAGACTATTTTGTACAAAACTCTGCTAAGAGATGGGTACAAAATGTACACTTGTACACTTCGGCTGGCTTTGATTATAATCAAGCCAGCCGAAGTGTACAGATACAGGATAAAGGGAATGATTAATATTTAACTCAGATTCGGACATGGTTGAAAGTGACATATTTTGGTAGGTTCACCCTCAAATGTTGGCGCAACATGGCTGCCATGAAAACGAACCAGCCCATGCACCTCAGCAACTTACCAAGAGTACATGACAAGCCCTCAACCTCACCTACATAAAAGCATTGGGACAACATCGGGCGGCACATTGGCAGAGCAGTAGAGATGCTGCCTCACAGCGCAGAGACCTGGGTTCAATCCTGACTATAGGAACTGTCTGTACGGAGGTTGTATGTTCTCCCTGTGACAGCGTGGGTTTCCTCTGGGTGCTCCGGTTTCCTCCCACACTCTAAAGACATATGGGTTTGTAGATTAATTGACTTTAGTAAAACTTTGTAAAATGGCCCTAGTGTGTCGGATAGTGTTAGTGTTCGGGATGATCGCTGGTTGGCGCAGACTCGGTGGGCCAAAAAGTTGTTTCCGTGCTGTATCTTTAAAGTCTAATGTTCAAATAAATCAAGGAGAATGGATTGGAAATCTGTTGGTAAGGTAGCATCTGAGGTTAAGGGGTAGAGTCAGAATGATTGAGACGTTGAGGTAAGGTTAAGGGACATTCAGAATTGGCGCTGAGATTGTTGGGCAGGGGGTACAGTTGATCCTATGAGAGGGCAATGGCTGAAAGAAGAGATGGTAAGGAAAAAGAAAGTAAGGAAACCTACTTGTGTGGAGTCTCCCCGCACAAGGTTGGGACCGATTTGGCATGAAAGACGCACTTCAGGGCAACATGACCACGTAGTTCAGGCAATGGTGTACGTGTCCATGGTGAACATCATTTCATTAATATGTGTGAGATTCACAGCTGGAAATGCCCAGTAAAAATTTTGAGGGAAGCACAATTTGACCCAAACATGGTCATAGTGACATTCAGGGGTTATGAGCGGGGCAACCAAAAGTATGTGAATGCTTCAAAGGGCAGCACAGACACAATGGGCCAAAAGACCTCCGACTGAACAGTAAAAAGATGGGAGATAACACCCTCGGAACAGCTGCTGTTCAAACTTCTTGTACTAAGAAAAAGTAGCATAGTGCAGAGGAAGTCCTGGGCAATTGTGTGAGAGAAGGAAAGAGTTAAGTAGGACCACCAAAATCATTTGAGTACAGTACTGGCATCGATCCAGCCTTGGTTACCGTGCTCCTTGTAAATCCATAGATGTTGACAATTTGATTAGAAGGGATCAAATTAAGGGCTGTATTTTTTTTAGTAAACATCATAAAACCACAGTTGTACTCAGAGAAAACTCTGAAATCTGAATTGTTTCCAGTTTCATTGGCAACAATTGACTCAAAATAGATTGCATTTCATACTATAGGTTTATGCACAGATATCGATTTGTGTAGATTAAAATGTTCAAGTTGAAAATGTTCAGAGCTGGTAACTTTTCAAAAGTGAGATTAAATAGCCTCTCATGAAGGGATACACAGGGGAACTGGAGGTTAGTCTGATACATTTTGGAACATGAGGTGACAAGCTGAAAAACAAGCATAAATATGCTTGTTAATAAATGTAGAGCAAAGTAATGGTGGGCAGGACTTTCAGTAGATTTCAGTAGACACCGAACATGATGTCAAGACCATCACTTATCTACCTGCAAATAACCCATATTCTCTGCGAATGCATTTGCCTCTCCAAAAGTATTTTAAATGCCACTGATAATATATCTGCTTCAACCACCATCCCCGGCAGCACGTTCCAGGCACTCAACAAACACACCCCACACATCTTTAAACTAAGCTTATCTCACCTTGGGGAAAATAATTCTGACAGTCTACCCTATCTATGCTTATGGACATAGTTAGAGTAGACAGTCTAGGTAGACCATCTAAGAAGGCATGCTCTGTCTGGCTTATATGTTTCCTACAGACTCACAACTCTGTAGCTGATCTGTTTTGTCCCTGTAAGCCCTACATATCTGGGCCAGTCATTAAAGTAAACCCTGCCAGTGATAACTGCATCCACATTCAGACTGGCTGAATACATTAAAAATAACATAATAAGGCTCAATAACTATGCAGGGGCATGATCTGACAGCACTGTGGCGCAGCGAAGGAATTGCTGCCTCACAGCCAAAGCCCTGGGTTTGATATTGACTAAGGGTGCTGTCTGTTCAGAGTTTGTACGTTCTCCCTCAAACAGCGTGGGTTACCTCAGGTGCTCCGGTTTCCGCCCACACTCCAAAGACATGCAGGATCGTAGATTTATTGGTTATGGTAAAGATTATAAATTGTCCTTTGTGTATACGATAGTGCTAGTGTACAGGGTTCCCTAGTCAGCCCAAATCCTGTGGGCCGAAGGACCTGTTTCCATGCTGTATCTCTAAACTAAACTAGCTTTAGATTTATTTAGATTATTTAGAGATACATAACAGAAGCAGGCCCTTCGGTCCACGAAGACCACGCCAACCAGCGATCCCCGTACACTATCACTATCCTACACTCTAGGGAGAATTTACAATTTTTACCAAAGCCAATTTACCTACAAACTTGCACGTCTTTGGAATGTGGGAGGAAACTAGAGCTCCCGTAAAAATCCCACATAGTCACAGGGGAAACGTACAAACTCTGAACAGGCAGCACCCTCAGACAGGATCGAACCTGTGTCCCTGGCACTGTAAGGCAACAACTCTACCACTGCACCACTGTGTTGCCCCTAAAGTAATCTGCTACTATTTCTTGCGTTTAGGTGTTCTTTGTTATCTCACTGATGCTATTAAGAATAACTACTAGCCATTAATAAATATTAAGAATTGCGCATAAAAAATAATTGAAACCTCTGCAAGAGTCTAATTATTTTTCATAGTGTACGGGTTAACCAGAATGAGTGGTGCTCCTGGAAACCAGTGAGGCAGATCCACACTATGCCACACTTTTTGTTGCCTGCATCTGTCTGTGGAGACACTAGCACACTCTCAGTGATTAGATTCAGTTGCTTTGCCAAGGCTCATTGCTCTTCTATGGGCTTGCATGTTAAAAGCAATCAATACAAGCTTCCACAGCATCTCATTATATGGCCTAACAACTGACTTCAAGGAGATGTACCACTATGTATTAATAACCAAACGCAAGGCATATTTTATCATTGAGTTGCTGAGTAAATAGTAATGTGTGTGGCAAATGTTCTTTCAAAATGCAGGGAAATGAGCATGATATTACATTGGTCTGTTGCTATTCATCAGAAGAACATTCTGCAATTCATTCTGTTTTTACTTGCATGTAGTAATTTTAACAGAGTATTTCCACAACTTTATTCTATTCAGTGTTGCACCTCAGGTCCTACATTAGTTGGGACAAATAACCCCAACTCCATGCTTGGCTAAATTTGCTTTTCATGCTTGGCTCTCTGTTGATGTAACGTGAAACCAAATCTTCACCTCTTTTCTAATTCCTGAGGTTGGTGTCATCTGCAAACATGCTGACCATGCCTTGTACATTCTCATCCAAATTGGTGATATAGATGGCAAAGCACCCATCCACTAGTCACAGGCCTCCAGTCCAAAAAACAACCTTCCACCATCCCCCTCTGCTTCCTACCATGAAGCCAAATCTGTTTCCAGTTAGCTAGGTCTCCCTGGATCCCATGCAATCAAACATTCAAGAGCAACCTCCAATGTGGAACTTTATCAAAGGCCTTGACAAAGTCCAGAAAGACTATGTCCATGGCCTTGCCCCCATCAACCTTCTTGGACATGCCATGAAATTCCTCTCCAGTAGCTTTCCTACCCCAGTGTTAAGCTTACTGTTCTACAGATCCCAGGTTTTTCTTTGCAGTCTCTCTTAAATAAAGACGCATTAGCTACACTCCAATCTTACAATGCTTCACCCTTGCCTAACAATGGGTCATATTGGCCTCCCTGGATTGTGGCATGGGGTGTGTGTAGGGAACTATTAGATTTAGTAAGGGAATTGGCAACGCAAAGCAAAAACCCAGGAAATTACAGTATGTCTTGATAACTGGTGTAACCCAAACATTCATGAAAAATAGATTTTCATGGTACATACACCATTTACAGAAAGCACAACGGTTGGAATCTCAGTTGATCAGGCAGCATTTCTGGAGGACATGGTGATATAGGAAATCCTGGAAGTTATGAGTATTTGGCAAGCTTGTAATATGAGCTTACATATTGCGGAAGCATGATGGAAAAAAAGGCCAACATAGTGAAGGCATCTTAAAGGTCATGTTAGAAGAGGCAATAAGTCAAGTCAAGTTTATTTGTCACATACGCATACGAGATGTGCAGTGAAATGAAAAGTGGCAATGCTTGCGGATTGTGCAAAAAACTACAAAACACAATGGAACAGAATCAGAATTACATAATTGTGGGAGAAAAAAAAGAAACAGCTATTTAAAAAGATACAACACAACAGTAAATTGGTACAGTAAGTTAGTCCCTGGTGAGATAGGAGTTTACAGTCCTAATGGCGTCTGGGAAGAAACTCTTTCTCATCCTCTCTGTTTTCACAGCATGGCAACGGAGGCGTTTGCCTGACTGTAGCAGCTGGAACAGTCTGTTGCTGGGATGGAAGGGGTCCCCCATGATCTTGTTGGCTCTGGATTTGCACCTTCTGATGTACAGTTCCTGCAGGGGGGCGAGTGTAGTTCCCATAGTGCATTCGGCCAAACGCACTACTCTCTGCAGAGCCTTCTTGTCCTGGGCAGAGCAGTTCCCAAACCAAATAGTGATGTTTCCAGACAAGATGCTTTCCAGAGCCACTGAGTAGAAGCACTGGAGGATCCTCAGAGACACTCTGAATTTCCTCAATTGCCTGAGGTGGTAAAGGCGCTGCCTTGCCTTACTCACCAGTGCTGCAGCGTGTGATGTCCATGTCAGGTCGTCTGAGATGTGGACTCCCAGGTATTTAAAGTAGCTCACCCTATCCACAGTATCCCCATTTATCTTCAATGGTCAGTATGTCCTCGGATGTTGTGCCCTCCTAAAGTTCACGATCAGCTCTTTATTTTTTTTGACATTCAAGAGGAGGCTGTTGTCCTGACACCAGTTTGCCAGATCAGCCACCTCCTCCCGGTAGGCCTTCTCATCGTTATCGGAGATCAGGCCCACCACCACAGTGTCATCAGCAAACTTGATTATAGAGTTGGTAGATTTAGATGAACAAATTTAGGAAGTGTTTAGATTGCAAGGCACAGCTAAGTAGGGTAAAGATAAACATAGGTGGTTGTAAACCAAGCTGAGGGCAATAAAACTGATCAGAAAGAAACAGAAATAGACACAAAACACTGGAGTAACTCAGCAGGTCAGGCAACATCTCTGGAGAAAAGAATAGGTGAAGTTTCGGGTCAGAACCCTTCTCCAGTTTGAGTTCTGACCCATACTGCCACCTGTTCTTTTTCTCCAGAGATGCTGCCTGATCCACTGAGTTAATCCAGCATTCAGTGTCTATCTTCAATATAAACTAGCATCTGCAGTTCCTTTCTACACAGAAAGTAACAGAGGTCCTATGTCTGACAAGTAGGAGAGTAGTTTACCAAATTACATGGAAGAGAAGGTTAAAAAAAACTCTTGGGAAAAGAATGATAGGATACAAAGAGATGTTGGTCACTGATGAATGATTTAAAAAATCTAAAATCCACATGTAACCATTGCATCACAGGTATATAAAAGACCTTAGGTGCCGTGACTCACAGTAGCACTTCAGGTTCTCTCAGAGTCCTTCCCATTAAGAACTTGAATAATCTGACTTGTTTGAGAAACTCACTACTGCTCCAGGTCAAACACACCAAATTCCCCCAATGCATGGATATGTGACGTCGGAACGCCTTATTTGGACTGGTGTCTCCATTTCCAGAAAATCCTGGGTTCATAAATGAGCTTTTCAAGTACAGGCCTTGAGTATCAGCATTTCCAGTCAGTCACCAGTATAAGTTAAATCATCCTTTGGTGATGTTGGAGGAAGTGAAACCTTCATCAAACCTGCTCTCCCAGACCCGAAACGTGAGTCTGAAGAAAGGTCTCGACCCTAAACGTCGCCTGTTTCCTTCGCTCCATAGATGCTGCCTCACCCGCTGAGTTTCTCCAGCACTTTTGTCTCCCAGAGTCAAATCAGCAAACATAATTGACGAAAGGCACTCAGAAGTCAACAACGATTGATGTGGTTGGAAAATTGTATCTGTACACTCAATTGCCCTTTTGAATTGTCACACTGCCCATTCTCTGACTGCTGACAATGAACATGATCTGACTGTCATTAGATTCTATTATTATTTACCACACTGACCTGTTTGACAAACCAATGGAAACAATAATCTACTTGTGAAATCAAAAAGGACTTCAGACAGGTTAATACCAGTGTGTTCACTGTAAGAAAACAGAAATTCACTTCGCTGTCAGTACTTTCAACACATTTTCAACACATTAAAAAAAAATCCTTCTGTATCACCAGGAAGCTGAAAGGTACTGTGAGCCCTTTTATAGAGTAGTAGAGTCATACAGCATGAAAAAAGATCCTTCGGCCCAATTTGTCCAGGCCGACCACCACCCATCTACACTAGTCCCACATGCCTTTGTTTGTCCCATATATCTCTAAGCCTATCCTATCTATGTACTTGTCTAATTGTTTATTAAGTGTTTTAATAATACCTGCCTCAACTACCCCCCCCCCCCCCTCCCCCCCCCCCCCCCCCTCCCACGGCAGCTTGTTCCATACACCGAAGAACTCCCCTGCATAAAACAGGTGCCCCACAGGTTCCAATTAAATCTCCCTTCCCCCTCACTGTAAACCTATAATCCTCTGGTTCGCAATTTGCCTATGGGTAAAAGACCCCGCATGTACCCTATCTATTCCTCTCATGATCTTATCCTCTGGCTCTCCAAGGAATAAAGTCCTTGCTTGTTAAACCTCTCCCTATTGCTCAGGCCCACGAGTCCTGGCAACATCCTTGTAAATATTTTCTGCACCCTTTCCAGCTTAACATATTTCCTATGACAGGGTGACCAAAACTGAACCCAACACTCACAATGTGGCCTCATCAATGTCTTGCACAACTGCAACATGACTTCCCAACTTCTATACTTAATACTCTGACTGATGAAGGCCAATGTGCTGACAGCCTTCTTGAACACCCTTTCTACTTGTGATGCTACTTTCAAGGAGCTATGTACCTGCACTCCTAGATCCCTCTGCTCTCCAACACTCCCCACAGCCCTTCCTTTCACTTTTCTGCATTAAACAATTCCTCAGCCCACCTGCCCAACCGATCAAGATCCTGCTGCAAATTTTGACAACCACATGTAGGAATATAAGTGAAGGGGGTTTACAAAAAAAAAGATAAAGTGTTGGTGTAACTCAGCAAGTCAGGCAGCATCTCTGGAGAACATGAATAGGTGACGTTTTGGCTTGGGACATTATTCTGACTAACTCAGAGGAATATCAGATTGATTCATTCTCAGTGTCTGGCAGCAACTATGAGCGAGAGTTGATTTCAACTGTATCAAACGGTGGAATCTCTGAACCGATTGAGAGAGAGAGAATGTATAGCTCACCAGAGATTAGATTATCTACTTGCTAACTCCTTATCAATGTGGTGTTAAAACAAATGCCTGGGAAGCAAAATTATCTGCAGTAATGATTTGTGTTACAGAGGAGGTTTAACATAAAAGATGTGCCGAAACACTTCATGAATAGAAACCAATGTAGAATAACAGGTTGCAGAAATGAAGTTGAAAATGAGAATTAAATGTAATTATATTGGTGAACAAAGCAGCTATGCGTTAGGTCAAAGGTGATTGGCAGGCAGGAGATGGGTGGCTGAAAAAATAAACTGAAAACTGTAGTTTGAAAGAAAAGCAGATACTGTAGGAGATAATGTGCATCAATCTGTGCTGAAATTTAATTCAAGTGACTTTTTCATCAGGATTAGAATTTAGGTGGTGATGTTTTGAGTGTGGAAGTTCATGTTGTAAGAAGAAGATGTGAATTCAGTTTCGAGACACAACATGGAAACAAGCCCTTCAGCTCACTAACTCCAAGCCCTCAACCTCGCCTACATAAAAACATTGGGAAAACATCGGGCGGCCCAGAGGTAGGGTTGCTGCCTTATAGCACCAGAGACCCAGGTTTGATCCGGACTATGTGTGCTCTCTGTACAGCGTTTGTACATTATCCCTGTGACCACATGGGTTATCTCTGGTTGCTTTGGTTTCCTCCAACACTCCAAAGTTGGTTAATTGGCTTTGGTAATTCGGTAATTGTAAATTTTTCCCTAGTGTGTAGGACGGTGCTAGTGTACAAGGTGATCACTGGTCAACACCGACTTTGTGGGCAGAATGGCCTGTGTCCTTGCTGTTTCTCTAAACTAAGATAGTGAATCACTAAGACATAGAAGGTTATAGACCTAATGTGGGTAAATGGGCTTCATGTAGATAGGTGCAATGGGTGACATTGATATGATGGGCTGAAGGGCTTATTTCTGTGCTGTGACTCTCTGAATCTATTTATAGCCGTATTTCTAATTATACAAATTATACATGTCATTTGATTCTAATAGCACTAACTGATTGTGTCTATTCATGCCATTGTGCACTAATATCATCTGTTTGTTCGTACAGCCAATTCTCCATCTGACGAATCCGAGGAGCATGAAAAGGATCCCAAATCATTAACTTTTCCAGCCTACGTTGGAAGCCTTCTTGACTCTGGCGATGAGCTCATGGCATCTGGAGTGAGGATGTACTGTGACAACAGGGGAGGTTGCCCATCCTCCTGTCACCTGTGCCACCCAAAAGGGGGCCAAAACAGGCAAGAAGAACCTGTGTTGCTGGAAGTCACCAAGGCAGCTCCACTGTCTGAACTGCTCAGCGAAAATGAAACGCAAAAAGTACGTTTCTACCTCATTGGAGACTATCTTTAATCGGAGTTTACTGGACTTTATCTTGCACTAAACTTTATTCCCTTCATCATGTATCTGTACACTGTGGATGGATCAATTGTAATCATGTATAGCCTTTCTGTTGACTGGATAGCGTGCAACAAAAAGCTTCAGTACATGTGACAATAATCTAAACTAAACTACACTAAGTTTTACAAGCTAGCAGAAAACAAGTCAACTGTCCTTGTACATATGGCACTAATGTGTAGGGAGTGGATGCGGAACAGCAATGGCAGGCTGGAGACATAATCTCCCACCGGATCACCTATAAAATCCTGATCCTCACCTGCAAAGCCCTCCACCATCTGGCCCCCATATCTCACTGACCTCCTCTCCCCCTTCAACCCTCACGGTCCCTCAGATCCACATCAGCCGGTCTCCTCTCCATCCACAAGTCCAACCTCCGCAGTTTTGGGGACAGAGCCTTCTCCAGGGCAGCTCCCAGGCTCTGGAACTCCCTCCCCCAACTGATCCGCAATTCCGTGTCCCTCACCATCTTCCAGTCCCGCCTCAAGACCCATCTTTTCACCTCTGCCTATCCTTAGCCCCACGTCCCCCTCCCTTTTCATCTGTGCATTAATTGCATCATATTGTGTTTTGAATTGTATTCTGTCTTTACTTTGTGTACTAGTCATGTCTCTACTATTTATTTCATTCCCCTTACATGTTTTTCCTCTACCTGCTAAATTTTTGTAAGGTGTCCTTGAGACTCTTGAAAGGCGCCAATAAATTAAAAAATAAATAAATAAATAGATTTATTATAATGTCAACTATTCATTTCTCTCCATAAATGCTGCCTGGCCCATTAAAATCCTTCAGATTTTTTTTTCTGATCAAGTGTAGAGGGGCCAAGTAGCTTACTCTTGCTCTTATTCTTGTGATCCCTCAACAATAAAATGTAGTCTGTTTAAGAAGGAACTGCAGATGCTGGAAAATAGAAGGTATACAAAAATGCCGGAGAAACTCAGCAGGTGAGGCAGCATCTATGGAGTGAAAGGAATAGGCAACGTTTCGGTCTGGTGAAGGGTTTCGGCCCGAAATGTTGCCTATTTCCTTCGCTCCATAGATGCTGCCTCACCCGCTGAGTTTCTCCAGCGTTTTTGTCTACCTCCAATAAAATGTAGTCTTGTAGTCCAAGGCCTCAAAACACAGTGCAAAGTGGATGAAACCTAAGCCCATTTTGTGTGGTTGGGAACATCATGGTGAATAACTGTTCCCTTCTCCTTCCTTCTAAGGGTGGTAGAGTTGTTGCCTTACAGTGCCAGAGACCCAGGTTCAATCCTAACTACTTGTGCTTCTTTGTATGGACCTTGTACGTTCTCCATGTGACCATGTGATTTTTCTCCGGGTGCTCCGGTTTCCTCTCACACTTCAAAGACGTGCAGGTTTGCAGGTTAACTGACTTCTGCAAATTGCCCCTAGTATGTAGGATAGTGGTAGGGTATGGGGATCGCTGGTCTGCACAGATTTTGTGGGCCGAATGGCCTGTTTCCGCACTGCATCTCTTAGTTAAACTAAACTAATGTAAGGGGATCACTGGTCGGCATTGACTCGGTGAGCTGAAGACCCTGTTTCCACACTGTATTTCTAAAACAAAAGAAGGAGCAGGATTGGAGGGGAGGGATAGTGGATATGGGATGCACACTGGAGTAGAAATAAGGGAGCGAGTGGAGACGAGAAGGGGAATTTGGAGGGATGATTCTTGCTGGAGTGCCCAACCTCTTCTGGTAACGCTCCTTCAAATCTCTGTGCCTTAAAAAACGATCCCTGTCTTTGTCACATTGGTTAAGAAAAGGCTAGTTTGAACAATGATTCAATGATACTTTTATTGTCACATGTACCTAGGTACAGTGAAATGCTTTGTTTTGCATGCAACCTAGTAAAAACATACCGCAGACCTCACCTAGGCAGTATACAAGTCTCTACCTTTCTGGTGCCGACAAAATGACACAAAGTTCATCAAACAGACTTGTAGTCTGATTGCAGCTTCAAATCAGGCCCGCGTCCGCCGCACGCGGCAGCAGGCAGTCCCCGCGCCGGGACCTCGTTCCACCTCGGCAGCTTCAGAACAAGCTACAGAAGTGGTCGGTGCGTTATCAAGCTAACACTTTGCTCGCACTGCAGTTGTTTTTTGTTGTATTTTATAGGCTGTTAGCAGAAGCAATTTAATGTTAACATTGCAAAAAAAGGGCTGAAATAATATTTCATTAAGGATGGCTGTGAAAATGACAAGCATAACCAAACGGACAATCTAGGTCCAAATTTATAAGAAGCAGGGACTCGGTGATTAATATCTCAAATACTCTTCTGAGTCAGAGAATTAAATGATGTAATGGCTTTCACAACAAGATTAGTTGAAGTATCTTTCACGCACTATGTAGCTCTGTATAGCACAGGCATTGAGATTGTGCTTTATGCAGAGTGATTTCTCTGCACTGGCAGTGCCCATAATCAGTGTCAAGTGATGAAGTGTAGAGATCTTCAGAACTTGTGGAAATTACATTGACTCAGATTCAAATGTAGAGATCGTCAGTACTTGTAGAAATCACATTTGTTCACATTCACTTAAGATAGCTACCAATATTCAATGCCATGGAGCGTGCACTGCACAGTATCTAACTAGATCTTATCCTCCTAGGCAATCTATGAAGCAATGTTGAGTCTACTCTGGTGTTCGGGAGGTGGTGATGTCATTGATGACTGGTGCAGATGTGATTCTACAACCTTCAGTGTTGACGGACTCCCGAACTGTGCTCCACTGCCTCAGCCGATGTGAGTATCTATTCTTTAAGATCTTTTCCATGAATATCGCACATTTTCCGATAATATCCAATATTTCATTAATTTTGTGCAAGAGATATATTGAGGTCTCGACCTGGTGTGATGCCTCGATTATAAAGTGTAAGCCAGGAAGGATAAACACTCCAGGTCCTAATTGGTGTCCTTGTATGAGTTAAGGAGGAAATATTAAATATTTACTCAGTTGTATTAGATGTAAATGAAGAAGGAACAGAGCAGTGCTGTTGACGTTAACCTTTTTGCGTTTAGTACAGAAACCACAGTTAGCTTTCAGTTAGCTTTGTACCAGCATTTGCCAGTTTAACATATGACGCAAATAGTGCAGGGGACTAATATAGATGATATAGTGGTATGGGCGAATGCCTCAATGAGTTGGAGGACGTGCAGATCTGAAGCCTTGCTCAGCATGCTCTGAAAGCCGCAGGATATGAAGCATCTGGTTAAACTCTTGGGCAGCGGGGAAGGTGCTGGAAGGGGGAGATGGTGAAGGAGGTTGTATGATGGCAACTACAACCGGAGATGGAGAAGACACGAGGGAACCACTGCATAAACCTACCAAGGAAGCAGAGAGAGACACAAAATGCTGCAGTAACACAGCGGGTCAGGCAGTATCTTTGGAGAAAAGGAATTGGTGACATTTTGGGTCGAGAGCCTTCTTTAGACTGTGTTTGGGGAGAGGGAATCTAGAGGTATGATTGAGATAGAGGAGAGATTGAATTACTAGTAGCTGAGCTGATTCTCCCACTTTTCTACGTTGATTTTTCACTGCAAATTTTCCCTCCACAAAACAAAATCAGCAATCTCATTTCCATTATTATTTTAAAAACAAAATCCAGTTGCTCACTTACTGTGAGATTTCATCCTTCAATGGAGCCGCCCATTTTACTTCAATATTCACTGACTATGAAATATGTGGAAAGGATTTTGCTGTTGTTGTTATTAGATTTCATTTCCCCCATTGTAATTTCTTCATTACCATTTTTCTATTCTTTGCAATGTTTTTTAAGTTTCATCTTAATATATGCATCTATTTCTTTCAGTTTCTAATTAGTTTCAAAACTTAGTTCAAACGTATCCTTTCAGTGCACTCCTTCCTTTGTTTAGTTTAGTCTAATTTAGATATACAGCATGGAAACATGCCATTTGGATTACTGGCAGCAGAGCAGCTCAACGAAAACTTGAAGAGTGGAAGCAGATACGGTGAAGAAAATTATGGTGCACTGACAGAACTGACGACAAGATTTAGACAAGAAAGGGGAGTAAATAAAAATAAATTGTTCTGGCGTTGATGTTAATAGTGAAAAATAGTTTCAAAGTGCATTATTGTTAGATATATGGAAACCTAGCTCTAGCCTGTCAAGGGGTATTGAATGAAGGAAGAAAAATAATTTGGAAGAAGTTTCGACAGAGTTTGGGGAAGTTTGGGATGAATATGGTGAATGGGAATTGGTTTTGCTGTTAATCATGAAATAGGTTTTGGAGAGTTAACAAGAGGTGAATGTCAGAGATATGTGGGGAGGGGGGAAAGATTTAATAGGAACCTTAAAGGGTAACCTTTTCACGCAAAGGGTGATAGGTATATGGAACGAACTGCCGGAAGAGGTAGCTGAGGCAGGTAAGAAACATTTAGACAGGTACATGGATAGGATGGGTTTAGAGGGATATGGGTCAAAGGCAGGCAGGTGGGACCAGTGTAGATGGGACATGTTGGCCGGTATGGGCAAGTTGAGCCGAAGGGCCTGTTTCTATGCTGTAAGACTCTGTAACTCTATGAGAGATGTGGCACTGGCGTAGAAATGAAGGCTGGAGGACAGTGTTGAAGATCTCCAATTTGAGATGTTTAAGAAAGAACTGCAGATGCTGGAAAAATCAAAGGTAGACAAAAATGCTGTCGAAACGCAGCGGGTGAGGCAGCATCTATGGAGAGAAGGAATAGGCGACATTTGAGATGTTGGGAATGGAGAGTCAAAGTGGGTCAGGAAGAACTGAATGACAGGCTTGTGGGACTTAACTTACGACAATGTGGAAAAGTTTGAGCTGAAGAAAAATGAGGTTATAGGAGCTGGGCGTCAAGAAGATTTCAAACAAGTACAGATAGAAATTTTTGTCAGAAGTGAAAACATTTTGCCGAATGTTATGTTTTAACTCTGTGCACATTGAAGATTTCACTCATTAAGTCTTACCTTAACTTGATGATGAATAGATTTCAATTGGCTTGTCTCTGTCTGATTCTGATGAATGAGCATTCAATTGAGTACATGCGACTAGAGAGATTTGCTCAAATTGATTGATTGCTAGCTTTAAAAAAATAAGCAGTTATTTGAATCAGCTCACTCCTGGAGTTGGAGAAATTTATTGACATCTTATTCAGATCAGGGAGTTTATAACTTTCAAAAATATATCTAATCAGGTCAGACAACTTTGGTAAACAATAGGCAAAGAATAGAATTATTACATGGGGAATTTATTTCCAGTTTAGCATTGTATTAACAAACTAATATTTTATATTTGCTGAAGATCGAGTCAACTTTAGCAAGTACTTAAAATAATAGTGTTATTGGCAATTTGATATTGATTCTGGTGCAGTTTATCAGATTTATTTGGACATTTAAGGTTGCTTTAAGTTCACTGCAATGTTATTCTGTTGCTCCATGAAAGCAAGGGGTTTACACATGGGAAAAAATACCGAAATGAACTGAAGAGGTTTCTTTATTTTTTTGTTCATTGCATAGACTAGCTGTTCATTTACCTACTGTAAATGTATGGATAAATGAAAGTGTTTGCTCAGGGACTTTGGGAACTGGGACCTCTCCATGGCTGAGTCATACAGTCAAATCAAGAGAAGTTTTAAAAGAAATTGGCAATGCCAAAACTGAAGCTCCAAGTGCTGAGGAGAATGCAGAAGTGAACGAGAAGAGAATGAAATAATGCAATAAAACTGCAGATGCTGGTTTATACCAAAGATAGACACAAATTATTAACTAACTCGGCGGGTCAGGCAGCATCTCTGCAGACATGGATAGGTAATGTTTTGGGTCAGGACTCTTCTTCAGATTGATAAGGGTAGTGAACTGGAAGGGACATAAATACCAGGACAGATCAGGGCTGGCAACAGATGACCTCATGCAATGTTGGTTATCTGATTGTCCGATTATTGGCTAGGTACAGTGTGATCCCGAGAGGGATATATGAATGAATTTGGGAAACCTGAGTTTTGGATAATGGAGGGATCTCACTGAGAGACATGGGGAACAAAAGCATGGACTCAGAAAGAGCTATTTGAGTGGAGAACCCGAGTGGGGACAGGAGTGCATATGCACAAATGACCAAGAAGAAGAGAGACAAAACCAGTGAAAGTGGTTTCAGATAACTCATGGTATGGAGGAGTGCGCTTGCACATATTGAAGCACTGAAAGATATTTTAGACTTTGGGAAAACAAGCCCTTCGGCCCCCTGACTTCATTTGCCCCATGACCCTCTAAACCTGTTCTATCCATGTACCAATGAAAATGTTTCTTAAACGTTGCGATAGTACCTGCCTCAACCACCTCCTCTGACAGCTCGTTCCATACCACCACTCTTTGTGTGAAAAAGTTACCCAAGAGTTGTCAAGTGTTGACAGTTATCATCTGAACCATGCCTTGTTGCTTAAAGGTTGTCCAGCTCTTAAGCAGCATGCTCATAGGTAGGAACATTAAAAATATTCCCACACTCCCAAGAGTCAACTACCTGGTAATGTTCATCTGTGGCATCTTTATATCTGGAGCTGGGTTGGTATATTGCATGGTATTTTAATGGGAGAGATCTCTGGAGGATTGTGCTTTAATAATTTTATATACTTCCCAGATATGCGACTGTATTAATCACACAAAGTGCTCGGAGTAGATCTTTAATGGCTTCCTCCTGATTTATGGACTGACAGTAATTAAAATGAAAGTAGTGCCACAAAATCATTTTGTTCCACTAATATCAGCTCAGTGCAATCTTGGAACCACTTAATATTTCTTTGTTAAAATAATGATGATGACTCAAAGAAAGACTATTCAGAGAAGCACATCATTGTTTTGGTCACCTTTTAACATAGCCAGAATATTGAGGATGAATGGGAACCACCGACAAACTAAATGGTTCTAATTTGCCTCAGATTTGTTGATATTTTTGAGGCCTTCCAATTCTCTGCTCCCAAAGGCAATACAGTGGCACAGCAGTAGAGTTGCTGCCTCATTTCGCCAGAGGCCTATGTTTGATCCTGACTACAGGTTATGTCTGTACGGAGTTTGCACGTTCTCCTTGTGACCCGCATGGGTTTTTTCCGGGTGTTCCGGTTTCCTCCCACATTCCAAAGACGTACACATTTGTAGGTTAATTAGCTTCTGTAAGTTATCCCTAGTGTATAGTATACAACTAGTGTATGGGTGATCATTGGTCAATGTGGACTCGGTGGGTTGAAGGACATGTTTGCATGTTGTACCTCTAAATTAAGCAAAGCCTAACTCGATCTGACCAATCATTTCTTGACTTTATTCATCAGTCTGACCAAGGGAAAGATACATGAAGGCAAGTTTGAGATTAGTTGTTGACACCAGTCATAGCTGCTGGAATGTCAGTGGAGCAGATCGGCGAGAGCAAGCACAGATCGGCGAGACTAAACCTGATCTCCCGGTTGCTAAACACTTTAACTCCCCCTCCCATTACCAAACTGACCTTTCTGTCCAGGGCCTTCTCCATTGTTAGAGTGAGGCCCAGTGCAAATTGGAGGAACAACGCCTCATATTTCACTTGAGCAACTTACACTCCAGCGGTATGAATATTGGCTTCTATAACTTCAAGCAACCTTTGCCTTCGATTTCTCTCCATCCCTCCCCCCTTCCCAGTTCTCCAACCAGTCTGACTGTCCTTGTTTACATTTTATCTCTGTTTGCTTTGTAGTTACCTTCTCCCAGCTAACAATGATCTATTCTACATTTTCCTTAATCTCCATCCCATTTGTCTCGTTGTCACAATTTACATTTCCATATCTCTGTATCACCCTCTACCCTGATTCAGTCAAAAGAAGGGTCTCGACCCGAAACGTCACCCATTCCTTCTATCCAGAGATGCTGCCTGTCCTGCTGAGTTACTCCAGCATTTTGTGTCTATCTTCAGAATGTCAGTGGAAGTTTGAAAATATCAGTGGAAGCTTGAAAATACAGTGTCAGTGTCATTTGCTTCCCTAAGTAAGTAAATGCAATGCATAGCATGGATCTGTGTTGCACAGCTGAATAAATTCCAAGATTGTGTCTAATGTCACACCTGCCTCAATTGCTGTTGAAAATATCCTTGGTGTTCTGTGTTATTAAGGCACCAAAGGAATATAAGTTCAGAGCCTTGGTTCAGTAAAGGGAAGATGAAATAATGGAATCAGGACCAAACAAAGGCTAGGCCATTGGAAAAGCTTCATTCAGGGGAAACCAGAACACTAACCTTTAGCTGACTCCCATGATCAGTTGGACTGCTACAATGGGGCGGCACAATTGCACAGCTGGTAGAGCTGCTGCCTCACAGCGCCAGGAGCTCAGGTTCGATCCTGACCTCAGGTGCTGTCTGTGTTGTGTTTGCACGTCCTCCCTGTGACCGTGTGGGTTTCCTTTGGGTGCTCCGGTTTCCTCCTACATTGCAAAGACGTGCAGGTTTTCTAGGTTAATTGGCCTAAATTGCCCCATGTGTGTAGGGGGTGGATGAGAAATTGGCATAACATAGAACTTGTGTGAACCGATGTTCGGCATGTACTCGGTGGGCCAACGTGCCTGTTTCCACACTGTATCTCTACATACAAAATCTTGAGAACATGAGGAGAGAATTGGAATGAAAGAAGGGGGAGGTCACAATTTGGCCACTTCAAAGTGAGACTCATAGAATTAATGCCGTTATGAAGTGCATCTTCTGGAGATTCTCTACTGAGAAATGTGAATATGTACCAAAGATGTTTGCTAAAACAAAAATTACCTGTGCTGAACAATAAATGAACGCACGCGGAAAGATTAGAAATTAAGTGTGTTCTGAGGGATTAAAGGATATCAGAAATAGTTTCATTTAAGAAGGGTCCAGACCCGAAACGTCACCCATACTTTTTCTCCAGAGATACTTCCTGACCCGTTGAGTTACTCCAGCAATTTGTGTCTATCTTCGTCTACTCAAAGATTATTTGCTATCAAACAAGTCTATTTTCTTGATTTAATTATCCTTGAAAGTGTAGATTGTTTGGTAGGTTTGATGTTCCTGTGTCAGGGTTCATAAATATCTGAAAATGTATCATTATATTGTAATATCAGCAACTGGTTATTTGCATAACTACACATGCACCAAGCACACAATAAATATGACGTTTTCATTGTGGGTGAGTGATATTTAAATTAATTACCATACATAATTCTCAGTGTGGACAATTGTTTTAGAATGGCACTACTGGTGTATTTTTAACAAAGATAAAGATGGATCTCTGGTCTGTGCTTCCTGTGCTTCCAGATCCATTACCGCATGGTCTCAGCTTCATGTATTCCTCCTGCCTGAAATCCTTATCTGTTTTGTCCTTGTACATATGATTCATTTTCCTCAGTAAAGCATTCCATGCCCCTGTATTTCTGATATAAAGAAATCTCTCCAAAACTTCAGGTCAAGAGGTCAAGAGTGATTAATTATTATATGTTCCGGGACCGGAACAATAAAATTCTTACTTGCTGCAGCTTTACAGGCACATGAAACGTAAGAGCATAACAAATAAATGTACAATAAGCAATAATACAATAAACATTTCGGTTATGTAGAAACAAAGAACTGCAAATCTGATTTATTAAAATGGACACAGAGCTGGAGTAACTCAACAGGTCCCGCAGCATCTCTGGCGAATATGGATAGGTGACGTTTTCGGTCGGGACCCTTCTCCAGACTCATTTTAGAGGAGGAAAGATAGCCGAAAGGGAGGAGGGGCAAAACAAAACCTGATAGGCAATGAGTCTGAGGAAGGGTCTCGACCTGAAACATCACCCGTTCCTTCTTTACAGAGATGCTGCCTGTCCAGCTGAGTTACTCCATCATTTTGTGTCTACCTGACAGGTAATAAGTGAATCTAGGCAAGGATTTTTTTAAATGATAGGCAGGTGGTTGAAAAAACAAAAAAGTGAGACAAAAGGATTAAAAGAGTTGCAAGTTTAATTAAAAGGATTAAAAGAGAGAAGCCAGACAAATGAATATAGGTGGAGAGGGAGAGGAGAAATAGGTGCGAGTCCAGATGGGGCACAGAAGAGGGGGGCGTGGGGGAGAAAGGGGAGAGGGAGGTGGGAGATTAGAGGCTATTCAAAGTTGAAAATACCCAAGTGGAATATAAGGTGCTGTTTGCTTGGGGCCTCACTCTGGCAATGGACGAGGCCCAGGACAGGAAGGTGAGTATGAGAATGGGAAGTTGACTTAATTATCAGTTAATAATAGGTAGCTGGAAAATAATAATGTAAGCCAAAGTATCTATTGCATCCTTCCACAATGCTTCTACAAAGTCATAGTTCAGTGCTAAGATAGGGTTGTGCTGTGTGGTCCAAGAGCCTGATGATTAACGAGAAGAAACTGTTCTTGACCCTGGAGGTCATAGTTCTCAAGCTCCTGTACATTCTTCCTGATTGTGGCAGCAAGATGAGAGTGTGGTGTGGGTCTTTGTTGCTATTAGCTGTAGATCCCCCCCCAATGGAGAAGATGTTAATACTCATAACAGACCAGGCATGTAACATTTCTATTGCAATTTGACCATCAATTTTATACTGCAATTCTTTGTCACTGACATTCACTCAGAAAATTCCTTCATCCTTTTACAATGCTCAGTTTATTTTGAGACATGACGTCCCTAGGTACGGTTCCACTGTCCTAATTCCATCCATGCACCACATTATTTGATCCCGACTATCATCCTGATGGATTAGCGCAGCATATTGTTTCTGGGTTAATGGTCCAGGAATGTAGGAATTACTTGAAAGTAGAGAAATCAACATTCATATCGCTGGGTTATAAACTGTCCAAGCGAAATACGAGGTACTGTTCCTCCAACTTGCATGTGACCTCACTCTGATAGTGTAGGAGGCCCAGAACAGAGAGGTAGGTGATGCTCTGCACTGAGACCCCTCTTCAGTGGACCTTAACTTTAGTTCTCCTGACCTACTGAGTTACTCCAGCCCTTTGTGCCCATTTGTGCATCAAGCATATTGCCTTGAAGATATTGATCCTAACCCCTTTGATCTTTATATCCCATCTTATTTCTAAAAAACTAGGACAATTGTATGTTTTCATCTGTCTATCTGCAATCTCAATTTGAAGGGATATAAGATTTTAGGTCCCTTCATCACTCTATATGTTTGTTGTTAATTATTTTACCTCATTCCACACTTTCTCAAAAAGTAGCTCCTTACACTTCCATCTGAAATTGTAAGAATCATCTGACCTTATCCTGGTGCCTTTCCTGTCCTTATGATGCTTTCTACGTCCTCCCCACTTTTTGCAAATTAGACTTACTCTTGTGCCATTGACATATTCCATTACCATGCTCTTTTTCCCAAATCTAAACTCTAATATACCAGGTGGGCTGGAGTACTGGAGTAACTCAGCGGGTCCATCAGCATCTCTGGAGAACTATGGCTAGGTGACGTTTCAGGTCGGGTCCCTTCATCTGAATGAGGGTTCCAACATGAAACGTCACCTCTCCATGTTCTCCAGAGATGCTGACTAACCCATTGAGTTACTTCAGCATTTTGTGTCCTTTTGAGTAAACCAGCACCTGCAGATCTTTGCTTCTATAACTATGAGGAGCGGCGCAGCAGTAAAGTTGCTGCCTTACAGCGCCAGAGACCTGGGTGCAATCCTGACTACGGGTGCTGTCTGTACAGAGCTCATATGTTCTCCCTGTGAAGGCTTAGGTTTTCTCCAGGTGCTCTGGTTTCCTTCCAAACTCCAAATACGTCCAGGTTTGTAGGTTAATTGGCTTTGGTAAGTTGTCCCTTGTGTGGGTCAGTGTACGGGGTGATCGCTGGCCAGCGCAGCCTTGGTGGGCCTAAGGGCTTGTTTCCACACTGTGTCTCTAAAGTCTAAAATAAAAGATGTAGCGGGTGAGTTTTCAATCTCAATCCTGCACCTTTGTAGTCATCATTAATGGGACGAGTTGTTGTTGCAAATTCCAGGAAATTAACTGAATTTAACTTCCATGGTGGGATTAGAACTCATATCTCTGAGTTGATCGTTCATGCCTCTGGAATACTCGTCAGGGATATTATCTGCTGTTCCACCACTACACCCTGTACATGCAAAACAGCAGAGTCTGGGTGGATAGCTGTTCTCTACGGAAACATTGCCCGCATTGCGATTCATTCCTGCCCAATTTAGATACATACCAAGGGTAAAATATACACCCACCCGACCCCAGCTTCTACCATTGATCCAACTCGCTGAGTTTTCTCATAAAATATGTCTCTAAACAGTCCCTTTGGGAAGGACTTTATCCAACACCAACTGAAAATCTATGTGCACATTCACAATATTCCCTTTATCTATCCAATTAGTCACTTTTTCAATAACATTTTTTTTTATTATTGGACATATTGGCTGTTCTTAATTAGCCCATCCATCTTTAAATGCTCACTAATGTATTCTTGCTTCCTGGATTCTCAGCACATGACCAACTTCTCTAACTGATCTTTTCCACATTTCTACCCCCTACCACTATCAGTCTGAAGTAGGGTCTGAAAACGTTGCCTGACCATTTCCTCCATAGATGTTCCCTGACTCGCTGAGTTACTGCAAGTGTATTTTCTGTTCCTCCAACAACCAGTGATGGTTTTCATCAGGATTCATTGATTCTCCCACTTTAATTTCTGCTCAGTTTTCAGTGCTGATGTTCATTTTCATCTGAATATGCACATTTATTTTTTTCAGTTTCTAATTAGTTTCAAAACTTTGTGCAAATCTATCCTTTCAATGCACTCCTTCCTTTGTCTAATTTAGTTTAGTTTAGTTTAGATATACAATGTGGAAACAGGCCCTATGGCCCACCCTTCACCAGCTCTATCCTACACATGAGGGACAATTTCCAGAAACTAATTAAACTACAAACCTGCACGACTTTGGGATGTGGGAGAAAACCCAAGCACCTGGAGAAAACCCACACAGTCACAGGGAGAATGTACAAACTCTATACGGACAGCACCCGTAGTCAGGATCGAACCCGGGTCTCTGGTGCTGCGCCACTGTGCTGCCCAAAGATAGTAAGGTTACATTGCATTTCTTAACTGAAGGCTCACAGTTAATGTTCAATTCCTTATTTGCTAACTTTTCTTCTCGTCTCATTTCTTCTCTCACTGAACTTTCCCCTTTTCCAATCTAACATCCCTATCTTTCAGATCTTCATTATCGTTTTCTATTATCTCCTGCCCCCAGGTTCATTATCATTGTTTCCTCGTCTGCCTCCTGCTCCCACATCAGTTATTAGTTTTATCTCCCACTGCTAAATAAAGTAAAACATGTTTCTCAGTTGGTTAAGAAAAATACTCATATTAGTGTACTTTCCAGGACAGCGCAAATAATAAGGAGGAAAATGTAATCTCTAATTAGTCTTCGTAATTAGTCTAATGCTAATTCTGTGGTTTATGATTTAGAAGCATTGGTTCTTCTGGAGGAACTCAGCAGCATCTGGGGAGAGAAACGGACAGGCGACATTTTGGGTCATGACCTTCAGACTCAAGAATCAGGAGTATTTAATTGTCATATGTACTGAAACCGGAACAATGACAATTTGCTACTTGCAGCAAAATAACAGGCATGTGTACAAAGTACTCGTAGATAGCATGATAAACAAACAAAATTTAAATTAAAATCCCCATACTAATGCAAAAAGCCTGAAGTCTTCAATGTAACCAAAACAATTCATAGTTTAGTGTTTTGCAATGTTCAAGAGCTTGATGGTTGTTGGGATGAAGCTGTTCTTGAAACTGGACATCACGGTTTTCAGACCTCTTCCTGATGATAGGAATGAAATCAGAGCATGGTCAGGGTGGTGTTCTTTGATGATGCTGGCTGCCTTTTTGAGGCAGTGCCTTCTATTGATCCCTTCGATGGTTGGATGTTTTGTAGCTGTGATGGGCCAGGTGGTGTTCATCACTTTTGTAATCTTCATTCCTGGGTGTTCGAGTTGCCGAACCAGGCCGTGGTGTAACCGGACTGATGGAGTCGAGGAGAGAAAGCTGGTAGGGAAAGGTGAGGCAGAGTGTGGGGCAAGAACTGGAAGCTGACAGGGATGTAAAACTACTAAAGCTGGATTTAGATAATAAACTGATCATAATTTTTCAAAAAAACAATTGTGAGGAAGCAAAAAAAAAAAAAAAAAAAAGTTTCCCCCCTCCCCACTTGTACTTTCAGTATGAAAAGGGTTCCGACCTGAAACGTCTCCTGTTCTTTTTCTCCAGAGATGTTGCCTGACCCGTTGAGTTACTCTGGCATTTTGTGTCTATCTTCAAAAAAAAAAGAATGTTTATTTCAGATTTCTTGAGTTTGAGTTTAGTTTATTGCCACATGTATCAAGGTACAGTGAAAAGCTTTTGCTGTGTGCTAACTAGTCAGTGGAAAGAGAATACATGATTACAATTGAGCCATCCACAGTGTACAGATACATGATAAAGGCAATAACATGACTAACGTTTAGTGCAAGATAAAGCCACTAATGTATGATCAAAGATAGTTAACAGGTACCTGATAAATCTTTTCATCGATACATTTTCAATGTATTTCTTTTCTTTCTACAGTCTGAGGCTGTCACCTGCACATGAGCCAAGCAGCTCGCTGGTGGTTTTGGAGTGGGACCATACCGAGCCTGCCATTGGGGTGAAGATTGTAGATTACCTGATCAGTTTGGAAAGGGTCACCATCACAGATCGAGCAGAGATGTCCAAGGTTGAGGCAGGTGAGTAAGAATCAGGTTATGCCTGAGGTAGATGAATGGCTAGCCTTGCCCGAGATTGGCCACAGATCTGTGGAGTTGAAGATGCAATTATTTGTGGTTGGACAACTTAAATTAAAAGTGTTCCCCTGAATAATTGATAAATAATGCTTCAATGCCCAATCTTTACAAGTAAAGGGGTGACATGGTGGTGCAGCGGTAGAGTTGCTGCCTTACAACGCCAGAGACCCGGGTTCAATCCTGACTGCGGGTGCTGTCTGTACAGAGTTTGTACATTCTCCACGTGGCCTGCATGGATTTTCTCTGAGTGCGCCAGTTTCCTCTCGCACTCCAAAGATGTATAGGTTTGTAGGTTAATTGGCTTGGTACTGTAATGCTAGTGTGCGGGGATCACTTGTTGGTGCAGAATCGGTGGGTCAAAGGGCCTGTTTCCATGCTGTATCTCTACACTACATTAAACTAAATGCGTTATTAGTAACAGAGGTGACATAATGCCATGGAGCAAAAATGGTTTAAAGATTTCTTCAGAAACACCATATGACAATATGGTCTTAAAATTAAGAGGCAAGCATAATTCCTCAGGCATTAGAAGTGGCACTGATTGTCCTAATTTAAATTAAATCAGTTTTGGCCGCAGTTCTTGTAATAAAGCATAAGAAATGTAAGCTGGAGAAAGTCATAGGAGCTTTCGAACTTGCTCCCGCATTCATTCACATCGTAGCTGCAACTTTACCACACCCACTAATTCATCCAATTTCTATATTTTCTGAATCATTGTTTAATTTAGTTTAGAGATACAGCATGGAAACAGGCCCTTCGGCCCACTGAGTCTGCGCCGACCAGAGATCCCCATATATTAACACTATCCTACACACGCTGGGGACAATTTACAATTTTACCGAGCCAATTGGCCTACAAACCTGTAGTGTGGATTGTGAGAGGGAACTGGAGCACTCGGAGAAAACCCACATGGTCACAGGGAGAATGTACAAACTCCATTCAGAGAGCACCCATAGTCAGGATCGAACCCGGATCTCTGGTGCTGTAAGGAAGCAACAGTGCCACTGCGCCACCATACTGCACTTAATGTCTTAAAGTCTATTAGTGGATATCTAAACACGAAGGATCCATACTTTCAGAGGTGTAGAATTCCAAAGATTAATTTTGTCTTAGTCCTAAATGGTTGATCCTTCATCCTGACATCACATCCTGTTGCTTCAGACTCTCCTTCTTAAGGTAAAAGCTTCAGGCAATCACCCTGTTCATGATTCTTGGTAAGCTATGTTCAGCATTTGACTAGAACGCTTTCTCAGAACATTTTCATTTTGCAATAGGATTAATACCATTGACCGTGCTGGAGATGATGCACTTACGGTTTCAAAAATGTGTTTTAAAATAAATCTGTATTTGTTTAATTGTTGCTGCTGTTGTTTCTTCCATGCTTTGAGAAATTAGAGATCTTATACTGAAACGGAATCTAACTGGTAACGACCTAATGATTCACAATGATGGTTGAGGCTGAATAACCATGGTTTTGTACACATGAATCCAATGTTGGAGCAGAATTTTGGCTTACACGTATTCAGTAAACTCCCTATGGAATGTTGTCCCAAGTCAGAACTGGACCTATATGTTTTAAGTATTTTGGTTATCCTAAAATTAAAAATATATATATATTTCAAATTGTTTAATTGTTAATAATATTATAATGTTTCAGATAGTGTGGTAAAGAAGGCATATACAGTATGCTTGCCTTCATTGGCCGAGGCATTGAGTATGAGAATCAGAAATTTATGATGCAACATTTAGAACTTTGGTTAGGTGAAATTGGAGTATTTTGTGCAGTTTTGGTTTCCCCATTATTAAAAGGATGCTTTGGAAAGGGTGCGGAGGAAGGGGCCCGACGTTCTGGCAGGCAGGTTTGCTAAGGCTACACGTGTGGGTTTGAACTAAATAGTGGGGGGGAAGGAAAGTTTGAGAAGGGATAAGAGAGTAAGGTCAGGGCCAATTGCGAGCGGTGCGAGAGGTGAGGTGAATACCGAGGTCAAAGTGTTGTACATGAATGCGCAAAGTATTTCGACAAAGTCCCACATAAGAGATTAGTATACAAACTTAAAGCACACGGTATTGGGGGTTCAGTATTGATGTGGATAGAGAACTGGCTGGCAGACAGGAAGCAAAGAGTAGGAGTAAACGGGTCCTTTTCAGAATGGCAGGCAGTGACTAGTGGGGTACCGCAAGGCTCAGTGCTGGGACCCCAGCTATTTACAATATATATTAATGATCTGGATGAGGGAATTGAATGCAACATCTCCAAGTTTGCGGATGACACGAAGCTGGGGGGCAGTGTTAGCTGTGAGGAGGATGCTAGGAGGCTGCAAGGTGACTTGGATAGGTTGGGTGAGTTATCAAATGCATGGCAGATGCAGTATAGTGTGGATAAATGTGAGGTTATCCACTTTTGTGGCAAAAACAGGAAAGTAGACTATTATCTGAATGGTGGCCGATTAGGAAAAGGGGAGATGCAACGAGACCTGGGTGTCATGGTACACCAGTCATTGAAAGTAGGAATGCAGGTGCAGCAGGCAGTGAAGAAAGCAAATGGTATGTTAGAATTCATAGCAAAAGGATTTGAGTATAAGAGCAGGGAGGTTCTACTGCAGTTGTACAGGGTCTTGGTGAGACCACACCTGGAGTATTGCGTACAGTTTTGGTCTCCTAATCTGAGGAAAGACATGCTTGCCATAGAGGGAGTACAGAGAAGGTTCACCAGACTGATTCCTGGGATGACAGGACTTTCGTATGAAGAAAGACTGGATAGACTCGGCTTGTACAAGCTAGAATTTAGAAGATTGAGGGGGGATCTTATAGAAACTTACAAAATTCTTAAGGGGTTTGACAGGCTAGATGCTAGGAAGATTATTCCCGATGTTGGGGAAGTCCAGAACTAGGGGTCACAGTTTAAGGATAAGAGGGAAGTCTTTTAGGACCGAGATGAGAAAATCATTTTTTACACTGAGAGTGGTGAATCTGTGGAATTATCTGCCACAGAAGGTAGTTGAGGCCAGTTCATTGGCTATATTTAAGAGGGAGTTAGATGTGGCCCTTGTGGCTAAAGGGATCAGGGGGTATGGAGAGAAGGCAGGGATGGGATACTGAGTTGGATGATCAGCCATGATCATATCGAATGGCGGTGCAGGCTCGAAGGGCCGAATGGCCTACTCCTGCACCTATTTTCTATATTTCTATGTTTCTATAAGAAATAAAGTGGACGAGCTTGAGGTTCAGTTAGAAATTGGCAAGTATGATTTTGGGGGAATTACAGAGACATGGCTGCAAGAGGGTCAGGGCTGGGAACTGAATATTCAAGGTTATACATCCTATTGAAAAGACAGACAGGTGGGCAGAGGGGGTGGGGTAGCTCTGTTGGTGAGGAATTAAATTCAGTCCCTTGCAAGGCGTGACATTGAAACAGGAGATGTGACGTCACTATGGATAGAACTAAGGAATTGTAAGGGTAAAAAGGCCCTAATGCGACATCTGCAGGCCCCCAAACAGTAGCCTGGATACAAGGTGAAAGTTGAATCGGGAGTTAAAATTGGCATTTAGTAAAGGTAATGCTACGGTTGTTATAGGAGATTTCAACATGCAGGTAAACTGGGAAAATCAGGTTGGTACTGGACCCCAAGAAAGGGAGTTTGTGGAGTGCCTCCATGATGGATTCTTAGTGCAGCTTGTATTGGAGCCTACCAGGGAGAAGGCAATTCTGGTTTTAGTGTTATGTAATGAACCGGATTTGATAAAAATAACTTGAGGTTAAGGAGCCATTAGGAGGTTAGAAATTCCAAAATAAACCAAGAATATATCATGAGTTGTAAATATCACAGCAGCTTGTCCTGCATCAGCCATATTGAGGAAATGGCCAATAAATCACACAGGAGAGTTAGATATAGGTCTTAGTGCAAACAGAATCAAGGGATATGTGGAGAAAGCAGGAATGGGGTACTGATTTTGGATGATCAGCCATGATCACATTGAATGACGGTGCAGGCTCGAAGGGCTAAATGGTCTAATTGTCTACTCCTGCACCTATTTTCTGTTTCTGTGTAAATGCCTCTACTTCCTTAGAATGCTTAGGAAATTCGGCATGTCCCCAACAACTCACACCAACTTCAGAAGATGCGCCGTATAAAGCATTTTATCGGGATACATTGAGAAACCACAGCATGGTTTGGGAACAGCACCATCTGAAACCGCAGGAAATTGCAGACATAGACCAGACCATCACATAAACCAACCTCCTTCCATTGACTCCATCTACACATCACACTGCTTCGGCAAGGCCACCAGCTTAATCAAGGACAATTCTCACCGCTGTTACTCGCTCTTGTCCGCCCTCCCATCAGGCAAGAGGTACAGATGTGTGAAAACACATACCTCCAGATTCAGGGACAGTTTCTTCTCAGCTGTTATCAGGCAACTGAACCATCCTACCACCAACTAGAGAGCGGTCCTGACCTACCATCTACTTCATGGAAGACCCTCAGACATTAACTAACCTTTATACCGTTTATTTTGTATCTGCACACTGTGGACGGCTTGATTGTAATCATGTATAGTTTTTTCGCTGACTGGATAGCATGCAACAAAAAAGGTTTTCACTGTACCTCGGTACACGTGCCAATAATAAACTAAACAAAACTAAACATTTGAGTTGTCACAAAGTGCTGGAGTAACTCAGTGGGTCAGGCAGCATCTCTGGAGAAAAAGCAAATGTGATGTTTCGGGTTGGGACTCTTCTTCAGAATTTTGGATTTATCACTGTTTCTTAAGAGAGGAAAGTTTATGCCTCAAAACAGGAAGCTGAAAGGTAAGTTGCGGTGAATCACTGGAACAACAAGCAATGGGATGAAAGTTAAGGCTGTAACCCAGGTTCTTTCTGCATTGCCTTCTCCCTTCCTCCTCTGGTGCATCCAATGAATATTGTAGCCTGATCCTCTGGAGTTATAACATGCAAACCTACACATGCAATTTGCTACCTGATGAATTCTTGGTCTCAGTAATTGACATCCCTCCAAGCAGGAGACATTTGAAATTGAAATCTGTGCAGTAGTCATCTTTGATCATCTGCCTGTGACTTCCTGAAACTTACTGTTGAGATTAATTGGCTGATTGAGAAAAGAAGATTGCACAGACCTCGGTTGTTACATTTTTGCATCAAAAAATCGGAAGGAAAGTAATTACTTCATAAGAACCTTGTCCCTTTTTTCCCTGATTTTTGCCTTTTTCTTTTTTCAAGCTTGATATTCTTTCCTACACACAGTTGTTTTATCCTTGTTTCTCTCATTTTTAATACCTCTTCGTGTTTTCTTTCTTTCCTTCCTTTTCTTAATTGTCTGTTTTCAATTCATTTCCTTCCCTTCCTCATCATTTCCTTTTCCTTTACTCTCCCTTCCACTATTCTTAATTTATTTTTCTCGCCTCTCTCCAACTTCAGTATGACCTTAACCTTTCCCTGTGTTTGTTCCCATCCCTTTGTTCTCACCCCACCTGTTTCCTCTCTCCTTGTCCTGAGTCCCCTCTCTTCTATCCCTTTTCCCTCCCATGTCGGTCACCTCTCTCCTGTGTCTGTCTCCTCTCACCCACCTGTTCTCTCTCCTTCCTGCGTCAGTGACCCCACTCCCCCTTCTGCCTGCATCCTCTCTCTCTCTGTCCTCTCTCCCTGTGTCTATCCTCTCTCCCCTGTGTCTGTACCCTCTCCTCCAAGTCTGCTCCTTATCTCCCTGTGTCTGAGTCCACCTTCCCCTTATGTCTTTCCCCTTTCCTTTTGTGTAGGAATCCCTCTCCCCATGTCTGTCTGCTCTCCCTGTGTTTATCCCTTTGTCTGCTGTGTATGTATCCCCCCCCTCCCCCATGCCTGTCCCCCTTCCCTCATGTCTGCCTCCTCTCCCTCCTTGTCTTCCTTCTCAATTATGACTGAGACCCCTCTCCCCTGTATCTGTCACCTCTTCCCTATGTCTGTCCCTTCTTCCCTGTGTCTATTGTGGGCCTGTGTTCCCTCTCCCCTCTGTCCCTGTCCCCTCCGTCTTTCTTCCTCTGCCCTCTCATTCATCTCTTTTCCAACACAACCAGTGATTTTTTTTTCTGCACTACCTTGTGTAAAACAAATTTTAAAATGCTTTACTTAGTTGTACTGACATCACTCTCTTCAAATTCAAGACTCACTCAAAGGAAAATTAAATCAAAAACAAACTTTAGCAGCTTATTGTGCCTTGGAACGCTTAACAATTGGTACCAGTTGTACTTGTTAAATAAATTAAAAGGATTCAGCGTATTCAATAAAGAAGTATCTTCGATTGTAATCACTTTAGGGACATTTTTGTCCTCATGGTGAAGTTGTGTTTCGATGCAGAAGATTCAAGAATAAATTATAACTAGCATTGATCATGTTTTAATGAGTAATTGGGCATTTTTTAAGTGTGAATTTTAATTATTTCTAAATTGGTCATTAGTAACCTCCCCAGGGTGAATAAAGAATGATTTCTGCTATCCCATGGCTCAGTTCTGTAATATTTATAACCCATTCAGAGTCTAAGCTATATTTCAACAAAGCTTGCTTGCAATCCTGATTTACATCCAGCACACGTTGAAAGGTGAGCTCGCATGAAATTAATCGGGATAGACTCGTTCCAGTTGCTTGTGCACACGGACTAAGCCCAAAGAAAGATAGTTGGGGGAGGAGCAATTAAGTTCAGAAAATATTCACTGGGAACGGATGGAATAGAACCACAATATTGCTTGCAGTAAAAGGAAAAAGTGAAAGGAGGATGTAAAACAGGCACAAGATACTGGGGGGGGGGGAGAGACAATTAATGATTTATCAACAACATAGAAACATAGAAACATAGAAATTAGGTGCAGGAGTAGGCCATTCGGCCCTTCGAGCCTGCACCGCCATTCAATATGATCATGGCTGATCATCCAACTCAGTATCCCGTACCTGCCTTCTCTCCATACCCTCTGATCCCCTTAGCCACAAGGGCCACATCTAACTCCCTCTTAAATATAGCCAATGAACTGGCCTCGACTACCCTCTGTGGCAGGGAGTTCCAGAGATTCACCACTCTCTGTGTGAAAAAAGTTCTTCTCATCTCGGTTTTAAAGGATTTCCCCCTTATCCTTAAGCTGTGACCCCTTGTCCTGGACTTCCCCAACATCGGGAGCAATCTTCCTGCATCTAGCCTGTCCAACCCCTTAAGAATTTTGTAAGTTTCTATAAGATCCCCTCTCAATCTCCTAAATTCTAGAGAGTATAAACCAAGTCTATCCAGTCTTTCTTCATAAGACAGTCCTGACATCCCAGGAATCAGTCTGGTGAACCTTCTCTGCACTCCCTCTATGGCAATAATGTCCTTCCTCAGATTTGGAGACCAAAACTGTACGCAATACTCCAGGTGTGGTCTCACCAAGACCCTGTACAACTGCAGTAGAACCTCCCTGCTCCTATACTCAAATCCTTTTGCTATGAAAGCTAACATACCATTTGCTTTCTTCACTGCCTGCTGCACCTGCATGCCCACTTTCAATGACTGGTGTACCATGACACCCAGGTCTCGCTGCATCTCCCCTTTTCCTAGTCGGCCACCATTTAGATAATAGTCTGCTTTCCCGTTTTTGCCACCAAAATGGATAACCTCACATTTATCCACATTATACTGCATCTGCCAAACATTTGCCCACTCACCCACCCTATCCAAGTCATCTTGCAGTCTCCTAGCATCCTCCTCACAGCTAACACTGCCCCCCAGCTTAGTGTCATCCGCAAACTTGGAGATATTGCCTTCAATTCCCTCATCCAGATCATTAATATATATTGTAAATAGCTGGGGTCCCAGCACTGAGCCTTGCGGTACCCCACTAGTCACTGCCTGCCATTGTGAAAAGGACCCGTTTACTCCTACTCTTTGCATCGGGGAAAACAACAACAGGTATTTACCAGCCTTGGTAACATAGTGCACGAATAGGCCCTTTGGCTTCCAACGTCCTTGCTGAATATGATATCAATATATTAGGGTGGCACAGTTGGGCAGCGGTAGAATTGCTGCCTTACAGTGTTCCCGTGTTCGATCCTGACTACAGATGCTGTCTACACGGAGTTTGGACATTCTCCCTGCGACCGTGTGGGGTTTCTCCAGGTGCTCGTGTTTCCTTCCACATTCCAAGTTTGTAGGTTAATTGGCTTCTGTGAATTGTGTGTAGAATGTAAAACTGGGATAACATTGAACAAGTGTAAGGATAATCGCTGGTTGGCGTTAACTCGGTGAGCCGAAGGGTCTGTTTCCATACTGTATTTCTAAAAGTAAATAAACTAGCCTCATCTGCCTGCACACGATGCAGATTCTCTGATTGCATATCCGCATGGGTATTACTGAAGGTATTCATGGAGAATTTCTTAAAGCTGTCTGATGTGGGTACAATTACCAGTTGTAATTAGTACAATTACCATTAGAATTAATTGGCTGTATTGGTGGATGGGAAAGATTTAAATGGGTATCGGATTTAAACGGATCAGTCATTAAGGGCTCCGGTCGAATGGGTTTCGTGTCGGCTTCCAGGTAAGTCCCCCGTTCAAGGTCACTCACGTTATTTAGTTTTTTTTTTTTTGTTTTTTTTTTCTCTCTCTCTCTCTCTCTCTCTCTCTCTCTCTCTCTCTCTCTCTCTCTCTCTCTCTCTTTCTCTCTCTCCCTCTCTCCCTCTCTCCCTCTCTCCCTCTCTCCCCTCTCAAAGATTCAAGCGGGTATCAGACGCTATTTAAGGGCTCAATCGGCCCGCTCGTGGGGCCAGTCATCGCCGGCGTGGCTTCAAATCAAACTGCTGCATCAAGGTGATCGAGGCTCCCGATGTTGAAGCCCCCGCCGGCCGATTTTAAGCTGCGCCGGGCGATGAAAGGTCCCACGAAAGGACCAATTCAAGCCCCACGATTCGGGGCGGACGAAGCTGCTGTTGCTGGAGTTCGGAGTCGGTCACCAACCAGGTCAGATCCCGATGTTACTGTCCGCAGGGCCCACGGCTGAAGCCTCGCGTGTGTGTGTGCGCATGCACCTGCGCGCGGCCACCAAGAAATTGTGACCCCCCCAAATTTTGTCCCCCCATGTCTTGATAGCTATTTCCGTGCCTGCATATCGATGTGCCTATCTAAAAGCTACTTAAACACCTCTAATGTATCTAACTCCACCACCAACCCTGGCAGCGGGTTTCAGGCACCTACTACCCCCTGTATGAAACTTGCCCCATGCATGTCCTTTACACATTGTCCCTGTTACCTTAAGGATATACCCTCGAGTCTTTGACACTTCCAATCTGGGAAAAAGGTTGTAACTATCTATGCTACCTATGCCTCTCAATTTTATATATCAGGTCTCCCCTCATCAACATATGGGTGGACAAAGACCAGAGATGGAAAGAGGACAAAAGACTAAGCTAAAGAAGGAAGAGGAGGAAGGGTTCAATAGTAGTGGGAGAGAAAGCTGGAAAAGAGATGGGGATGGGACAGGGCCTGACAAGCAAAGACATCTGAAATAGGATAGTATTTCAGTCCGAAGGTACACAAAATTGCTGGGGAAACTCAGCGGGTGCAGCAGCATCTATGGAGCGAAGGAAAAGTATTTCAGTCCTCCAGCTTCAGTAGCTTTAGTACAGGTGTTCCCAACCTTTTTGTTCCATTTACCCCAGGCAACTTTAATAGCACATAACAATGTTATTTCACTTATTTATGACCAACTAATGATGAACAGGTACCAGTATACCAGAACTAAACATAGTCAGTCAATGAGAAAAAATATGTACAAATACAGAATCAACAAATTTACCCCCTGGGGGTAAATTTACCCCAGATTGGGAACCCTTGCTTTAGTAAGAGAAAGCTGTTTCCATTATAAATTGTGTCTATAAATTTGGCATCGGGGAATTTTAGTTATAGAGCCATACAGCATGGAAACAAACCATTCAGCCCAGCTTGCCCACACTGACCAATATGCCCCATCTACAGTAGTCCCACCTGCCTGCTTTTGGCCCATCTCCTTCTTAGCCTATCCTATCCATGTACCTGTCTAAATGTTTCTTAAACGTTGAAAATAGTACCGGCCTCAACTACCTCCTCCGGCAGCTCGTTCCATACACCCACCACCCTTTGTGTAAAAAAGTGATCCCTCAGAGTCCTATTAAATTTTTTTCCCTTCACCTTAAACCTATGTCCTCTGGTTCTCGATTCTGGGCAAAATAATCTGTGTGATTACTTGATCTATTCCTGTTGAAGTTGTTTCAGATCTTCTTGAGTATTACTGAAATTATTGAAATTTCAGCCACTGAAATTATATTCCGAATTCCCTACCTCTCCATGTGGAGATAAACAAGAGATTGAATTGGTAAGACTGTTGATCAATGAGATCCAATGGACAATTTCTATTTTTCATATCCCTTTGTAAAATCAGTTTCCTTTCCAGCACTTGATGTAACTTACACATGGACCTTAGAATATTCCAGTTCTGTCGGTCATTATATTGCAGATCTGTTGACTGAGTTCTGTCTCTTCTCTGATGGATAGTCGTCTTTGTGAAATAGCAGCAAGTGTTTTTTATGGATTATTGTAGGAATAGGAAAGATCAGGATGTGAGAGAGCAGAGTGATTTAGCCAGCAGCAGAGGTTACAAGGAGATTGAATGATACTGACGATTGCAAGAAGATTTGCAAATTACTTGTCTACAACTATGCTTAGTTGACCTTGGATAATCACAAGCAAAGGGCACTGAAGCCCTATTTGCTATACATCCTGTTCATATGATCTGAAATAGTCTTGGCTCTCCCTCATGTGTATTAATTTAGTTATTTCCTCCAGTACAGCTGCTAATGACACTGCATCCATAGACGATGCACTGATATATTCCTGTTACAAACTGTTTCTGACCTCGAGATGGTTTAATGTTGGCGTTCCACTCTCAGAATCCTCAGTGAGTCAGGTGACTTTTCTGCCCAGCTCCTTAATTAATCTACATTAGTTATTCTCAGACTCTGCTGTTTAATGAGCACAAGTACATAATCCTTTCATTAGTAAGTTAATTATACCAATCTCCTCACTGTTGGGCTCATTTATCTTTTAATAAGAATAATTTCAGTTAATTAATTGAAATAAGTCTGAGACAAGGCGATTAATTAAATGTTTCCGCAGCAGTGATTTATGCAGGAAGAAATGTGTTGGCGTTGGAATTATGTAGAAAAGGTAAAGCTGAAGTATGAGCTGTAAAATCAAACAGCTCTTTTTTGCTTCTCTTCCAGTGCGCGCACTGGGACTTTGTATTCCTGTTGGGCAAAGTGGCAGAATATTTAATCGGGGGATGTAGGTGTGGGGGACAGAATTTATGGTGGCACAGGCTTCCCCATACGTTCACCATGAAACCAAAGAGTTTTGGGTTTTCTACAGTATTTCTCAAAGAGAAGTTGGGTTAACATAAGATGAGTGTTTGATGGCACTGGGCATGCACATGTGGAGTTTAGAAGGATGACGGAGGACCTCATTGAAACTTACCGAATAGTGAAACGTCTGGATAGAGCGGATGCAGAGAGGATGTTTCCACCAGTTGGAGAATCTAGGACCAGAGGTCATAGCCTTAGAATAAAAGAATGTACCTTTAGAAAGGGGATGAGGAGGAATTTCTTTAGTCAGAGGGTGGTGAATCTGTGGAATACTTTGCCACAGACAGCTGTGGAAGCCAAGTCAATGGATATTTTTAAGGTGGAGATTGACAGATTCTTGATTAGAAAAGGTGTCAAGAGTTATGGGGATAGGTGGAACCCATTGCTGATCAAACCCTATGCATTCCTTCACAAAATAAATATGTCAAGCCAATTGTACCATCACGCATTGCCTTCTCAATTGAAATCATAAAGACAACATCAAAATGAAACCAAAGATGTCCTGGGATTTTATGGAGGGTCGATACATCTAGCAATTAAGCTACAGGGTTAGTTAAAGACACTTATTTCAAATAGGTAAGAAAGTCTCAGAATCATTGAGTCATACAGCATGGAAACAGGCCCTTCAGCTCAACTTGCCCACGCCAACCAGCATGCCCCATCTACACTCATCCCACCTGCCTGCATTTGGCCCATATCCCTCTAAACCTATCCTATCCATGTACCTGCCCAAATGATTTTGAAATGTTGTGATAGTTCCTACCTCAACTACCTCCTCTGGCAGCTCATTCCATATACCTACCAACCTTTGCGTAAAAAAAATTATCCCGCAGTTTCCTATTACCTTTTTTCCCCCCTCACCTTAAACCTATGTCCTCTGGTTCTTGATTCCCCTCTATGTAAGAATTTGTGACAATTTGCACTTCTTTTTGGGATCATGTTAGCAATCTGATTCCTGTGCTTTGAGTTTAACGCAGGGTCTGGCTTGTGAATGAATCTTTTAGAAGCACACTCGGACAATTTTGATCCTGGCTACGGGTGCTGTCTGTACAGAGTTTGTACTTTCTCGCTGTGACCGCGTGTGTTTTCACTGGGTAGATACATAGAAACATAGAAAATAGGTGCAGGAGTAGGCCATTCGGCCCTTCGAGCCTGCACCGCCATTCAATATGATCATGGCTGATCATCCAACTCAGTACGCTCTGGTTTTCTCCCACATTCCAAAGACATGCAGGTGTGTAGGTTAATTAGCTTCTGTAAATTGCCCCCCAGCATGTAGGATAGAACTAGTGCATGGGTGATCGCTGGTCGGAATGGATGCGGTGGGCCGAACGGCCTGTTTGCACACTGTATCCCCAAACAAAACTAAACTAACTTCTGTTTGTGTCTTTTTGACTAGCCTTTGCTCCTTTCACTAATGCTCCTTTCACTAATGCTGTGCCTTAGGCTGTTCCTGCAAATTCTGTTGCATGTTATTGAATATGCCCATTTTTATATTTGGAGATAAAAGGAAATATAAAATTTAGATGGCAAGAAATAACACTAAACGCAAATGACAGAATTGTACAAAAGGTCAGTCAGCATTAGAAAAGACAAAAGAGAAGTTTAAAGATGAGCTTTGATAACAGGTTCACATCCAAAGGATTAATCCATCATTTCTCTTTGAAAACGCAGCAAGAGCAAGTGTTTCTTACTTTTATTTTCGGTGTTGCAGCACACTCTAGTGAACTAATTTCTCTATTACATCTGGAAGATTCGTAGAAGCGAAGCATACTAAAGCAACCACTCTCATAGGATGGGCTCTGTCAAATGTAAACTACAGCCTGCATTGTAACTATCTGCCTGAGCATTCAAAATCTCTCTCCTTGAAATCCTGGATCTCCTCTGAATATAGCACCTGTCAGCTACAGGGATAGGCAGATGGTTGGACAAATGCCAGAGATTAACACCCTCAAGGTGTGAGACAAAAGAATTAGAGAGTTGCAAATTGTGTACCTGGAGGATTGACGATATGCAAATTATTTAGGAATGTAGGTGGAAGGGAGGAGAGAGATAGATGCAAGGCCAGCCAGGGCTCAGGGGATGATGGAAATGTTACTGGGAAGAAAAAGGAGCAGGGGGGCTTCATGGGGGGAAAAAGGGGAGTGGGGAGCGTTTTGCAGAGGTTACCTAAATTTACCTAAAGTTAGAGAATTCAATGTTCATACCGTGGAAAGAAAGAACGGTAGGTAAACACAAAGTGCTGGGGTATCTCATTGGGTCAGGCAGCATCTCCGGAGAAAAAGGATCGGTGAATTTGAGTCTGACGAAGGGTCCCGGCCCGAAATGTCACCTATCCTTTTTCTCAGGAAATGCTGCCTGACCTGCTGAGTTACTTCAGCAATCTGTGTCTTTCAATGTCCATACCGTTGGGATGTGATCCACCCATGCGGAATGTGAGTGGAATATACATACAGTAGGTTGTGTTTATCAGAGGATTCAGGTAAACATGTCAGACTATTTCAATGAAGTTGTCACTGTGGAAATCAAATCCGATACTGGTTTCTTGGGGACTGCGTAATCTCAAATTACTGGGGTCAACACCAGTAGGTCCCTCTCGACGAAGTGTAGAATCTCATACTTTCCCATATTAAACTTAATTTGCCAAGATTGGCCCACTAACTAAAGCCATCTGACCTTACTTTACTTATTTCAAGCGTCATACTTCATTAGCATGTTCCTGGTAGATTTAATAAACTTGTTCTTTTCCAGACTATCTGTCTGCTTCAAACCTAACACCAGTCTAAAGTAGTGGCCTGACTTTCTGATCCTGCATCTTTTAAATACAATTCTGTTACAGCACGTTCTTTGTGGTTAGCACTATTTTTAACAACTTTATATTATGCTTTGCCTCATGATCTTTTCCCTTATTAATACAATTAATACATGTTGTTGCTTCAACATTCTTCGCATCTTTGTTCCATGAGGAAGATCTTAAAGTGGGTATATACATTTTTGTATTTAATATTTTCCCATTCGTTTCTTCTTAGGCATTGTCATGGGACAATGATTTTCTTCTACTCTGATTTTTTGGGGTTTTGCAAAGTTTGGTCTGACACAAGTGGCCCAATTGCTCTCATAGAATGGCTTTGACAGCTGGTGAGTTCCAACTCTGAATCACAAGGAAACTCTATTTTCAATGTTAATACTTTGATGTGGGACATTATCCTTGGTATGAACATGCCCTCAATGGTGTTGATATGGTGTTAATATGTTTACAAACAGGCAACGCTCGTTTAAAATGTATTCATATTCAGCTCACATTGATATTATCTGCAGTTTTGGAATTTAACAAGTGAAGAATTTTGCCTTCATTTCTCCCCATTGAAACATGAATCTGTGTTGTTAAAACAAGATGTTAAGATTTCATAATAATTAATTGGGTTGCACATATACTGGTTTGTGCAGTTAGGATGATGTATGCAAGATGATTTTTAGTTAGAGTACCTTTGGTTAAACTGAGGAACAGAAATCCATCGAGTCGATGTTCGCTGTTTCCATCAACAAAATAATAAAAAACAGATTATCTGATCATTCTTACACTGTTGCTTAAGGCATATTTTGATTTGATTTGGGGCGACACAGTGTAGAGTTGCTGTCTTACAGCGCTAAAGACCCAGGTTTGATCCTGACTACAGGTACTGTCTGTACGTACTGAAGTTTATATGTTCTCCCTGTGACTGCATGGGTTTGCCCTGGGTGCTCCGGTTTCCTCCCACACTCCAAAGACGTGCAGGTTTGCAGGTTCATTGGCTTCTGTAAACTATCCCTAGTGTGTAGGATAGAACTAGTGTACGGGTAGTCACTGGTCGGTGCAGACTCGATGGGCCAAACAGCCTGTTTCCACACTATATCTTTAAGCTAAACTAAAACTAATCTTGATTTGATGTAGAGATACAGTGTGGAAACAGCCCCTTTTGCCCACCAAGTCGACCATGAATCCCCTGTAACGAGTTTAATGTTATTCCACTTTATGTTCTCCACACCAGGGGCAATTGACAAAAGCCGGCAAATGTTTCATGTACAATACCCTGGTTCACGCATTAATTCCCATTAAACCACCCCCTCCCCTGTTACATTCCCATCAAACTGCAGGAGATGCAACTCCCATACCTATACCTACTCCCTCACCTCCATCCAGGGACCATGGCAGTCCTTCCAGGTGAGGCAGATATTCACATGGACCTTCTCTCACCTCATCTACTGCATCTTATGTTCCCAATGTGGTTTCCTACACATTGGCGAGACCAAATGTAGTTTCAGCGACTGTTTCACTGAATGTTTGTACTCTGTCCACCAAGGCCTACGAAGGTTGAGAGAAGGGCAAATCTGAAATCTTCAAAATACTCAGGTATAAACTGTGTAGGAGGAACCAGATTATTCAACTGAGAATATGGCTACATTTAAGAAGATCTCAAGCGTAACAGTGGACGGCACAGTGGCGCAGGTGGTCTCACAGCACCAGTGAGCTAGGTTAAATTCTGACCTTGAGTGCTTTCTGTGTGGAGTTTGCACATTCTCTCAGTGATTGAGTGAGTTTCCTCTGAGTGCTCTTTCCTTCCACATCCCAAAGACTTGAGGGTTTGTAGATTCATTAGCCTCTGTGAATTGCCTTTGTGTAGGGTGTGGATATGCAGGTTGGACAACATAGAACTAGTGTGAACATGTGATCGATAGTCAGTGTGGTCTTGCTGGACCAAAGTGCCAATTTCCATGCTGTATCTTTCAATCAATCAATCCATAGATAGCAAGTTTGTAGAGGACCTGATCTCTGAGGAGTATATCTGAAACTATTTTTCTTTTCTCATCAACACACTCACCCATGTCCCTCTCAGATGTCTACCATTCAATTCATGGAACGGTGCCTCAGTAAAGTACAGTTGGACAGGCCATTAACTGAGATGGGAGGTGAGCAAATATTTGCCTGGAAATTGATTCAGTAATGATTGAGTGAGGTACCAAATGCATCATGGAATATAATGGTTCTGTATGTTCCTGGGTCCATGGATTAATACGTTGGAGAATACAAAAGGCCAAACTTGTTCGTGAAGTTGAATAGAATTGTATGAATGACTGATGTAAAATCAGGGCTAGGCTACAGAGCATTTGAGTAATATTTTAGATTAAAGAAAAATGTCTCCTCATATTCACCCTGCATGGATAATGGGGAGGAAGAGTGCAACAATGCCACATCTAGTAGACAGGGGAGGCAGTGATGGACCTTAATGTTTCTTGCTATATATTTTAGCAGCACATGGAATCGTTAAAGTATTATTCTCCAGGATATGCTTTAATGAAATTAATTTTGCATGCCTGGAACAATTTTTCTGCAGTAGTAGGCTTTTATGTTTCAAATTTTGAATTATGGGCATTTTGAGCAGTGAACATTTGTCTGTCAATCCTTGGGTTGAAAGGAGCCCATTTCTTGTGTCTAGCGTATGCTGTTCCAGAGCCATATGCTTGCAAACCATTTGGCACTTGAGCATTTGGCAAACTTCGTGGCAACAATGAAAAATACTACGATAAAAAATAATTCAGAGTTCACTCTCTTGGTGACCTCTGGAGTAATAGGTACCATCTAATCTGCATCTCAGCTTAAAAGACCCATATTCAGCCCTTGGATTTTGTGAGGTTAGCTGATCTTACCAAGGATTGCATTTTGGAAATGATGATCAAGTTTGTTTTCATGATAAGAGAAGGAATGAGAAGTGGAGCATCATGTAGGCTGTGACTAGATGTATTAGACAGGATAGATGGTGAATGTAGAATGCTACTGGTCATTGAAGTCTATCTGTTGCTTCAACCTCTCTGTTAAAGCCTCTGTGAATTGGGATGAAAAACCATAATGGAGGACTTCACTCTCTCAGACATCTTTCCTGATACCACACAGGGGTTATGGGGAGAACGGTGAATGGGGTTGAGAGGGAAAGATAGATCAGCCATGATTGAATGGCGGAGTAGACTTGATGAGCTGAATGGCCTAATTCTGCTCCTATAACTTATGAACATCTCAAGGCACGCTTTGGTCATAATCACCCGCTTTTGAATAAAAGAAGTTAATGAGGAAGATAATGGTGCTTCGCATTCCATCCCCTCCCCATCCATAGCACAAAATAATTGATATATTCTGGGATCAGTCTATAAGCATACAACTAAGTAAATAATCAGCCTGTAATATATAGGCATCAGACTTCTGGAAATAATTAGTAGGTGATTCATTAGTAAATTAATTTATTAAATGCAAGTATTTCTGCTCTAACACGATGATTATCTTGCAAAGAAACCTTGTGTTCCAGAGAGTCACATTATAAAGATAATTGCGTCAAAGGGGACAAGGGGGTTAGAGGCTGGAAAGATTCAGACACGCAATAACAACATAAAGGGTCTGTCCCACTTGCGCGTCCTTGGCTCGCAAATTACGCGACCTCGTGGTCGCTTGAGGCGTACGGGCAACGTATGGCCGCGCGGAGCCGGTCCCACTTAGAAGCGCGGAGGGGTATGGAGTTGTGCGGGGCTGGTCCCGACATCGCGCGGGGCTCCGAAATTCTTGCAGTGAACGAAATCTTCGCTCGCCAACGGCCTGTCGCGGAACTGATGGCCAAAGTGGGACAGGCTCAAGACCTTGGCTCGACGCAACGTCTCACCTTCAACAGCAGCAGAAGCAGGCAAATGATCGCCGATCTCGGCCTGGGGCTCAAGGCCGTTGCGGTCCCGATCCGCCCCCACTTCTGCTCCCAGAGCGGGGTCAAGAAAATTGAAGATAGACACAAAATGCAGGAGTTACTCAGCAGGACCGGCAGCATCTCTGGAGAGAAGCAATGGGTGACGTTTCGGGTCAAGACCCTTATTTTCAGACTGAAGAAGAGTCTCGACACGAAACGTCACCCATTCCTTCGCTCCAGAGATGCTGCCGGTCCCGCTGAGTTACTCCAGCTTTGTGTCCATCTTCAAATTATGTCACGCGCTCCAGACGGCTGTGCGTACACATGTAATCGCGCCTGACCTTCGCTCGACCGTCTCGGCTCAACACGACCACGAGGTCGCGTAATTTGCGTGCCAAGGACACGTAAGTGGGACAGGCCCTTAACTTCATAACTTTTCCTGCAGGATTTACAGAAATAAAGGCCTAGTCAACATTAATATGTTTAATAGTACGCTAAAAATACTAGAGGCCATATGTTACTTTGTTACTTAGATAGTATCTATCATTGTCTAAATACTATCAATGGAAACAATTGCTTGTCAATTTCAAAGTGAAATCATGGTGAAATTAGTAGCTAATTTCTTAAGGGACAATGGTGTCTGATTGCTGCGGGGGGTATAAATGATTATTTTCCCCTAAAATGTGTAAATCCAACATTGCTTCTTTTTCTTGTCCATTCCCAAATTCACTTTCGACTGCATCTCCAGTTCCTGATCGAAATCGCATTATAGCCAATTTGGGTGCATAATATAAATAATGTTTCTTATTTCATTACTCACATTAAATTCAGACCAACTCCAGCCTCCCAGCCAGCCTTGATCCACTGCTTACCATCACAAAAGGTTCACAGCAATCGCCATCTCTCTGATCCTAGGCTCATCTCTGGAATACTAGATTCCTATGTTAGACTCCTATCTATCAACTATAGCTTTGCCTTCCACAGTGTCATTGCATCCAAACTCATCTCCAAACTGTTGAATAAGGAATTAGCACTCCCTCTACTACTGAATAAGTTTTAATTTATTGTCACAAAATACAGTGAAAAGCTTTTTATATTATATTATATTTTGGAGAGAGTTGTTAATGTATCGGCGTCCATCACACAAACCAGAATCCAAACACTATTGACTCCATCTGTCCTTCATGCTGCCTGAATCTGGAGGTGTGCGTTTTCACACTTCTGTATCTCTTGCTTGATGGGAAGGGGAGAAGAGGGAGTAAACGGGGTGAGACGTCCTTAATTATGCGGATGGCCTTGTTGAGGCTGCGTGAAGTATAGATGGAGATGAAGTAGATCAAGTGTTTAAGAAGGAACTGCAGATGCTGGAAAAGATGCTAGATCAAGTGTTTGATGTCCAACGTTATTCAGTCAGCCTAAGGGCCTGTTTCTGTGCTGTATGAATAATTCTATCTCGCTTACTCTCTTTCTCCATCTATTATATTTTTGCGAACCACCCCACTGCGACCCAAAAGGTAGTTGTCCATTCCCTCCATAGATGCTGACAGACCTCTGAGTTCCTCCATCACTTTGGGGTTTTTTTGCTCAAGCCTCCAGCATCTGCGCTCTTGTGAGACCCAGATCTCCAACCCGATCATCAGCTACCCTTTCTTATTGTTTCCCCTCTTGCTTTCACTTCAATCTACATCATGAAGATCACACAGATGGTATAAACAGAAGCAGCTGCAGCCTATGTAATGAGCTGATGCAGGCATTGAGGGAGACATGGACATCCTTTGTTCTATTCCCAGGTGAAAGGAATTGCACTGTAATAGTGAACCTTTGATAATGCGAAGCACTCAGTGTTTCATCAGTGTGCACCTGGGCTAAAACCGGACTGGCTAATGTCTGTAAAATTACCTCCCTGCAGGAAGTCAGTCAAGTAGGACAAAAAGGGAGAAGAAAAAACGGAAGATATGGAATTGTGGTATTGTAATGCATTGTTGGCCTAATTAGTAACAAAATAGCGACCAACTTGGTCAATCTTTTCCAGACTGAACTAATTGATTTGAAACACACCATGTAATTTTAATAAGAGTCCCAGATGTGATACGCTTTCCTTCACATCTGTATTTACTTCCCTGAATCACACTCAAAGCTGCTGCAAAAACAGCCCGCTCCCTCTGAGGGTGATCTGAATGCTTTGAAGCTTGTGCAGAGGTTGGATAGTCTAGGACTTCTTTTCCTTGGGAGCGTAGGAGGCCGACGGGTGACCTTTCTGAGTTGTACCAGATCATGAGGGGCATCGATGGAGTGAATGATCACAGTCTATTTCTCAAGGTAGAGGATTCTAAAACTGGAGGGCATTGGCTTAGGTGAGAGCGGATACTAAGAGTATCCGTGACACAGAGTAGTCCGTGCCTGGAATGCACTGCCAGAGGCTATAAAAGCAGATACATTACGATTTTTTAAAGACATTTGGCCAGATATATTGATACGATGGGCTTAGGGCAATGGGCCAAATACAGGCAAATGGGACTAGCCCACTGCCAGCTTGATCATCTTGGCCAAGGTGGGCCACAGAGCCTGTATCCCTACATTATAGTTCTATGACAGAGAGAGTGTGTGGCATGTAGTGGCAGGACAAGGGGCTGGTGAGTCTCCAAGGACTACTGTGCTGCTGCATGATTGCGTCAACATGCTGCAAGCAGTTTCCCATCTGGAGATGGCTGGTTACCCTCTGTTAACACCAACTCCCTGTTCCCCAATCGGCACAATGCCATCCAGAACTCAATTCATTGTGTCATAAGTCACACCTTGGTCTTCTCCGCTCAGTATCCACTGCACACAGACTGTCTTTGCAAGACAATCCTAGACACTCATCACCATTCTCACAAAGGTTATTTGGCAAAGACACATTGCCTTTTGACATTGACGTTCAATTTCTCATCCTTGATTTTACTGATCCAATTTATCCAATCTCCTCAACAAACTTCCATTAAGATGTTTCTCTCTATCTCCACTTTTACCAGATTTACAACTGTCTGAACTAAAGTGTGACATATCGTGAGATGTCAGCTACTTGAATGCAACAAGGTGAAACAATGTATCCCTCTTGAGAACACTCTGTCCATAGCCAACAGTAAGCCTACCTGGAAACTACCCTCCCTGAGGTCATCTGTTGCTGGCCCTGATTTGGCCTGGTCTTCTCTCGCCTCCTTACTTTCAGTCTGAAAAAGGGTCCTGACCCAAAACATCACCTATTCTTGTTTTCCATAGATGCTACCTGACCTGTTGAGTTATTCCAACACTTTGTGTCTATCTTTGGTATAAACCAGCATCTGCAGGTCTTTGTTTAAATTTGGTGAAATTAAGGTTGTTTTTCAGTAGTAAGTTGATAATAAGTGGGGCATTTCCACATAATTGCCACATTATTATAGAGGTTAATAAAAACTCCCAACCCTATTTCTGAAAAGTCACAAAGGGAGTTGTTTGCGCATTTTCTAGATGTTCATTTTTTTCCTGAAGCCACTGCTGCCTTACCTTTGATATCTGAACTTAGATAGGAACAGGAGGTTTAAGAAGGAACTGCAGATGCTGGAAAATCGAAGGTAGACAAAAATGCTGGAGAAACTCAGCGGGTGAGGCAACATCGATGGAGCGAAGGAAATAGGCAACGTTTCGGGTCGAGACCCTTCTTCATACTGGGTTGGTGCAGAGTGAGTGGAGGGTTGTACGTTTGGGGGGGAGAGGTTAGAACAGGGAACAGAAGCTGGTCTATGTATCCACTGTGTACTCACCATTACTCCAAATAATCTTAGATTTCCATTAAATCAAGTTGTGGTGTTTTAGAAAACTAGTTGAATCTCACTCTCCTTCATGTGAAAATAAGCTTGTGGTTTCCTTCTGAGCTGCTTGGCTCTGATTTTCAGATTATGTCCACTTGTTCTTGATTACACCATAATGTAACATTATAAAGACCATGATCAGATTACCCATTCAAAGCAACACAAGTAAGTTTATGTAATTTGCTCTCAAAAGTTAATCATGTAATCCCCAGAAAAAAAAACATCAAAAGGCTGAAAATCTTCTGCTAAGATCTGCAGGTGGAAAAGCTCATAATTGGTCTTTTCCCAAGAAAAGGTTAAAGAACAATCTTCCTCTCAGTGGAATCTCACGTCTCCAGCCTGGAAACCTGCCACTGAGCCTGCACTAGTAGGCTAATTGGCTACTGTACAGTGCTGGGTGTGCAGTGGAGCAGTGGAGCAGTGGAATCTAGAGTAAGTTGCTCGGAATTCGAGGAGTTTGTAGATACGTGGAAACTGAAACTGGAGATGCAACCGGTTTTATTCAGCACAAGTACACAAGCACAGGGTGAGCTCGTGAAAAGTGTCTCTGAACTCAAAGTTATAGAGTCATACAACATGGAAATAGGCCTTTCGGCCGAACCTTTCCATGCTGACCAAGGTGCTCCATCAATGCTAGTCCCATTTGCCTGCATTTGACCCATGTCTTATCCATTCACTCTTGCAGCGTGCATCTCCCCCCCCCCCCCCCCCGCAGACAATCAGTCCGAAGAAAGGTCCTGAGCCGAAACGCCACCATCCATGTTCTCCAGGAATACTGCCTGACCCGCTGAGTTAATGCAATCACTTTGTGTCTTTTTTTTATAAACCAGATCCGCAGTTCCTTGTATCTAGATATCAAGTGAATCGGGATATGCGGAATGAGTGTCGAAAAGTGGTGTTGAGGCACCTGGGGAACCTCGAAAAGGACCTCACTAGCTGCAATCTACGAGCGCAGCAGTCAAGTCATGTCCGAAGAAGGGTCTCGACCTGAAATGTCACCTATTCCTTTTGTCCAGCTGCCAGACCCATTGAGTTACTCCAGCTTTTTGTGTCTATCTTCAATGTAAACCAGCATCTGCAGTTCCTTCCTACACATGTCTATTGTCATGCGGATAAGTATAGGTGCAATGAAAGCCTTGCTTGCAGCAACATCACAGGCTCATCGTTCAGGCAGCACACAAAAACATAAATTGTACATAAATAACACACAAATTCTACAAGGCAGTGAAAAGAAAATAAGCAAAGAACTACTGCAATGATACACAATTTAGAAGACAATTTTGTGCAAAAGGTGATCTGGGCTGGTCAGTTCAAGAGCATGATGGTTGTCTATGCAGAGTTTGTATGTTCTCACTGCGTGGGTTTTCTCCAGGTTCTGTTTCCTCCCACACTTCAAAGACACACAGGTTTGTAAGTTAATTCTACACATTGTAAATTGTCCCTAGTGTATAGGATAGTGCTAGTATGTGGGGTGACTGCTGGTCGGCAGAGACTGTAGGCCGAATGGTTTGTTTCCATGCTGTGTCTCTAAAGTCAAAAGTCTCTAAAGCTGAAGGGTTCTCAGCCCATCAAATCCATGCCATCTCTCAAGCAATCCAATGACCCCACTACCCTGTTTTTATTTTGTGACTTATTTACTCTGTTGTGCCTATTTCATACTTATTGACATCAGCTTTGTCCCATTTCTTCTCCAACCAAAGAGGAAATTTACAGTGGCCAATTAACAAACCAACCAACCAGTGTTTCTTTGGAATATGGGAGGAGACTGGAGGACCTGGAGTGCCAGCAATCACAGAGAAAATATGTAAACACTACAAAGATAGCGTAGGTGGTCAGGATTGGAGCGCAGTTCACCAGAGTGCTGAGGTAGCAGCTCTATCCTGGTGCCACTGTGCTGTCTGGGTAATATAAACAAGTTTAATTGGTCTAGTTTACTTTAGTTATAGTCACATGTGCTGAGCGAGGTACAGTGAAAAGCTTTATTATTTGACTGCTGAGAACATAGAACAGTTTCGCACAAGAACAGATGTTTGGCCCCTAATGTCAGTGCCGAACAATGATGCTAAATACATCTAATTTATTCTGCCTGCATGTGATACATATTGCCTCCATTCCCTACCTATACATGTGCCCATTTAAATGCCTCTTAATCACCACTCTGGCTCACTGGCCTATAATTTTTGGGATTATCTCTACTCCCTTTTTTAAACAATAATAACCATATTAGTTCATCTCCAGTCCTCCAGCATCTCACCTGTGGTTAGTGAGGATACAAAGGTCTTTCTCAAGGCTTTACCATTTCCCCCTTTGACTTTCTCAATAACCTGGGATAGACCCCACCAGGCCATGGGGATTTATCCACAATCTTTCAACAGACCACAGACCACCTCCTGTTAGATCTCAAACGGCCACCACTATCCCTGACAGTGCGGTTCAGACACTCACCACTCTCTGTGTAAAATAGCATATCATTTAGACTGAGATATTGCATAGTATTGAGATGCAAAAGAATCTCAGTTTCCTCATGCATGACCAGCGAATAGCTAGGATTAGGTGCCAGAGGTAATTAGGAAAGCTAACACAATATCATCATTTATGGAGATTGCGCTTCATTTATATACTTAATTGGTGATACCACATCTGGAATATTACTCTCGCTATCGGATGGTAGATAATATATTGAAAACAGTTTAGAGAAAGTTTACTAGAATAATACCCAGAATGAGCAGGTTGATTTCTGAGGAAAAATCGGACAATTTCAACTTGGAGATTGGAAGAGTGACAGATGATTTGATTGAAACATCTCGGGTCTTGAGGGCCCTCAGCATGGTGGACGTTGAGATGATGTTTCCTCTTCTGGGAGAATCTGGAACTACAGTCATGTAGTCATACAGTGTGGAAACAGGCCCCACAGCCCAACTTGCCCACACCGCCCAGCATGCCCCATCTACACTAGTCACACCTGCCTGTGTTTGGCCCATCTATCTATCTATATAATATTAAAACTCTGTGGCTGGCTGGCTGTGTGTGTTTCTGCCTGACTTGTGGGTGCCAGCCTTTGATTCATTGCTACGCCAACACCAGACCCACAAACACCCAGATTTTTTCCATATCGGTAGAGATTTCACTTTTCATTCCAAGTATCCACTCCTCATTAAATTTTGTCGTGTTTATGTACACATTTTTAATAAAATCCTTCTCCCCCCCCCCCACCACTCACTCATTTTGTCGCCTCCTGCTGGTGCCCGCCTCTCTCCTCAAAGACGCCATTTAAAAACAGCCACACTGCTGAGTGCTCGATTCTTCAGTTGGAGGACCACGTCTCCTGTGGGGGCTACGGGTAGGGAACGGCTGCGTTGGGGGAGCAGACCCAATGGGTCTGCACTTGGTCTAGTATCCTACTAAATCTGTCCTATCCATTCACATATCTTGTTGTGCTGCAGCAAGGAAGAATTTAATTGTTCAATCTGGGACGCATAACAATAAAATACTCTTGACTTGTCTAAATGTTTCTTAAACGTGTTGCAACTACCTCCTCTAGCAGCTCATTCCATATACCCACCGCCCTTTGTGTCAAGAAGTTACCTCGCATGTTCCTATTAAATCTCACCCCTCTCACCTTAAACCTATGTCCTCTAGGTTTTGATTCCCCTACTCTGTGCAAGAGACTCTGTGGGTCTACCCTATCTATTCCTCTTATGATTTTGTACATCACTATAAGAACACCCCCTCATCCTCCTACACTCCACGGAATAGAGTCCCAGCCTACTCAACCTCTCCCTATCAATCAGGTCCTCGAGTCCTGGCAACATCCTTGTAAATCTTATCTGCACCTTTCCAGCTTGACAACATCTTTCCTATAACATGGTGCCCAGAACTGAACGCAACTAGAAATTAGGGATCATCACTTAAACCACAGACATTTTTTTTAACTGAGTGAACATAGATCAGTACAGCACAAGAACAGGCATTTTGGTCCATAAAGTCTGTGTTTGGCCAAACATGATGCCAATACCAAGTCTTATCTGCCTTCCCATAAACCATATCCCTCTATTCCCTACACATCCATATGCCTATTGAAAAGAATAAGAACATTTCCCCATGACCCTAAAGTTCCGTACTTGCTGTACGAGCTCCGTTTTGATGTTGCGTAGATTTAAGCTACAGAGCAAACTTTGCTGAACTCTCCAACCATTATACTGGGAAATCTCCCAGTTGAACTAATGGCAAGTTAGTATGTAGAAACAAGGAACTGCAGATGCTTGTTTACAAAAAAAAGACACTATATGCTGGAGTAACTCAGCCGGTCAGGCAACATCTCTGAAGAAGAACGTCACCTATCCATTTTCTCGCAGAGATGTTGCCTGACCCGCTGAGTTACTCCAGCATTTTGTGTCTACCCAAAAGTCTCTTAAATGCCACTATTGTCTCTGCCTCAACCACCACTCCTGGCAGCATGGTTCCAAGCACTCACCATCCTCTGGGTAAAACACTTGTCCTGCACATTACTTTTAAACCTTGCTCCTCTCATCTTAAAGATACGCCATCTAGCATTTGATTTTTCAATCTTGGGAATAAGGTTTTGACTGTCTATCCTATCTATGCCTTTCATATTTTTATATACTTCTACCAGGTATCCCCATAATCTCTGGAATTCCAAGGAAAACAATCCAAGTTTGTCCAACTATTCCCTCTAGCTAATATCCCCTAATCCAGGCATAATTCTGATAAACCTCCTCTGCACTATTTCCAAAGCCCCCACATCCTGTAATGGGGTGCCCAGAACAGTATGCAATACTACACATGCACCCTAACCAAAGTCCTATAAAGCTGCATCATGACTTCCTGACATTTATACTCAATGCTATGACCTGTGAAAGCAAGCATACCATATGCCTTCTTTACCACTCTGATCTCTTGTGATGCCACTTTCAGGGAGTTATGGACTTTGAGTTCCAAGCTCCAAGTCCAGGTCAGCACGTTTAATGCTGTTAAGGGTCATGCCATTAATTGTATATTTTCTTCTAATATTTGACTTTCTAAAGGGCAACACCTCAAACTTACTCGGATTAAACGCAATCTGCCATTTCTCCATCCATTTCTGTAGCTGATCGACATCCCGCTGTATACTTTGACAGCCTACCTCCGAGTCTGCGACCCCAGCAACCTTGGCGTCTCTTGCAAACTCTACAAACTTGAGAGTGGATACAAGTGAGCAGTGGAAGCAAAGTTTGATTGTGTTTAACTTGGAGATTTAACATGGATATTTGTTAAAGGAAATGGAAGATTTCTGTGGGTGGATGGAAATGTAGTGTAGTTGTTATAATCAGGTCAGCCTTGATCTTATCAAATAGTGGAACAAGTATGAGAAGCTGAATGAGCAGCTCCTGCTACTAACTAGTCATTGAGTCAAATAGTACATTTAAGAAGGAACTGCAGATGCTGGTAAATCGAACGTAGACAAAAATGCTGGAGAAACTCAGCGGGTGAGGCAGCATCTATGGAGCGAAGGAAATAGGCAACATTTCGGGTTGAAACCCTTCTTCAGACTGATGTGGGGGGGAGAGGAAGAAAGGAAGAGGTGGATCCAGAGGGCTGAGGGAGAGCTGTGAAGGAGAGGAGAAAGTAAGGACCACCTGAAATTAGAGAAGTCAATGTTCATTCCGCTGGGATGCAAACTGCCCAAGCGAAATATGAGGTGCTGCTCCTCCAATTTACGATGGTCCTCACATGGCCATGGAGGAGGCCGAGGACAGAAAGGTCAGATGTGGAATGGGAGGGGGAGTTGAAGTGCTGAGCCACCGAGAGATCAGGTTGGTTATTGCGAACCGAGCAGAGGTGTTCGGCGAAGCGATCGCCAAGCCTACGCTTGGTCTCACCGATGTAGAGCAACTGACAACTAGAGCAGCGGATGCAATAGATGAGGTTGGAGGAGGTGCAGGTGAACATCTGCCACACCTGGAACGACTGCTTGGGTCGTTGAATGGAGTCAAGGGGGGAGGTAAAGCGACAGATGTAGCATTTCTTGCGGAAAATGCCTGGAGAAGGGGTGGTTCGGGTGGGAAGGGACGAATTGACTAGGGAGTTACAGAGGGAGCGGTCTCTGCAGAAAGCAGACGGGAGGAGATGGGAAGATGTGGCAAGTGGTGGGATCACTTGGAGGTGGCGAAAATGTCGGAAGATTATTTGTTGTATGTGACGGCTGGTAGGGTGGAAGGTGAGGACAAGGGGCACTCTGCCCTTGTTGCGAGTGGGGGGACGGGGAGTGAGAGCAGAGTCACTGGGTATAGAAGAGACCCTGGTGAGGGCCTCGTCTATGGTAGAAGAGGGGAACCCCTGTTCCCTGTTCTCCGATGCCCTGGTGTGGAACACCTCATCCTGGGTGCAGATGCGGCGTAGATGGAGGAATTGGGTGTAGGGGATGAAGTCCTTACAGGAAGTAGGGTGGGAAGAAGTGTAGTCCAGATAGCCATGGGAGTCAGTGGGTTTATAGTGGATGTGAGTCAGTAGTCTATCATCTGCGATGGAGATAGTAAGGTCAAGAAATGTTAGGGAAATGTCGGAAATGGTCCAGGTGTATTCGAGTGCCGGATGGAAGTTAGTGGTGAAATGGATGAAGTCAGTGAGTTGTGTATGGGTGCAGGAGGTACCACCAATGTAGCCATCGATGTAGCAAATAGTACCACTCTTTGACGTGCACATCTGCACAAACCATCGAGCACCAAATTACACTAATCCCAGTTTTTCTCATATTTATGATAAAGTATAATGTGACAATAAAAAACAATTGGACCAGGGCTCTGATCTCCAGTGGAGCAGGTCCTGTGGGTGGCTTTAGACTTTAGATTTTTAGACTGTACTTTAGAGATACAGTATGGAAAGAGGCCATTCAGTCCATCGAGCCTGCACCAACCAGTGACCAACCTGAACGCTAGCACTATCCTACACACAAGGGACAATTTATGAATTACAGAAGCCAATTAACCTACATGCTTGCACATCTTTGGAGTGTGGGAGGAAACCGATGCACCTGGGGAAAACCCATGACCCCGGGAAAACCCAGTAATCACAGGGAAAACATGCAAACTCCCTACTGACAGCACTCATAGTCAGGATTGAACCCGGGTCTCTGGTTGTGATTTTAAGACCACCTCCTTTGCCCAGAGAATGATAAAATTCTAGAAATTACTCCCCCAAATAGAATATTCACAGGAAACTGCAGATGCTGGAATCTTGAGTAAAAAACAAAAAGTGCTGGAGTAACTCAGCGGGTCAGGTAACTCATAGTCAGGTTCTCCATGGGGAACACAGACAGGTGACATTTCAGATCAGGATCCATCTTAATTCTGAAGTAGGGTTCCGACCCGAAACGTCGTCCGCTCATGTTCTCCCGAGATGCTGCCTGAACTGCCGAGTTACATTGTGTTTTCCCCCAAATAACATGGCTGAGATAAAGAGGGCTAATGTTTTGTGGGAGGGGACAAGTGGAATATGAGCCTTGACATCGATATGATGGGTGGTGTAGCCTCTATCTGGTGAAAATACTTGGGTCAAACCAGGACTAGAGTCAAAGAGACAGAGCAAAAATGTAATATCTGGATGTACCCGATCTTTATGGCATAGTACTGTCATGGCTCTTGAAATGCAAGAAAGCTTTGGATTTCACCACAAAGGTTCACGTACCCTGGGGTAGACTTAACCTGATGATCACGTGAAATGAATCAAATATATTACGACATACCATGTGGGTTTTGACAGTGATATTTGAAACTTGTAAATTTGCTTAATGTAACTTGAAGCTTGCGAACAAATCAATGCCAGATGAAAGCTGGAACATTCAGTTGCAAGCCTACAACAGCTTAAAGCTGCTGTTTGCAGTAAATGGACTGCGGGCTGCAACTTGCAGGGAAATGCCGACAGTTCTCTGATGATCCGGTGGTACACGCCCCGCATTCTTAAATCTCATTAAGTCCACACCTCTCTAGGAACATAAAGTTCCATACTTGCTGTTTGAGCTCCGTTCTGATGTTGCATAGATTTAAACTGCAGAGCAAACCTTGCTGACCTCCCTGGCCATTATAGTGGGAGATCCATAAAAAAAAATTCCAGGAACAAAATAAACTGCAGGATGCTGGTTTACTAAAAAAAGAAGCTGAGTTCTGGAGTAACTCAGCGGGTCAGGCAGCATCTCTGGAGAAAACAGATGGATGACGTTTCGGGCCGGGACCCTTCTTCAGACTTTGGGTCTGAAGAATCTGGGTCTCAGGATCTGAAGAAGGATCCCGACCCATGAGGTCACCCATCCTTTTTCTCCAGAGATGCTGCCTGACCCGCTGAGTTACTCCAGCACTTTGTTTCTATGTTTGGTATAAACCAGCATCTGCAGTACCTTGTTCCTACTGATGATGCTACCTGACCCAGTGAGTTACTCCAGCGCTTTATGTTTTACTCACAATTTCAGCCTCTGCAGGTCCTTGTGTGAGCAGTTTGAAGTTTTAGATCAGTTTTAATTCCAGCTTTGTTTAAATGATTGAATTTAAATCTATCGTGATATTCAATCGTGAGGCATTGGATCAAATGGTGGAGGAGACTTGATGGACCAAGGGGCTTAATTCTGCTCCTTTGTCTCATGATCAATGATGCAGAACACTAGCAGCTAGTCCTCAGCTAATCCACTGCACACTTGCCCCAAGGATGGACATTATAACATGTAAGTGCCATTTTGATTCAAAATAACACTTACCAACAAGTGAGCACTGGGATTCTGCAATAAAGCAGGTGTGTAGTTAACACATATGCCAGAACCAAATGACAGGAGTTCACTATAGTCCAGTGCAATTAATTGGTTGTCAGATCAATGTCTGCATGCCGTGTTTAAATTACCATAGTACAATTCCTACTACCTACAGAATTGAAATTCTTTGATCTCTGCTCTCCACATTGCCCTTTTCTTCAATTTCCATTCAAATGATCAAACCTCTAAAAGTCGTTCATGTTTCAAACTCCTACTCAATGTCCCAGGATATTTTGTTACTGAGACGTAATCATGTGGAAATATCCTAGGTATTGTTGCATTGTAGTCTGGTTTCTGGCTTTGAAGCTATTCTGCTCCATTTCTTGATATGATCTGCAGAATCCAAACTTCTCATCAGCTACAACCAAACTTTTCTCATCAACAAAATCTTTCCCTTCAACCAAGTTACTCAGCCCTGGAAAATGGATGGTGGGAGGGGCAGGCAACAAAAACAACCATCAAGAGATGTTTTGAAAATGTTAGTTAACATTTTGATAAAAGAGACTTTTATCTACAAAAAAAAAAGCTATAACAAAAGAAAAGGGAAGAAAAATTAAGAAAAGGTCACGAAGAAAGTGCACGGTATTTTGGCATGCCATGGGTGACATATAGTTTAGAGTGCATAAGAGTTAAGATGTCTTGAAGTTTTTTCTGCTTGGAGTAATATTACTGTTAGCTTCAGTGTTACAGTGCATGAATTGCAAACAAATAACAGTGGGTAGCTCAAAGAGGCAGGGATTTTCCCAACCCTCTCAGGCCCCATGAAAATTATGTGGCCAAGTGCAGGATGTGAAAGAGAATGGGAGCACATGTGAAGAATTCAACAAGAATTGGAGAAATCAACATAGAGATTGTTTGTGGCTTAAAATGCATTTGGTTTTAATCCTGCTTGATGTCTCTTGATGAGAGAGTTCAGTTGATAATGCCAGTTATGATTTTAATCTCAGAATGGCTTGCCGATGGGCAATTTAAGCGTAAAGGACAATGGGCTTGAAGAGTGTCTCTATGTCTCTGCAGTGTTACTCACAATGATCATGCTCAGTACTCCTGTTTGCCAAGTTCCCTGCCTGAATCATTGAATCTTTAGACACAGCCAATGGGCATATCTTAGCCATCAGGTTGAGAATGGGTCTATAAGATGGGAAATAAATTGGAAGTGTTTCAAATAATGGGATGTGGGCCAGAATGATGCAAAATAAATTAAACTTTTCACCCAATAACTCATGGAGTTATCAGTGAAGAGTGTTCATGAAGTGGAGCGCCATTTTGGTGAAGGAAGAAGCAGAGTGATGTTGTCACTGTGCACAAAGATGTAACTAGTTAGCGGGAGAGAGGATCAATTTCCTTGTTTTGAAAGGTTTTGCTTTCTGCAGAGCACAAAAACAGTTAAACTAGCTGTGATAAGGAACCTCCCTAGATGCAGGCTTCGGTGACATTAGACTCGATCCTTGATACAGTTGAGGAAATAATGCCTTCCACATGTGAGTAGGCTAGATTAATCATCTTCTGGGGCACTTTGGATGCCAGCTGTAAACAGTCGGCAGTTCAACTGTGCAACACTGTGTTGATATTTCATATAAAAGTTGTAGAATAAGATACAGATGTTGTTTATTGCTTCAGCCTCTCTGCCAATTAGATCCCCGCTTTGAAGTGAAGTCAAAGGCGCACCCTGGGTAAGTGCACAGCCCGCTGCGCTATGGTTTCATGCAAAGTTGGAAAGCCCAGAGGTAGTCGTCAGTATTTTCTGAGGCCCATTGGGGATACCATTCCTGATGGTTATCAAGAGAAAATACAATGGTGATCCCAAGTCTTTAGTCAGAGGGTGGTGAATTTGTGGAATTCATTGCCGCAAATGACTTTGGAGGAGAAGTCAACGGATATTTGTAAGGTGAAGATTGACAGATTCATGATTAGTAAGGGTGTCAGGGGATATGGGGAGAAGACAGGAGAATAGGGTTGTGGGGAAATGATAGATCACTCATGATGGAATGGTGAGGTAGACGTGATGGTCGAATAGCCTAATTCTGCTCCTAGAACTTATGAAGTCCAGATGGCCTGTCAGCACCCATTACCCGAGTCCATCAGGATTGTGGTGCATGAGATGACGTCTGGGGTGTAGTGGAATGAGATGTTGCCTTCAAGAGTGGCTTGATTGATTGATTGATTGTTTGATTAAAATATACAGCTTAGAAACACCATGCCAACCTACATGGCTCCAGACTAAATGCCGGAACATAGGGTCAATTGTGTTTGGCTCAGCTCGGATCTGATTTACCAACTCAGAATCCTCTGTGCCACAATTGCAAAATGGTTGATACAGCATGGAACCATGTCCTTCACCGAATCCACACCAGCCATTGATCACTTGTTCACACTAGTTCTATGTTAACCCACTTTTGCATCCACTCCCCACACATAGAAACATAAAAAGATAGCAAATAGGTACAGGAGTAGGCCATTGGCCCTTCAAGCCAGCAATGCCATTCAATATGATCATGGCTGATCATCCAAAATCAGTACTCTGTTCCTGCTTTCTCCCTATTTCTCTTGATTCCATTAGCCCTAAGAGCTATCTCTAACTCTCTCTTGAAAACATCCAGTGAATTGGCCTCCACTGCCTTCCGTGGCAGAGAATTCCACAAATTCACAACTCTCTGGGTGAAAAAGTATTTCCTCATCTCAGTCCTAAATGGCCTACCCCTTATCCTTAAACTGTGCCCCCTGGTCTGGACTTCCCCAACATTGGGAACATTTTTATGCATCTAACCTGTCCAATTCCTTAAGAATTTTAAATGTTTCTATAAGACTACCTCTCATCCTTCAAAATGCCAGTGAATATAAGCCCAGTCGATCAATTTTTTCATTATATGTCAGTCCCGCCATTGCGGGAATTAACTCGGTGAACCTACGCTGCACTCCCTCAATAGCAAGAATGTCCTTCCTCAAATTAGGATACCAAAACTGCACACTATATTCCGGATGTGGTCTCACCAGGTCCCTGTACAACATAGAACATACAACAATACAGCACAGGAACAGGCCATTCGGCCCACAATGTCTGTGCCGAACATGATGCCTAGACCAACACTTATCTGCCTGCACATAATCCATATCCATTCTCCAGTTCACTTCTGTTTACAGTCTGAAAAATAATTTTTAAAACTATTTTTGTCTGTCTATTATTGCTTTCTTGTGTACACTCAGGGTAGGGGGATTGGAACAGGGCTGTAGCTCTGATTATATTGCAGACAGTAATTGCGTTGTTGAATGATTCCTACCATAATATTGTCAAGATTAATCTGGTTTGAAAATACCATCTTCTGGATGAGTTCATTCATCTGATAATGCATGAGGTAAACAGAATTTATTCTGAGCGTCACATCTGTCAGGCAATAAAAGTTCAACCTTCACCCTTCGCCCCAGCCAGGGCTTTATTTCCTTCAAAGACACAAAGTGCTGGAGTAGCTCAACGGGTCAGGCAGTATCTTTGGAGAACATGGATAGGTGACATTTTGGGTCGGAACCCTTCTTCAGTCGATTCATACTCCATTCATATCCCTTCTACCCAAGGCTTTCCTTTCATTGTGACACAGGCAAACTTCACCTTCTTTCTCAATTGCATTCTATTTCTCCAATCTTGTCCTGTTATTGGTGGCTTTTCCACTCGAATTTTGCTTTCACATATTCTCTAACCTCACCCCTCCTCCAACTGCTCTCCCCCTCATCCCCTGTCCACTCATCCACTCTCTCCGTTATCCCCATTCTTCCCCTTATTCCCCCCCTCCTCCTCATCCCCACTTGCCCTCATACACTCTCTCTCATATGCACTCTCTTCCTCATCCTCACTCCCCCTCATCTGCTCTGCCATCCCCTCTCCCCCCTCATCCCAACTCCCCCTCATTCCCTCTCCCTCTCATTTTCCACTCTCCCCCTCATAATAAAGTATTTATCTATCTATCTATCTATCTATCACCTGTCCCCTCATCCCCACTCCTCCTTATACCCTCTCCCCATCCTCTCTCCCTCATGCTCTCTCCCCTTATCCCAACTCTATCCTCATCCTCTCCCCTCCTCATCCCACACACCCTTCATCCCCACTATTCCCTTATCCCCATTCCCTCTGATCCACAGTCTCTCTGCATTCTCTGCAAGTACAGCGGGATCTGGGGGTCCTTGTACATCAGTCTATGACAGTAAGCATGCAGGTACAGCAGGCAGTGAAGAAAGCGAATGGCATGTTGGCCTTTATAACAAGAGGAATCGAATATAGGAGCAAAGAGGTCCTTCTGCAGTTGTACAGAGCCTTAGTGAGACCACACCTGGAGTATTGTGTGCAGTTTTGGTCCCCTAATTTGAGGAAGGACATTCTTGCCATTGAGGGAGTGCACCTTTTGTCTATTGTCTATTGTCTACTCTCTCCAATCCCCACTCCCTGTAATCCTCACTCCCTCTTCATCACTACTGCCGCATCATTCCTACTCCCCTATCATTCCCACTTCCCTATCATCCCCTTTCCCCTTTCTTCCCATTCCCTCTTCAACCCACCTCCCTCTCATCCACTCCCCCACTCATCGCCACAGCTCACTGCACCACTCTCCCCACATATCCCTCCAACCCTCATATCCAATCATCCTAACATCCCATTACCTCTTTACTCCACTCCCACTCACCCCCATTCCACATGCATTCCATCTTCCCTCACACCTATGACTCTAGCTCATCCCCACTCCTAATTCATTCCAACCACCCCTCATCCCCATCCCCTCCTCATGTTTATTTCCCATGCCTACCCCTCACGTCTCCTCATTCCCTCACCCTCCCTCATCCCCATGCTCTCCCTCACACCATCACCCTCTCTCATGCTCTCACTCCCTAATCCCCTCCCTCATCTCTTCATCCTACCTTTCCCTTGCTCTTCCCCATCCTCCTCCTTTCCCCATCCATTGCCCTCACACATCCCCTCTCCCCATCATCCCTTCATTGCCTCCCTCCCTTCAGTCACTTTCTTCCCTCATCCCCTATCACCCTTCATCTCCTATCCCTCCTCATCACTGCCCTCCCTCATCCCCTCACCCTACCTCAAGCCCTCTACCTCACCCCTCCTCCTTCCACCCTCTCACCCTGATTCATCCCCTCTCCCACCCTCAAACCCTTTCATTCACGCAAACCGGCTCCCTTCCTTCGACCCTGTCATTCCTGCAAACCTTCTCCCTTCTTCATCCACTCACCCTCTGCACCTGTGAAAGTGGGATTACCACATGGGCCACGTGTGGGTGTAAGAGGCAATGGACATGACCAAGCCCATGTGATCCCAGAGGTGGCACAGTGGAGCAGTGGGTGGAGTTGCTGCCTTACAGCACCAGAGACTTGGTTTGATCCTGACCACAGGTGTTGTCTGTACGGAATGTATACGTTCTCTCTGTGACCGCATGAGTTTTCTTCAAGTGCTCCAGTTTCCTCCCTCACTCCTAAGACGCAAAGGTTTGTAGGTTAATTCAGTAAAATTCAGTAGCTTTTAGTAAAATTTGTAAATGAGTGTGTAGGACAATGTTTGTATAAGGTGTGATCGCTGGTCGACTCGGTGGGCCAAAGGGCCTGTTTCCACTCTGTTTCTTTAAAGATTCAGGTAAAAGTCTCAAAAGTGGTGAATCGGTACACACTACAGTAGCAAACTCTCATAATAGCACAGAATAAAGATATTGTTCCTCTGGACAGTGGGCAGGTGCTATAGACCTGCACGGGAAGGTAGACGCTCCCACCCCCACGAGTCTCGGGCAGATGGGACTCGTCAGCCTGGGAAGGCAGTCCATCTGGGAGAGGGAAAATTCTGATTTAAAACCTCCACTGCCTTGTGGCCATATCTAGTCATGGAAAAGGTTCCAGGTGTAAACCTCAAGAAAATCCGGAGTCAGAGCCCCTAAGGCAGTTCGTCGTTGTCTACAACCTCGCTCTGGCAGCTCCTGCGACGGCGCTGGTGCCAAACTGTAACGGCCCTGCTGTAGCTTTGGATCGATCAGCGACTTGGAGAGGGGGGACGTACTTCATGGGGAACAACCTGTCCTCCATATGACATCGCCCAGGCTTGCATCCGACCAGGATGCATCACCCATGGTCAGTTATGACTGAGTGGGGCCTATTCCTCTTGAACGAAGAATACTTGAAAGGCATTAAACAAAGGTTTTTGATTTAGGTAAGTGCCAAGCAATGTGATTTATTGTGGCATTAATGCTGAGCAGCCTTCATTTAAATATTTTTTGCTAAGAATGTTTAAGTAATCTCCTCTCTAAAGTGAGCAACACACAAAGTGCTGGACGAACTTAGGGAATCAGACAGCATCTGTGGAGGGAATGGAGCGATTTTGGCTCAGACAGAACTGGCCAAACCTAAAATGTTGTCTGAAGGGGGTCTCCACCCAAAACACCATCCATTCCTTCTCTCCGGAGATGCTGCCAGTCCCGCTGGTTTAAACCGAAGACAGACACAAAATGCTGGAATAACTCAGCGGAACAGGCAGCATCTCTGGAGAGAAGGAATGGGTGACGTTTCGGGTGGAGACCCTCTTCAGACAACATTTTAGGTCAGGCCAGTTCTTCAGATTGGAACAGTTCCTTCCTACTAAAACGTTGTCTGTCAATTCCCTCCCCAGATGCTGCCTGACTTGCTGAATTCCTACAGCAACTTTGCGTTTTGCTCAAGCTCCTGCATTTAACAAAAATAAGTTGTTGGAAAATAGGATGTATTATTTAAGGGATGATTAAGGCAACTATCCTTGGAAATTAGATAAATATTAGAAACAAAGCTGTTAATGGTGGGAAGGAACTGCAGATGCAGGTTTATAGTGAAGATAGGCACAAAATGCAGGAGTAACTCAGCAGGTCAGGCAGCATTTCTGGAGAAAAAGAATAAGCAACATTTTGGATTGGAATGTTTGAAGAAAGTTAAATGCATGGGATCCACTGTGACTTGAACATTGTGGATTCAGAACTGTTTTGCCCTTAGGAGACAGAGGGTTGTGGTAGATAGACACAACATGCTGGAGTAGTTCAGCAAGACAGGCAGCATCTCTGGAGAGATGGAATGGGTGACATTTTGGGTCAAGACACTTCTGCAGATGCTTTAAGCCAGCATCTGCAGTTCCTTTCTGCACAAGAGGGTTGTGGTAGAAGGGTGCTCTGCCTGGAGGTTGATGACTAGTGGTGTTCTATAGGGGCCTGTGAGTTGTGATATATATAAAGTACTTGGATGTAAATGTAGATGAATTGGTTAGAACATTTGGTAATTCCACCAAAATTGGTGGGGCTGTGGACAGTGAAGAAGGCTATCAAAATATACAGTGGGATTTAGATCAATTACAGGTAAGGGCAGTGAAATGGAAGATGGAGTTTAATCTGACCAATTCATGTTGCAGCTTTATATGTCTTTGGTGAACTGCACACATTTGGAGTATTGTGTGCAGTTCTGGAGGAGTTGGAGGCTTTGGAGAGGGTTCAGAAGTAGTTAACCAGACTGCTGCCCGGATTAAAGGGTATTAGCCACAAGTAGAGGTTGGACAAACTTGGGTGGTTTTCTCTGGAGCGTCGGAGGCTGAGATACGACCTGACAGAAGTATATAAACATATGAGACATAGATAGGGTTGACAGTCAGAACCCTTTTCCCCCATGTTGGAAATGTCAAAGGTTAGAGGGCATAGCTTTAAGGTGAGGGGGTAAAGTTTAAAGGAGATGTGCGGGGCAGGTTTTCTTACACAGAGAGTGGTGGGTTCCTAGAACATGCTACTGGGTGGAGGAGGCAGATACAATGGTAGCATTTAAAAGGCTTTTAGATAGGCACATGCAAGTACAGGGAATGATATGTATCATATAAAGGCCGGTAAGATCAGTTTAACTAGGCATCATGTTTGGCACAAATATGGTGGGCCGAAGGCTCCATTCCTGTGCTGTACTGTTCTCTGTTCAATATATATGCAGGCAATGGAGGATATGGATCGTATCCTGCAGGCAGAGGAGATTAGTTTAATGGCATCATGTTCTGTACAGATATTGTGGACCGAAGGACCTGTCCCTACGCTGTACTATTTTATGTTGGATGAAACAAATGTGAAGAAAGCTATGTCGAGAAAGCAAGCAGACCCTTTGTCTTTTTACATTGTACAAAACCAGTGACCATTTATGGTTGGATTTTATAAATTCCAGGCACTCAATTATAAAGCTGAATCAGACAAATAATAGCTGGCAGTTGTATTTTGGCACTTGACTGGGCTCCCACAGCCAATGAATTTGTCCAAAAAGCATGTTAATTTTTCAGGAGTGCCTTTTGAAAATGAGTCAACAACTGAATGTAAGCGGCATATTTTATTCATCACCGAATGGAAGAGCTGCAGATTTTGATGAGGATTTCAGCCAGCTTCGCTCAACCACTTCAAAGTACAGATCCTGAACACAAAGCGTTCACTGTCGTAATGAGTCATGTCTCTGTTCCTGCATTCAGATGTTTATTCACCAACCTGATATTTTTTCAGAAATCAGGTCCTCATTGTCTTACAATGTACTAGCTAGGAACTAGGAACTGGAGCTCTCATTCTGTGACCATTGGTGTCAGTCTGATGTTGATCCTGGGGATGATTGGGTTAATGAGGAGTGTTTGAGGGTTTTGGTTCTGTACTTGCTGCAGTTTAGAAGGGAGGGGATTCTCATTGAAACCTACTGGATAATGAAAGGCCTGGATGGAGTGGATGTGGAGAACATGTTTCCACAAGTGGGAGAGTCTAGGACCAGAAGTACAGCCTCCGAATAAAAGGACCTTTAGAATGAAGATGTGGAGGAATTTCCTTGGACAGAGGGTGGTGATTCTTGGGAATTCATTGCCAGACGGCAGTGGAGGGCAAGTCATTAGGTGTTTTTAAAGCGGAGATTGGGGTTGAGAAGGAAAAATAGCTCAGCCATGATTAAATAGTTGAGTAGACTCGAAGGACTGAATGGCCTGGTGTTGCCCCTGTCTTTTGTTTGTATGGTCTAGTACTGACTTGGAGGTTAAGTATTTATTTCTAGAAAAACACCTGCAACAAAACACAACTGTGTAGAATAGTTTTGTAATAAAAAAATAGCAAAAAGCTTGTTAATTCAGCAATGTTAATTCATGAGAAAACCTTACAATTGCTTTACCTTTAAAACTAAATTGGTTATGATGTCAACCTAAGGTCTTACTCCTAATAGTTATCAAGAAAATGCAGTTGAGAAAGTTTGTTTTCCATAGCAGGGCAGATGAGGAAATAATGGAATGAATAAAGACAATATCTCTGGCAGGGCATAAAATGTTGAAGTAACTCAGCAGGTCAGGCAGCATCCCTGGAGATTGTGGATAGGTGACATTTCAGGTTGGGATCTTTCTTCAGATTGATTACAGGGGTGGGGGGAAAGAAAGCTAGAAAGGTGGAAGGGAAGGTAAACGCATGGCAAGACATGGGTTAACACAGAAGAGGGGGTGGGTTTGATAGGCTGATGGTTGGACAAAAGTCAGAGATGAACACACACTTGGTGTGAGATAAAAGGATTAAAGATTTGAGAATGGTATAGCTTAAGGATTGATCTCCACATGTCTTGCCTTATTTCCTCCCACGCCTGCAATCAGCCTGAAGAAGGGTTCCGTCCCAAAACATCACCTATCCCTGTTCTCCAGGGATGCTCCCTGACCTGCTGAGCAACTTCAGCACTTTGTGGCTCTCTTTGGTAAACCAGCATCTGCCGTTCCTTGTTTCTACATCTCTGGTCGGGCGCTTTCTGTTTTTATTTAGCAACTAGAATAAATGGGACCCGTTGGGTCCCAGTCACATGGGAGGCATGGTCCCCCAACGCAACCCATTCCCCAATGCAATATTCCACCACTCACCCATTCCTCCAACGCAACCCGATCCCCCAACGCAATATTCCACCACTCACTCATAGCCCATAACTCCGCAGGCGCGGCTCATTTCCCCTCATCCCCGAGCACTCCCTTCCCCTCCTCTTCATGTATGGGAGGGGGAGAGGGAAGTGGGGTGTGTGGCGGGGGGTGTGGGGTGGGAAGGGAGGAGGGGTGTGTGTGGACAGGGAGGTGTAGGAGGGGGAGAGAGGGGGGGTGGGGGTTTGTGGGGAGGGAGGGGTGTGTGAGCGGGTGGAGGGGTATGTGGGGGCGGGGTGTGGGCGGGGGGTGTGTGGGCAGCGGGGTGTGTGGGCAGCAGGGTGTGTGAGGAGGCGCTTGTGGGGGGGGGTGTGGGCAGGGGAGTGTGTGGGCAGGGGGGCTTGTGGGAGGAGGGGTGTGTGGGGGAAGAGGGGTGTGTGGGGGGAGAGGGGTGGGTGGACAGGGGGGAGTGAGCTCGGAGGAAAGACAGGGAAGAGCCATGGGGGAGAGGGGAGCATCACGGGGGAAGGGGGTAGGAGCCGGTGAGGGGTAGTGGCTGGAATTGGCAGTGCGATGGGGACCCACAGCGGGCGTTGGTCGCTGGTCGTTCTCCTCCGCCGGGATCAGAATTTCCGCTTTCTATTTGGCGACATCTCCGACTCCGGGTTGGGCTGGGTCTCCAACTCTGGGCTGGGCTGGGTCCGGTCTCCGACGCTGGGCTGCTGCTTGGGGCTGGGCTGCTTCGGGTCCCTCCGAAGGTCCGGTTGGAAACCTCCGCCGACCATCCTCAGCTCCAGTAAAGACGCGATGGCGCAGGGAGGGGCGGACCGTCCCGGGGAGTGACAGGGGAAGAGACTAATCCGCACGGCGCTGACTGGCAGGAGAAGAGATCGATCTGCGCATGCGCGGTTTATTAGATTTTTAAACCTCGCTAGCTTTTACGACATTCGGAACGAAACTTGGAGCAATCGCAGCACAGGAGAACGGTGAGTGAACTGGCGAAAAATCGTAGCGCTATCACGAACCGTTTTTGCGCAAATGGAATGACCGCCAAACCGGAAGATAACAAGATCAGAGTTTTAGTTATAGATAGATAGATAGACAGATAGATAGATAGATAGATAGATAGATAGATAGATAGATAGATAGATAGATAGATAGATAGATAGATAGATAGATAGATAGATAGATAGATAGATAGATAGATAGATAGATAGATAGATAGATAGATAGATAGATAGATAGATTGATTGATTGATGTCAGAGGAGTAAGTATCTGGGGAGATCTGAGGAAAATTTTTATCAACCACATGACGGTTGAAATTTTAAACTGTGTAATAGGACAGAGAAGGCAGGTATGTTAACAGAATTTTAGAAGCACTTGCAATGCATGTGGAAAATGGGATTGCTCTGTTATTTATGACCCTGTAACATGGATAGGGGACATTTTAACTTGGGGCCCTTCTCCTAACGTGAAACGTAATTTGTCCATACCCTCTGTAGATGCTGCCTGACCCATTGAGTCCCTCCAGCACTTTGTGTTTTGTTCAAGATTCCAGCATCTACGGTTCCTTGCATCTATAATTAATGCTGGTCCTGGATTTGAGATAATTGCTGAAAAAGCTGGAAAAACTCAGCAAACTTTGGGTGGCATACGTGGCCCAGTGGTAGAATTGCTGCCTTACAGCGACAGAGATCTAGGTTTGATCTTGACTATGGGTGCTTTTTGTACAGAGTTTTACGTTCTCACTTTGACCTGAAAGATATACAGTATAGGTTTGTAGATTAATTGGCTTCGGTAAAATTGTAAATTGTCCTTTGTGTGTCGGATAATGCTAATGTACGGGGATCACTGGTCGGCCCGGACTCGGTGGGCCGAAGGGCCTGTTTCCACGCTCTATCTCAAAGTCTAAAGTCTGGCAGCGCATGTGGTCCCAAAATGTTAACCGTTTCTCGTTCCACAGATGCTCCCTGACGTTGAAATTTTTCAGCATTTTCTGTTTTTGTTTTCCAACTTTTCATTTTTTCTTGTGTTTTCATTTAACTTTTGAGCTCTATCTGAGCTGGTGCTGGGCAGAGGGAATAGTGTTGGATAGTGATAGATGGTCTTAACAATGCTTCAAGACATAGTGATGACGCTCATTGTGTGCTTTGTTTGATCCTGTTTGAAGTCAGTGACATTATTCTTAAGGCTTGCGTAAATAGGCCAATATTTGGGAGGCAATGATTCATTGAAGAAGATGGTATACCATCACGTGATGATAGCAATCTCATCAATAGTTTCCTTGCAGGAAAAATGGATCATTAGCCAAGCTTCTTTATAGCTGAGTCTCACGTTGCGAGTTGACACAAGAGGTACCCCGAGTTAAGACTCGTGGTAATAACGTACGATTAACGTACGAAACTCATGGACACAACTTAGAGACTCGTGGCGCTAACGGCAGGTACTCGTGAAACTTGTCAACTCTTGCAAAAAATCAAACATGTTTAAAATTTTCCACGAGTCAATTTTACTCTTGTGGTTAAGAATTGAAACATTTTAACTCGTTGTAAGAACGTAATGGCCCGTGCGTTTACCTTAGTGTATCGTGAGTCTACCGTCGGAACTCTTTAACTCAGCGGGCAGGCAGCAGCAGATTGTCGCTCCCTTCAGTTTCCCAGCGACAATCACCTGCCATAACGCGAGAGAGATCATGCACTGTTGTAGGTCTCCTTTGCACATCGGTGTTTCTGTCTTTCTCCACTCATTGTTGGCCCTATCTATCACTACCCCCACATACACCCCTCTGCTTCCCGTGTGACCCCTTCCCTCCCCTCTCCAGCAACCCGCCCATTGCACCGGCGCGGGGGCTTTGCACTGTCTTCACGTCGGCGATGTCAGCAGGTCAGTGCCAGTCACCCCGGGGCAGTCGCTCCCTTCAGTTTTCCAGGGGGTCGGGACGGGACTGGAGTTGGGAGGGAAAGGTGGGGGGGGGGGGAGGGGTTAGGTGAGCAGGAGAGTGGGGTTGTTTGCAGTTGCAGAGGGAGGGGGCTAGGGCGGTACAGTTCCCAGTCTCAGCTCCTGTCCAGGGGGGTGGCCGGAGACGTCAGAACCAATGGGACACCGACCCCCAGGCCCACTGCAAGTACGGAGAACCCAGAGACCCACAGCCAACAGCAACTCCAGCCCAACCCCGCTCCAACTCCAGATGGGCCGCTACGGCGACAAGTGGCAGTTCGCCCACAGCCCAAGCTGCGCTCCCTCATCCGCCACCCCAAGAACAAGACGTACCTTGCACACCATCAGCTTCTGCCCCTACGGGGAGCGGGTTCCTCTGGAGTTGGAGCGGGGCAGAACAGAACAGAACAGCCTTCTGTGACAATGAATACCACAGATTCACCACCCTGTGACTAAAGAAATTCCTCCACATCTCCTTTCTAGCGGTATGTCCTTTTATTCTGAGGCTATGGCCTTTTGTCCTAGACTCCCATGAGTGGAAACATCCTCTCCACATCCACTCTATCCAAGCCTTTCACTATTTGTTGGTAAAACTATTTCTGAATATATCAGAAGAATGGGAAGTAAGTTAGTTAATAGGAGGCTTATAATTCTACAGGACTTTGCTGGGTCTACAACTCAAGTGTTGGGATCTTGCAGGAAACAGTGAGAACTGGATTATAGATAGAACCACGGGGTGCAGTATGCAGGAGAGATCAGGAGAAAGAATGGGATCTTGGCAGAGTTGACAGATTCCTTCAGACAACACAGAGAGGGAAACAAAATGCTGGAGTAACTCAGCTGGAGAGGCAGCATCTCTGGATAGAAGGAATGGGAGATGTTTCAGTCAACCCAAAACATCAACCCATTCCTTCTCTCCAGAGATGCTGCCTGTCCAGCTGAGCTACTCCAGGATTTTGTGTCTATCTTCGGTGTCAACCAGTGTTTGCAGTTCCTTCCTACACTTAGAGAGGGACTGTCCCCAAGACTCCCATAGTGATTGAAAACAAGGAAGGAAGAATAGGATTAGACTGGGTAGGTATTTGAGGGTGCAGGGTGTTAGAGATGATAGGGATATGATAGATGGGAAACTGAAGTGTGAAATTAGAGTGGGATTATACCATGTGGAATATGGGGTTGAGGGCCAAATAGCAATTAAACTGATGACGGGAGAAATGTGCAACCTGTATATTATAGAGAATGGAGAGCATGAAAACTGCTTTGCGATTCTTTAGATCACCAAGATTCCACTCTTCCTTTTGGTGTCTCCAGGATTGAATTGAATTGAATACATTTTATTAGCCAAGTATGTATAGATACAAGGAATTTGCCTTGGTGCTTTGCTCGCAAGTAACAACACGATACAGTAGACAATTAAAAATAAAATATTATAAATTAAACATGATAAGAATGAAATAAAATATCAGAGCAAAAGGAGGCTACAGACTTTTGGCTGTTGAGTAGAGCTGATATAGAGGGATCTGGATTATGTGCTGGCAGATAAGGGTTGGTCTTGGCAACATGTTCGGCACAGACATGATGGGCCAAATAACCTGTTCTTGTGCTGTACTGTACCACTTTCTAAGATTGTGACTATAGGGAGGAATATGGGTAACACATACACCAGTATAGTTTGAATAGTTTGCTCTTGATCATCAGCAGAGTAATGGAAGATATCACCATCGATGCTCTCAAAGGTGCACAACCTCTTATCCGCTACTCACAGATGTTTAGTTTCAGTTGTGTCAGGGCTAATCAGCTTCAGGTCACATCATAGTTTTGTTCCAAACATAGGCCAAAGAACACTCCTTGTGGTCACCACATAATTTGACCAGTTGTGACACAAAAATCAGTGGGTATCAAAGAAAATACAAACCTTACACAAAGGAAGAAACAAGGAACTACAGATACTGGTCTACCAAGGAAAGACACAAAATGCTGGAATATGAAATAACTTTCCAGATAATGTAAGCAGTCCAGTTAGACATTTCCATACAGTAGCTATGCTACATACAATTGCCTTCAATTCAACAAACCTTCACAATAACCTATTGTAAATTAGACCAGCTGATAGACATGGATAGGTGACATTTTGGGTCGGGACACTTCTTAGGAAGAACCCTGATCTTGCTTCTCTCTGTACTTACTTACATGTGTCTGCAGTGCCAGCTCAGTCACCTGGCGTGATCAGAACTGGCAGTAACTTGAGTGCCCTGCTTGCCAATGCATCAGGAACCTGTCCCCTAAGCAACAAGAAGACTCGCTCAGCCTCAAATGCCAGTTTATACATTACAGCTCCTTTGTTTGCAAAAGCAAGTTGATACATATCAGGGAATTTGCAACCTAAAATCGTGATTTGCCAGTCTAAAGATAGATCAATCCCTTGTGGTAAATCCTTTCTCCTATGTCAAAAACCCTTTGTAGATTGGTGAAACCAAAACAAACCCAGCCTCTAACACACACATACACCCAATATAAAAAGCATCTATCAATTTGATCGCCATGTCCCAAGCTAAGTGCTAGGTCTGGGAAACTCCCACAGCTTGGATGGGAGATGTTAGTTGGCTAACAAGAGCAGCAAACAGTTTACAAGGAAAATTTTGATTCCCAACCATCTTCACTCTTTGGATGTTCTCTCCCATAAATATAACACATCCAGAGAAAGAATCCCTCTGTGTCAAAACATTTTTGTGAGGAGAAACATTCCAGTGTCGTGACCAGGTTGCAACTTGAAGTTGTGCTTTTAACCATCAGCAACAGTCTGGCAGTTGTGCATCTGGCCCTCCGCCAATACATGGACATTTCAAAAGTGAAAGGGAGCCCATCAGAGTGTACTGTACAGCGAGCACAGCACAACTAAACTGCAAGCTGGAGTTTACAACTGAAACTATTGAATGCATTTCAAGCCTCAGAAGAGTTTCACAAGGAAACCTCAAAATAATGCTAAAATCACGATGTTAGGTTGCACATTCCCTTGTGTAGGAAGGACACAGTCCGTCAGTATTCTGTGACCCAGCACAACACAAGCTTGAGTAGAAATCCGCCTGATCATTTCTGAATACCATTTGAAATCAAATTAGAGAGAGGAATTGGAGTCATAGAGTCATACAGCGAGGAAACTGGCCCTTTGGCCCATCTTGCCCACACCAACCAAAATGTCCCATCTATACTAGCCCCACCTGCCTGCATTTGGCCCATACCCCTCTTACATGTACAATCTTAATATGGTGCCCAAAACCGAACATAATACTTTAAGTGTGGCCTCACCAATCTATCTCTATACTTATAAAACTTTGATCTTGGATGTGTATTTATTTGTGTGATGTTCGTGTGCATTTCATATCTCCTCGAAAACACGATGCGCTAACGGTGGCATTTTTACATATTCCGATAGGAATTTATGCCATGATGTCATAAATAGCCTTATCTGAAAATTTCATGCATTACTTCTCAAGTTATTTATGAAAATGTTCACAAATCTCAAATAACTTAGAAAATAAACGAGATGGCCTCGCTGATGACGTCACAATGGATCTGCCTGCCTGTCTCTGCTTGCGCTGCGAGTGACATCACCCCTGTTATGTCTTCTGTACTTCTTGGCTTCTTAACTTTCACTTCTTTAAATTTGTCACTTAGCGTTTTTAAACTGCTGCTCAGGTTGTGCTGTGCGCTCCGTGAAGTTCCAGAACATGGCGGTTATTATCGGCGCACTGGGGTGGGTGAGGGGCAGCGTGATGGGAAGGTGGCCGTGGCAGCCATTACTCCCTCTGGGAGAGGCCATGGAGACCTGCAATTCCTCTGTTGATCGCAGGGACTCGGGGTATTAACTTTTCTTAGCTGGTGATCCTGATCCCACCTGGTGATCTCTGGACGTCACAGGGGACGACCTCCTCTCCGTCTCCCCCACTCAATCATCTGTCACACGGCTGGGTGGGCTTCCCTTTGCGGAAGCCATGATCGGCCGGCCCTCCTCTGCTTTTGACCGTCGTCAGATCGCTCCGAGCTTTCTTTTCAGCCCGCAGTCGTTTTCTTCTTCTTCTTCTTGCATGGAGAGTGGTCCTGCCCGCTCAGCGTCCGCACGCCAGGTGGGGAGGCTGCAGCTGCCGGCCGAGCCCAGCTCGACGCCGCCTGCCCGCGGCCTCCCTCAAGTCCACGTCCACCCGCAGCCTCCCTCGGGTCAACGATCGCCTCTCACCTTGCTCGGGGTCCTTGGCTCGACTCCCGCCCGCGGCCTCGCTCGGGTCCACGCCCGCCCGGAGTCTCGCTCAGGCCTGGCGCCTGGTGGGTTGGCTGCCGCTCTACGACCTGGGTAGGTGCTGCCTCTAGTCCGAAAAGCAACCTTCCACCACCACTCTCTGCTTCCTTTCATGAAGCCAATTTTCCATCCATTCAGCTATCTCTCCTTGAATCCCATGGGATATAACCTTCCAGAGCAGCCTACCATGCGGAACCTTGTCAATGCCTTACTAAAATCCATGTATGTAATGTCTACAGCACTGCCTTCCTTTATCAACCTTTTTAGTCATATCCTCAAAAAACTAAATCAGATTTGTGAAAGACAACCTCCCACGTACAAAACCATGTTGACTATCCCTAATCAGCCCTTGTCCATCTTAGTACATCCTATCCCTCAGAATACTCTCTAGTAACTTTCTGACCGCAGATGTTAAGATCACAACCTTTTTCCTGCAACCCTTTTTGAATAGAGGCACAACATTTTCCTCCCTCCAGTCTTCCGGCACCTCACCTGTGTTTAACGACATCTCATAAATCTCCTCAATCGCTCCTGCAATTTCCTCTCTAGCTTCCCACCGTGTCCTCGGATATATCTGATCAGGCCTGGGAGATTTGTCTATCTTCATAAGTGTCAGGACCTTCAGCACCTCTGCGACTATAATTCTAACAATAACCGTCGCAGTCCAGTTTCCAGTTTCTGATTCCACTAAGAGTGTTGTGACATATTTTGCTCAATCATTCTTTGAAGTCTGTTTAGCTTAATAACTCTCCACCATCCAGTGCCTTCTCATTTCCAGTGGAATTGAATCTGGGCTAGAGAACCTACTCCCTGTCGGAAGGAACACAGAGTTGCTTCAACTATCCTTCACAGCCCTCTTCCTTTCTTAACCATGATATGGGTAATACTGCAGTAACTCGCATTTGCATCACGCTACTAGGTGAATTAGGGAGCGTTATCCGTATTAAGCGGGCTGAATTGGTCATAAAGCAATTTTGATTGCAGTCAAGAGAGCTATTTAAAAGTTACTTTGGAAATTGACAAGCAAAAAAAATGCTGCCTTGGGATGAAGATATTCCAGGGATAAACAATGTTTCCATGTAACCTCCCCGCAGTAATCAGTCGCTATTGTCTCTTAAGAACATATTGTGTCAGTTTCGCCACATGGAAATTGACAAGTAATTGCTTTTATTGAAACTTGAGCAATGGCATTCTATGAAACTAAGTAACATATAAAGCTTGTAGCATTTTTAGCTTGTAATGAAGGATCTGTCTTCACTAAGGAGAACACAAACAATCTCCCAGATGTGCTAGTGGCTAGAGGATCTTGGGTGACGGAGGAACTGAAGGAAATTCACATTAGGCAGGAAATGGTGTTGGATAGACTGATGGGACTGAAGGCTGATAAATCCCCAGGGCCTGATGGTCTATATCCCAGGGTACTTAAGGAAGTGGCTCTAGAAATTGTTGGCATATTGGTGATTATTTTCCAATGTTCTATAGATTCAGGATCAATTCCTGTGGATTGGAGGGTAGCTAATGTTATCCCACTTTTTAAGAAAGGATGGAGTGAACAACAGCAAAATGTAGACCAGTTAGCCTGACATCGGTGGTGAAAAAGATGCTGGAGTCAATTATAAAAAATGAAATAGTGGCACATTTGGATAGCAGTAACAGGATCGGTCTGAGTCAGCATGGATTTACGGAGGGGAAATCATCTTTGGCTAATCTTCTGATGTTTTTTGAGGATGTAACTATGAAAATGGACAAGGGAGAGCCAGTGGATGTGGTGTACCTGGACTTTCAGAAAGCCTTTGATAAGGTCCCACATAGGAGATTAGTGGCCAAAATTAGAGCACATGGTATTGGGGGTAGGGTAGTGACATGGATAGAAAATTGGTTGGCAGACAGGAAACATAGAGTAGGAATTAACGGGTCCCTTTCAGAATGGCAGGCAGTGGCTAGTGGGGTACCGCAAGGCTTGGTGCTGGGACCGCAGCTATTTACAATATAAATTAATGATTTAGATGAAGGGATTAAAAGTAACATTAGCAAATATTCAGATGACACAAAGCTGAGTTGCAGTGTGAACTCTGAGGAGGATTCTATGAGGATGCAGGGTGACTTGGACAGGTTGGGTGAGTTAGCAGTTGCATGGCAGATGCAGTTTAATATGAATAAATGTGAGGTTATCCACTTTGGTGGCAAGTACAGGAAGGCAGATTATTATCTGAATAGTGTTAAGTTAGGTAAAGTCCTTATTCATCCATATTACTAAATGTAAGATCTTGACCACTTCCTGTTTTTTGATTTTAGAAAAAACGCTGCCACTTACGGCTGTAATCTTTGGCCAGCTTACTCAGAGTCCCCCTCCGTTGCGCAGGACAAGAGGATTTTCCCCATTGATAATACATAAAAGAGTTATTAATGTTTTTTAAATGTTGACATTCACTCTGCTGCTGGTGGGAGTGGGAGGGATTATAAAACCCGGAAGTGTTGTGCCTCAGTCAGTCTCTGCAAGATGGGGGAAGTGAGAGGGTCACGTCTCTCAGTCTGAGATGTGAATAACACTGAACACATGTCTACTAAACTGTGAGTGTGGTTTTACTGACCTTGAATGCCCTTAATGTGGTTTGAAAATGAAAATGTGGTTGGTTTGAAGTTAAAGCACTGCAAATGGTTGGGTGGGGTTTTGGGTTGAAGTAAAAGCACTGCATATGGTTGGGTGGGCTTTGGGGTTGAAGTAAAAGCACTGAAAATGGTTGGGTGGGGTTTTGGGTAGAAGTAAAAGCACTGCAAATGGTTGGTGGTCTAAACTTGACAACTTCCTGTTTGCACTGTATATTGATTTTAGATAAAACACTTCCACTTACGGCTGTGATTTTTGGCCATCTTACTCAGTCCCCCACCGCTCATCAGGTACAGAGGATTCTTCCCATCAATGAAAAATGAAAGTGTTATTGGTGTTTAAAAAATGTTGAGAATCTCTCTCCTGTCAATCATGCCATGAAGGCCACATCTTTTCCGGTGGGAGGGGGGGAGGGATTATAAACCCGGAAGTGTGGGTGTGGCTCAGTCTCTGCATGATGGGGGAGGGAGAGGTCACGGCTCTGTCTGAGCTGTGAATCAACTGAACACACTGAATGTCTACTGAACATTGAGTGTGGTGTTTTGTGTGGTTTTATGGTGGGTTCACCCTGCTTGAAATGGTGTGAAGCTGCATTTGAATGTGGTGGCCTTGCACCCTGCATGAAATGGTATGAAACTGCATTTGATGTGGTGGCCTTGCACCCTGCATGAAATGGTATGAAGCTGTATTTGAATTTGGTGGCCTTGCACCCTGCTTGAAATGGTATGAAACTGCACTTGAATGTGGTGGCCTTGCACCCTGCTTGAAATGGTATGAAACTGCACTTGAATGTGGTGGCCTTGCACCCTGCTTGAAGTGGTATGAAACTGCACTTGAATTTGGTGGCCTTGCACCCTGCTTGAAGTGGTTGGAAATTGCACCTGAATTTGGTGGCCTTGCACCCTGCTTGAAGTGGTATGAAATTGCACTTGAATTTGGTGGCCTTGCACCCTGCTTGAAGTGATAAGAAACCGCACTTGAATTTGGTGGCCTTGCACCCTGCTTGAAATGGTTGGAAAATGCATTTGAATTTGGTGGCCTTGCACCCTGCTTGAAATGGAATTTCAAGGAATAGCCGTGAGCCAACTGTCAGCCCACCAGCACATCAGGCTTGAGGGACTGAGCTGCCACCCCAAGAATCCATTTGGCCCACAATGTCCATTCTAGCCCTCTGGAGACCAGTCCCTTCAGCCCGCAACACCCATACCACCCCCCCACAAATACCTCCCCCCCCCCCCCCCCCCGCTGGCCACTAATATTGGAATTGGTGGAGAGGTGGAATATTGCGTTCGAGGACCAGCCCTCCCGCCTCCCGTGTGAACATGTGACCCAACGGGTCCCACTTAGTCTAGTCAGAGAGGTGGAAGACTCCTGGATGCTCCATTGTTCTCACAGTGCCCTTAAATCACAACCCATTGGAACTCTCCTTATCTCAGGGGCCGTCCAAAATAGAAATTGGCCACTGATAACTGCCTGCATAAGTTTAGCAAAAACAGGAAAAACATGCATTTCAATCGATCCTCTCGTGACCAACGGATATCCACGGCTATTTAATGAACACCTTTTTTTTCCTTAAATATGTTGTCACTATTGTAATATAGGAATTTCCACCGACTTTTAGGGCTTCACTGCACAAGTTTGTGTTTATTAATAAACTGAACTATGCTGCTTCCAGTTTAATCCCCACACTCAATTTTCATACTATCCCTGCAGCCTATTAAACTTCTACTGTGCCATAGGCTTAATGGAGGTTGAGACATCCCTGCCCCTGTGGAGTTGTTCACGTGCCCCAACTGGTCCTGAGGTGGGAAAACCTGGTACACCTTCCCTGAAGGTAGACACACAAAGCTGGGGTTAGTCAGCGTGTCAGGCAGCATTGTTGGAGAAAAGGAATAGGTGAAGTTTCAGGTCAAGATGCTTCTTCTGGCTGAGAGTCAGGGGAGAGGGAAATGAGAGATATGAAAAGGTACAAAGAACAGATGAATGGAAGGTATGCAAAAGGACAAATCAAAGCCAGCGCCGATGATCAAGGAAAGGTAGAGCCAACAATGGTCAATTGTTGGCTGTGTAGAAGGTGATAACAAGTGATACAAACAGTTAAACTAAGCAGGACAACAGTGAAACTAGTACTAGGATAGGGGAGGGATGGTGAGAGGGTGGATGCAGGAATCTTTTGACAATGGCCTTTTTAACAATTCATGCTGCCAAAAATAAAGGGAAGTATGGTAACAGGGTTACGAGAACGATCCCAGGGATGATTGGGTTAATGTATGGGAAGCGTTTGATGGCTCTGGGTCTGACCTTGCTGGAATTTAGGATGAGAGGGTGATCTCATTAAAACCTTCCAAATAATGAAAGGCCGAGATAGAGTGGACATGGAGAGGATGTTTGCACTAGTGGGGAGAGTCTAGGACCAGAGGGCAAAGCCTCAGAATAAAAGTACTTGCCTTTAGAATGGAAATGAGTTGGAATTTCTTTAACTAAAGGGTGGTGAACTTGTGGAATTCATTGCCACAGACGGCATTGAGGATGGCAGAGAATTGTATGCATCTGGTGCATTCTTTCAAACTGAGCGCACTAGTTTGAATAGTGAAAACATAATATTTTACAATGTGTTAAGAGTCTATTGGCTGAAGTGATGAAATTACAGAATTCATCACCTTATATTTTTATTTTAAAGCTGTCCCTTTTGTTCTTTAGCAGTTAGTTATGTGTGCTTTATAGTATGGAACAAAACATACCCCACATATTTGGATGGCCACTGTGTTCAATCGCATGGTTTACTTGGCGGCCCAAGATATGGGTTGAGCAAGCCAGAGGTTGTGAGTTCAGATCCCACTAAAACAAGTCATCAAATTGAACTCAAAACCAATCTGCCAGGAGGACTGAAAGGAAAACCAAATGTGGAAGATGTTAGATCGTGGTCCAGTCTTAACTGGTTCCAAGATATATAGCCTACACACAGCCTTCAGACCATAGACATAGGAGTGGAATGATGCCATTCGGCCCATTGAGTCTACTCCAGCATTCGATCATGGGTAATTTATTTTTCCCTCTCAACACCATTCTCCTGCCTGCTCCTTTGACTCCCTTACTAATTAAGAAATGACTCCAGTGCAAATTTGACTCAGCGCTCTCTCAAAGATGAGTGATGATGCTTACTCATGGATGATGTCACCACCATCCCAAGAAACTGCATATAAAGAATCTTGCTCATTTTCATTTTTATTTCAGTTTTCCGACTCCTCTTAACCCCACTGCTATCCTCGGAAAAAAAAGTAGTAAGTCATACAGAAATAAGGAACTGCAAATGCTGGTTTATAAATAAAGACACAAAGTACTGGAGTATCTCAGCAGGTCAGGCGGCATCACTGGATAGGCGACGTTTCAGATCAGGACCTTTCTTACCTGGGAAAAAGATAGCATTCACCCTATCAATTCTCGTGATTTTGTACATCTCTCCCGGGAATATAGTCCTAGCCTGCCCAACCTTTTCCTATAGCCCAGCGCATTGAGTCCTGGCAACACCCTCATACATTTTCTCTGTACCTTTTCAGCACAAAGGCATTTTTCCTACAGCAGGAAAGCAGGCATGTTTCCAGCAAAGTAACAGAAGGTAATTTTAGCACCAACCACATAAACAAATATGAGGATAGGATCTTTGTTTAGTTGGTACACCTAATGGAGCATCTTAAAAATGGAGGTAGAGATAGATTTAGGGAAAGCATTTCAGTGCTTTGTGCAAAGGCAGTTGATGACATGGTATGTTTGCATGTTTTCTGAGTTGTTTAGTGTTTTTCTGAGAGTCATTAAGTGCGGTATTTAACGACAGCAAGTATGACTACCACGGTAATCTTTGTACTTGCTTTTGAGATCTGTGCACACTGTGTGTGCTCGCAGAAGTCTGTGTTGTATGACTGCTTGTCAGTACATTGTCCTGTTTGTATGTGGAGCCACGTCAAAGAAGATTTTCTGTTGCGACAGACAATAACGTTTTCTGAATCTGAATCTGAATCTGAATGACACAGCCACCACAACCAGAGAAAGGATTTGGTGGTTTGTAACATTTCTTCTCTGACATTTCTGACATGGCAGAAAGCAAACTCAATGCTAGCATTTATTTCAAGAGGCCTCATACAAAAACAGAGATGAGACAGGCTGAGCTCTACAGGGTGCTGGTAAAGCTGCATTTGGAGTATTGTGAGCAATTTTGGGCACAATATCTGAGGAAAGATGTGCTGGCTCTGGAGAGGGTCCAGAGGAGGTTCACAATACTGATCCCAGGAATGAGTAGGTTAACCTATGATGAGCATTTGTTGGCACTGGGCCTGTACTCTCTGGAGTTGAATGAGGGGGAATTCATAGAAACATATAGAATAGTGAAAGGCTTGGATAGAGTTGATGTGGAGCGGATGTTTCCATTAGTGGGAGAGTCCAGGACTAGAGGTCATAGCCTTAGAATTAAAGGACATTCTTTTTGGAAGGAGATGAGGAGAAATTTCTTTAGTCAGAGGGTGATGAATCTGTGGAATCCTTTGCCACAGTGGGCTGTAGAGGCCGTCAGTAGATATTTTTAAGGCAGAGATAGATAGATTTTTGATTAGTACAGGTCTCGGAGGTTATGGGGAGAAGGCTGGAGAATAGGCTTAGGAGGGAGAGCTAGATCAGCCATGATTGAATGGCAGAGTAGACATGATGGGCCGAATGGCTTATTTCTACTCCTATCACTTATGACCTTATGACACCAACAGCAATTGATTAGTAAGGGTGTCAAGGGTTATAGGGAGAAGGCATATGCGGTTGAGAGAGGAAGATACATCAGCCATGATTGAATGGCGATGTAGACTTGATGGGCCGAATGGCCCAATTCTGCTCGTGAACTTATGATCAGTGACACATACAAAATTAATTTTGCGTGAGATTTTCGGCCCTTGATGTTACCTACTCCAGAACTTATTGACTTTGATACCAGTTACTTCAAGGGGCAATGCTCCAACTACAAGCTTAAACACAACCTTACACGCATGTCGCAACTGCCAGAGATGATGCATGTGAGATCATTGTGTGGAGACTCCATTCTCTGTTGGTGATCCTGTCCACCAGAACAAAGAGGGAAAGGAATTACTGAAATGTATATGAGAGGACTTTTTATATCAGTACCTATTGGATCTTTTTAAGTTGATTTGTATCGGAGAAGTTTGAAAACGCCTACCTCCAGATTCAAGGTCAGTATCATCCCAGCTGTTATCAGGCAACTGAACTGTCCTCACACCAGCAAACAGTCCTGACCTCTCATCTACCTCATTAGGCACCTTCGAACTATCTTTAATCAGACATTATTAGACTTTATCTTGAACTTAAACATTAAACCCTTCACCCTGTATTTGTACATTGTGGATGGCGTGATTGTAATCATATATAGTCTATTTGTTGCCTGGATGGTACGCAACAAACAGCTTTTCACTGTTCCTCGGTACACATGACAATAATAAACTAAACTAAACTTTCTAGATCTGTGCCTTTCACACAATTTACTAGCTCAGTACCAGTGAGAGATATTCTAATCTGGTGCATGTAAGACGACTCTCTAGATCACAACATCTCAGAGAACTTTCTCAGCCAGCCTAAAAAGAATGGATCTAATCCTGGAGAACGATATTGGACAAATGAGTTGTTTCTATGTGAGAATATTTGGGGATCAGTGGTTGTGAAATCAAAGAGTTTATAGAAACAGCCGAACAGGATAAAGAAATCAATCAAAAGGGCATTTAATGGAAGAAGGGTTATTTTCAATGAATGGAAAAATTAGTGCAAACAAAAGTTAATAGATAAAAGAGCAATTAAGCAACAGGGTCCATCCTATTCTTTCGACTTTAGAGAATCTGTGCGGAAACGGGGCCTTTGGCCCATCGAGTCCATGCCAACTAGCGAATGGCTAGCACTATTCTATACACTAGAGATAATTTACAATTTTACTGAAGCCAATTAACCTGCATGTCTTTGGAGTGTAGTAGGAAACCAGAGCACACAGAGAAAACCCACTCAGTCACAAGGAAAACGTACAAATTCCGTAAAAGACAGCACCTGTAGTCAGGATTGAACCGAGGTCTTTGACGCAGTAATGCAGCAACTGTGCCGTTGTGCCGCCCTTAAAAATCTAGATTTATTTGGTTACATGTTGGACACTTTTCTTGAGGAGAAAAAGAAGGCCATGCAAACTATATAATCTGATTTTAATTAAATGTAACATGCTTAGTTTGCGCACAGTGGAAGACCAAATAGTTCAAAATGGTGCCCAATGCACACACACAGTTGTTGTGCTTGGGACTGCATGACCTTTTGGAGTGTTTCTGCTTGCACAAGGCTAAAGGGTTTGGCCAAAGCTAAACTTTATTTTTGGATAGAACAACAAATTCCCCTATGTGATACCTAAACCACTGCAGGTTTGATCCTTGTATCTGCCCGGCCAAGCCCTTCAGCCTCGTGCAAGCAGAGACACTCCAAAAGGTCATGCAGTCCCAAGCGCTGCCTTTTATAGGTCACCAAACCTTGAGGGGCCGAACTACAGAGCGGAGATCCCCTTACAGTTCCCCAACCCAATAACAGAATCCCCCCCTCCCATACATTGTTTCAGGTAATGCTTTGGGAGGAAGCTAACATAACTTGAATAATGCAACATTTACCTTGGAACTCAAACAAACCATCCAGGACTTAACACTTTAACCAATCAACAACAGCAGGGGAATTGTCTAGCAACATTACTTACAATATGTACCCTTAGTTTGCATTCATCCAATCAGCTTCATGCATTTTACACTTCCTTGTAGGTCCTCGGCAGAAACCCCATTCATTCTATCAATTGAATTTGCAACACTGATCTGGGCCCTAGACTTACTGGCACCATTCAGAAGCTTGTCTTATTTCTGCACGACACATCAGGCTTGACCAAAATGGCCTAACAATACATGAGCCCTTACTAAATTTTGGTGCGATGGCTGCTCTGTTTTAGCCAGGATTTACAAAAGGTTACTGTGGTTGGAAGGCTATCTAGGCTTAAGGTGTCAATTACGTCAGCCTTGAATTCATTAGTTTAGTTTGCATTATTTTATTGTGACGTCAAGTCAAATTTTATTCGTCACTTGCACATAAAGTGCAGTGAAACGAATTTAACACAAACATCCACCACAGCATTCATCACTGGTGGAAGTCACAAAGTTTGGTCCGTCCTCCTCCATTTTCCATCGTGGTCGGGACAACAACCCTCCGCAGACGTCGCTGCGGGCATCCAGATGTGCAGACAAGATAAGTCCAGTTAAGACCTGAATCAGTGCCTCCCCAGCGGAGACTGCGGCTTCAAGATGGTGTAGGCCGACGGTCGAAGATCTAATGTCTCCGCTGCGCTGCAGCCAGAAGCACCGCAGACTGCAGGGCCGGCGGTCGGAGCTCCTCTCCAAGGATCCCCGGCGAGGGGCTCCGCTCCGGATAGTAAGTCCTCGCCGCGCCCGTGGCCAGAAGTTGGCCGCCGGCCAGCAGTCGGAGCCAATGAGGGATCCCAGACTCCGGACGCAGCGCCAACTGGAGCTCCGCAGACCGGGGCTTCAGGCTGCCACGGGCCAGCAAATGGAGCGCTCCCCTCCGGCGACCCCCGGCTAGGGCTCGCCCGCTCCGCGACGAAAGAGCCCTTGCTGCGCCCGCTGCTGAAGCCCCGGGCGTTTCTCTGGGAAAGGCCGCACCGATCCTCGATGTTAGGCCACGGGGGAGGCAACATGGAAAAAGTCGCCTCTCCATGGAGGAGGCGACCGAAGTGGTTTCCCCCTAACCCCCCCACACCACCCCCCACACAAGACACACAGAGAAACATTAAAAACACACATTAAGACACACTAAAAAAAAAGTAGATAAAGTGTACATGATAAAGGGAGTAATGATTAGTGCAAGATAAAGTCCAGTAAAGTCCGATTAAATATAGTCCGAAGTTCTCCAATGAGGTAGGTAGGTATGTTGCAAAACCTACCTTCAGCGGGGCTGCAGATCTGTCCCTGCCCGTGTGCGTGATTTTGGCGCCGTTGAGAGGGGTGCGGGTTTAAAACGCGATTTTCCCTAGGCTATTCAAATCGAGGTTATTCAGCCTACTTAGTTGCTGACGAAAAATCGCTGCGAGGTTCATTCGCTGCAGCTATTTTTAAACTTAATTGGTTAATTTAATTGTTATAGTAGGTTTAAAATTATCCTCTAAACCCGCGACCGCCGACAATGGGACGGATCTCATACAGGGGACAACGGAAGGTAGGTTGTTTATTTTTACATTAAAAAGGGCTTCTTAAGATCTCTTTATACAATACAATTTATTTGTTGTCATTTGAACCTCATTGAGGTTCAAACGAAATTTGGTGTCTGCAGTCATACACACAAGGAAAAGAACCAAGACACAACACAATTTACACAAACATCCATCACAGCGCATCTCCTCCTCGCTGTGATGGAAGGCAAATACTTATCTCTCCCCTCCACTCCCCATTCTCCTCCCGATGTCAGAGTCAAAGCCCCCGGCGGGCGATGGTAAGTGTCCCACGGTCATTAGAGCTGCGCCGGGCGATGCAAGGCCACGCTCCGGGTCTTGGAGCCCCCGGTGGGTGCTAGCAAGTCCTGCAGCCATTCAAATCCGCGCGGGGCGATGATGTAAGGCCCCGCTCCAGGTACTCTTCAACCCCGCAACTCGGGCGGGAGAAGTCGCCGTTGCGGAAGCCCCGAAAAGCGGTCTCCCAGCAGGGACCCGCAGGCTCCCGGTGTTACTGTCTACCAGACCTGCGGTAAGCCTCCAAATCTCCGGGGTCGGGTCGCAGCCGCGCGCCACCACAGCTCCACCCGCTCCGAACTCGGCCAGCTCCGCGATGGTAAGTATGTCCGCAGCTCCGCGACTGGAGCCCCAGGTCGTTCCGGTTGGAGGCCGCTCCACAGAACTCGGCCCCAATAACAACGGCGACCCGACAGAGAAAAGGTCGGGTTCTCCTTACAGGGAAAAGATTTTAAAAGTTTCCCCACCCCCCGCCCCCCACACACATACCCAGTTAAAATAAAAATAAAAACTACATTCAAACGAGACAAAAAATAATAAAAAGACAGACGGACTGTAGAGGCCGCTGCGACGTGAATCGCGCCGCCCACCCTCTTAAGGACGAGTCAATGATTATACAAAGTTATACAAAGTTTTATGTTGCGAGTAGCTAATTTGGGGCCTCATTAAATCCCGCAGTATTTTTCTGGGCATATGGGGTACAAATCCACCGCAATGGGAACATTCCAAACCAGCGCGTTCCACAGAGTTCCACAGGATCCCACTCGAAAGCTGATTTAAATGGCCATTAATTTACAGCAATTGAACACTAAATTCCTTCCATTTGGCCTATAAATTAATGTAAATGAGATTTAAAAATCATGTTTTATTGTGATTTCTTTGTGAATGTTATTTGGACACTTAGGCTATTTAAAAATGTTAATCTTTTCTTAAGAAATGGATAGATGTTTAGATCTAGTAATTGAAGTTTGGAATTAGCTACAATTGGGTAACTAATTAATTATATGCTTTAATTTCAGGTCATCCAAGTAAGATTGTTTCATATTTGTTTCAGAATGCTTCAATCTATAATAACTGAACATTTCTTTCAGTTCTCTTAATTTTTAATAAAGTTATGGCCATTTCACTGTCCTCGATCACAGCTTTTGTGTTAAGTCAATGGAAAATCAGTAGGGAACAAGATGCTTATTTCGGAGTATGAAAATGGCCATAACATTTTTAATACTGAATATATGAAAGTGAATTAGGTGTCAAATTAAACTTATTTTTGTGCTTTATCTGATGGGATAAATTGCAGACTTGATTTTTAAAATCTCAAAATGTTGTAACATTGCTAAGGTAGGTAGTAGCTCAGTAGGCGGATTGAGATGTCAGTCAATATACATTGCTGATATTAATGCAGCCTTCACAAAACAAATATAAAACATTTATAATCATAATATGCACAGAAGTGGCAACTACTTGCCCTTGTTGAAATCTCTATGTCTTTGCCTGCTATAGTATCCAGAAGCAGTTCTATCCCAGCGATTGCTAGATAGCTGACTGATATACTTCGGCTCCGGGGATCCACTGCCAAAGATGGTGGGGATCATAGTTTTGGGGGATGCTGCTGCAGAAATATCTAAGACTTACTGCAGTTTATCTTTGGCTGACAAGTGCTGCACTGTTGATGAAGGGATTGTGTGTTTTAAGTTGATGAATAGGATGTCAAATGAGTGGCCTGCTCTCTCTTGGTTTTAGTTTCAGTTTTAGAGGTACAGAGGCATACACTTCTATCAGGTCTGCCCGCAAGCTCTGGCATTCCAGAGAAAACAATCCAAGTCTGCCTAACCTCTCCTTATTGCTAGTACCGCATAATGTAGGCATCATTCTGGTAAATCTCCTCTGTACCCTTTGCAAAGCCTCCAGGTCGTTCCTATAATGTGACGACCAGAACGGCACACAATACTCCAAATAACTGCATGCGATACTCTACTCCGCAGGTTGAGAGTGTTATCCACAGAAACATAACTGGCAGCATCCAGGTTCAACAACAATATTTATAAGCATAGGCATAAATATTTGAATGGAAAATTACAGTGTGCAGGCTAATAGTAGGGCAAATTGGATTGTTCTGCCAAAGGCTTGTCACAGTTGTATTTAGCTAATGGTTTCCTCTATGCTATATTATTCTATAATTCTATAACGAGGACCGTATGCCTATTCAAGTGATTCTGTTTCCTTTGAGATTTCTACAGTGGTTTATGTGTTCACTTCTAAAACAATCAAACACTCCTTGCCAACTTCCCTGCCATACCAATAATCTGCTATCATTGCATGAGCTTCAATGTTAATGAACAGCTTCTTGTGTGGAGTTGGTAAATACAAGATGCACACGCATTCCCCTTTCCACTGCAGCCATCTCTTCTATTAGGGTTTTTGCACATGACCTATCCTTTGCAAATCACTCTGGCTCTGCTAGATCTGGTGACATTTTAAAGTTATTCCATCACTCTGTCCTTAAGTATGGACCGCAATAATGTTCTAATGATAAAAGTGAGGCTCTATAGTTCCTTGATTTTCTCCCATTCACCTCTCATAAATGTCAGAGTGACAGGCACATCTTTTCAATCCAGCAGCAGGGCTGCTAAATGGGGAAGTTTGCTGTCAGGCCAACAGCAATGTTCTCTACAATTTGTGGAATGGATATCATTTGGTTGTACCTCTTAAGTGTTATTATTTTCATCATGTGCAGATGGCAGCATCCTCCTGAAAGGTGTTGGTAATGAAACAACAAAAGGAATTGAAGCAAAGGTAGCTGAAGCAAAGATCTCCACCAAGACCAAACATAACTTGCCAGAAACTAGATATGAACAGACTGTCCCGCATAGGTGCGATTCCGTATTTGAAATAAAATAAAATCCTTATATTATTTTATTTGTTAGTTTTGATAAGCCCCAGTTTTGATTAATTCCCAGGCAGAAGATATAGAATTTTCGAAGTGTGAACCACCAGGCTCAGGAACAGCTTCTTCCCCTCTGCTATCTGGCTTTTGAATGGTGCTTCCATAAACCAGGGCACTGTCCCATTCATGCCTACTCCGTTGTGGGCATTGTACTTTGTCTATGGGACTGAAAACTATATTCTGCAATCTGCATCTTCCCCTTTAGTCTAGCTATTGTACTTGAGTTTGGCTTGATTGTATTCATACATAATATTATTTAATTTGATTGGATAGCAGGCAAAATAAAGCTTTTCACTGTACCTCTGCATGTGACAGCAATTAAACTTAATTCTAATATTAGTTTCTTTAAAATGCTCAGATTGTGCCATATTTCTCTGCTGTAAATACTAGCACTGTCAGTATGTTATTCAACATGGATGACATTTCCTTTTTTTTTTGTTTTAGTTTAGTTTAGAGATACTGCATGGAAACCGGCCCATCGAGTCCACACCAACCAACGATCACTCATACACTAATTCAATTACACTGATTACACTAATACACTAACACATATAGATTGGGTGAATCAAATTGGCAGGGGTGCTGAGGAAGAGGATTTCTTGGAATGTATGCGGGATAGTTTTCTAAACCAACATGTAGTGGAACCAACGAGAGAGCAGGCTATTCTAGACTGGGTATTGAGTAATGAGGAAGCGTTAGTTAGCAGTCTTGTTGTGCGTGGCCCCTTGGGCAAGAGTGACCATAATATGGTTGAGTTCTTCATTAGGATGGAGAGGGACATTGTTAATTCAGAAACAAGGGTCCTGAACTTAAAGAAAGGTGACTTTGAGGTTATGAGACGTGAATTGGCCAAGATAGACTGGCAATTGATTCTTAAAGGGTTGACGGTGGATATGCAATGGAAGGCATTTATAGACTGCATGGATGAACTACAACAATTGTTCATCCCAGTTTGGCAAAAGAATAAATCAGGGAAGGTAGTGCATCCGTGGATAACAAGGGAAATAAGGGATAGTATCAAAACAAAAGATGAAGCATACAAATTAGCAAGAAAAAGCAGCCAACCAGGGGACTGAGAGAAATTCAGAGTCCAGCAGAGGAGGACAAAGGGCTTAATTAGGAAAGGGAAAATAGATTATGAAAGAAAACTGGCAGAGAACATAAAAACTGACTGCAAAAGTTATTATAGATATGTGAAGAGGAAAAGATTAGTTAAAACAAATGTAGGTCCCTTGCAGTCAGGAACAGGCGAATTGATCATGGGGAACAAGGACATGGCAGACCAATTCAATAACTACTTTGGTTCTGTCTTCACTAAGGAAGACATAAATAATCTGCTGGAAATAGCAAGGGACCGGGGGTTAAATGAGATGGAGGAACTGAGTGAAATCCAGGTTAGCCGGGAAGTGGTGTTAGGTAAATTGAATGGATTAAAGGCTGATAAATCCCCAGGGCCAGATAAGTTGCATCCCAGAGTACTGAAGGAAGTAGCCGCAGAAATAGTGGATGCATTAGTGATAATTTTTCAAAACTCTTTAGATTCTGGAGTAGTTCCTGAGGATTGGAGGGTAGCTAATGTAACCCCACTTTTTAAAAAGGGAGGGAGAGAGAAAATGGGGAATTACAGACCAGTTAGTCTAACATCGGTAGTGGGGAAAATGCGGGAGTCAGTTATTAAAGATGGGATAGCAGCACATTTGGAAAGTGGTGAATTCATTGGACAAAGTCAGCATGGATTTATGAAAGGTAAATCATGTCTGACGAATCTTATAGAATTTTCCGAGGATGTAACTAGCAGAGTGGATAAGGGAGAACCAGTGGATGTGTTATATCTGGACTTTCAGAAGGCTTTCGACAAGGTCCCACATTAGAGATTAGTATGCAAACTTAAAGCACACGGTATTGGGGGTTCAGTATTGATGTGGATAGAGAACTGGCTGGCAGACAGGAAGCAAAGAGTAGGAGCAAACGGGTCCTTTTCAGAATGGCAGGCAGTGACTAGTGGGGTACTGCAAGGCTCAGTGCTGGGACCCCAGCTATTTACAATATATATTAATGATCTGGATGAGGGAATTGAATGCAACATCTCCAAGTTTGCGGATGACACGAAGCTGGGGGGCAGTGTTAGCTGTGAGGAGGATGCTAGGAGGCTGCAAGATGACTTGGATAGGTTGGGTGAGTGGGCAAATGTATGGCAGATGCAGTATAATGTGGATAAATGTGAGGTTATCCACTTTGGTGGCAAAAACAGGAAAGTAGACTTTTATCTGAATGGTGGCCGATTAGGAAAAGGGGAGATGCAACGAGACCTGGGTGTCATGGTACACCAGTCATTGAAAGTAGGCATGCAGGTGCAGCAGGCAATGAAGAAAGCGATTGGTATGTTAGCATTCATAGCAAAAAGATTTGAGTATAAGAGCAGGAGGTTCTACTGCAGTTGTACAGGGTCTTGGTGAGACCACACCTGGAGTATTGCGTACAGTTTTGGTCTCCTAATCTGAGGAAAGACATTCTTGCCATAGAGGGAGTACAGAGAAGGTTCACCAGACTGATTCCTGGGATGGCAGGACTTTCATATGAAGAAAGACTGGATAGACTCGGCTTGTACACGCTAGAATTTAGAAGATTGAGGGGGGATCTTATAGAAACTTACAAAATTCTTAAGGGGTTGGACAGGCTAGATGCAGGAAGATTATTCCCGATGTTGGGGAAGTCCAGAACAAGGGGTCACAGTTTAAGGATAAGAGGGAAGTCTTTTAGGACCGAGATGAGAAAATCATTTTTTACACAGAGAGTGGTGAATCTGTGAAATTTTCTGCCACAGAAGGTAGTTGAGGCCAGTTCATTGGCTAGATGTAAGAGGGAGTTAGATGTGGCCATTGTGGATAAAGGGATTAGGGGTTATGGAGAGAAGGCAGGTATGAGATATTAACATAGAAACATAGAAACATAGAAATTAGGTGCAGGAGTAGGCCATTCGGCCCTTCGAGCCTGCACCGCCATTCAATATGATCATGGCTGATCATCCAACTCAGTATCCCGTACCTGCCTTCTCTCCATACCCTCTGATCCCCTTAGCCACAAGGGCCACATCTAACTCCCTCTTAAATATAGCCAATGAACTGGCCTCGACTACCCTCTGTGGCAGGGAGTTCCAGAGATTCACCACTCTCTGTGTGAAAAAAGTTCTTCTCATCTCAGTTTTAAAGGATTTCTCCCTTATCCTTATTGATTTGGATGATCAGCCATGATCATATTGAATGGCGGTGCAGGCTCGAAGGGCCGAATGGCCTACTCCTGCACCTATTTTCTATGTTTCTATGTTTCTATAATTCTATCCTACACACTTGGGACAATTTACAGAAGCCAATTAACCTACAAACCTGCTTGTCTTTAGAATGTAGGAGGAAACCGGATCGCCAAAAAGAAAAACCAAGCAGTCGCAGGGTGAACATGTGTACAGACAGCACCCATAGACAGAATCAAGCCTTGGTCTCTGCGCTGTAAGGCAGTAACTCTACCGCTGCACCACAGTGCCACCCTGGATTGATTTCCCCTGCATTTCCATTTAATGTACTTCTTCATCTCCAAATTATGATTTCTCTTGCATTTCCATTTAATGTATTTTTTCATCCCCAGCAGTGCATGTTGCTGCTCTTTATTTGCTGCTTGGTGTTAATCTCGTTGAGGTTGTCTATAATGCTCATTTTGGTTTGCAACCTGTGGTGCATTATTTCCTTATTTGATCTTAGCATTTTAAGTTTCACAATCCAACGAGCCTCTCTTCCTTAGGTGTCCATATTTGTTCTTTATGACACATTCTTCCTTAAGTGCTTCTCACTGCAGGTGCCTCTAGTTCTCATCAAAGTAAGAAAAACCTGACTTAAATCAACAATTCCTCTTTTTTTTACCTATCGAATGCCACTTTGAAAGAGAATCTGTTTGCCACTATAAATACCATGGAGGCTGTTAACTATTTCTACCTCATAACTAAATATAATGTTTAGGTTTAGGTTTATCATTGCCACGTGTGCTGAGGTACAGCAAAAAAGTTTCTGTTGCATGCGATCCAATCAGTGCAGATAATACCATATACATCAATACAATCAAGTCAATCTCAAGTAGAGCAGAGGGGAAGTTATATATACACACAGAGAATATAGTTCACAGCATTGTAGCGTATCAGTTCCTTACACAAAGTCCACTGTCCACAGTGAAGTAGAGGAGAATCAGACAGTACCCTAGCTTAAGGAAGGACCATTCAGAAGCCTGATAACAGAGGCGAAGTAGCATTGGTGGCTCCCTGCTTGATCGAGGATAAATTGTTGCACACAACTATCCAAAAATAAATTAAAAACATTTGTGGCATTTCAGACTTTACAGAACCCATATAAAAGTGAAAAATCCTCATTAAATGGAAAACTGATGCAAACTATTTGAACCTCGCGAAATAAAAACTGTGGGTAAAGCACTAGAGAACAGTCTGTCATACAAATACAAATTATTTTATATATGTAAGAAGCAAACTGAATGAATAAAGTCAACGGACTGGTTACTGCTGATAAATCACTTATCCTACCTTTGCTAAAGTCTGTATCTGATTTCTTCATTAATGCATTCACCAGCTTCATAGTTACCACCAGGAGACACAGAGGCAAATCCCCCCAGAGCCTTACATCCTATCCTGTTTCTTCATGAAAAGTCTGGGTTATTTCTCATTATATTCTCCTTGGCAATTACACCACCTATTTCTTTCTTTCTTCTGTTCTTTTATCCGTAGTGTTTGATATAATACTCAATTTATTGTTTAGGTTTTATATATTTTTGGATAGTTGTCCGCGACAATATTTCCGCGATCAAGCAGGGACACATTCTCAATTATCTTGCAGTTATTTAATACCAGTAACCAATCCAAGTTGATTTTATTCATCCAGAATATTTATGTACATATAAAATAACTTGTATTTCCACCACAAGCTCTTAACTAATATTTTACTCAAAGTTCTTATCTTATCTTTCCCTGTTAAAGTAGTTTGATTCCTTTAATTTTCCCTTTACCTGTAATGTTTAAAACAGTATGTCTGATTACTAGCCTCTTCACTTCCTTTTCGTTTGTTTGGAATAGTGTTAATATCACCCCTTTCCCTTAACCATTAACCATTATTTTAGTTTTAGAGATACAGCATGGAAACGGGCCCTTCGGCCCACTGAGTCCGCACCGACCAACAATGATGCCGTACTCTAGTTCTATCCTACATTCAAGGGACAACTTACAGAAGCCAATTAGCCTACAAACCCACCTGTCTTTGGAGTGTAGGAGGAATCCAAAGCACCCAGAGAAAACACATGTGGTCATAGGGCGAATGTACAAATTCCATACAGACAGCACCTGATCGAACCCATGTCTCTGGCACCGTAAGGCAGAACTCTACTGCTGCGTCACCGTGTCATCCCTGGATAGATTAATTTTGAATCCCTGACTCTGGAGTGAAAAACAGTAGCATACAACAACATAATTATCAAACAAAAATAATATGACACTTCACAAACTGCGTGGGAGTAAAGGCAATCGTTATCAGCCAAGCTGGTGCCAGAAGTTCAGGATCATTTCCTCAGCTGAAACATCAGACTAATTTAAAGAGTGTTTGAAAAGAACACCTTCATTGAAGTACAGGAGTGATGTTCACTTTGCTGCCTCTTTGAAAAAGAACCCAAGCATTATAGCTTTTATATATAAAGGATGGTGTCTTTCAAAAATAGGTATTTGTTGATAGGTATTTGTTTTGCTTCAGACCATGAATGCCTCAGCATTGAAACAGTGCCCTGGAGAAGAATATTTTACTGGGCAGCCAATGCAGTAGTCAGTAAAAAAAATACAGGAAGAAAGGTCAGACCCCTAATCCTAATTGCTTTTCAGCAGCACTTGTTGAAAGTGGACCAATATATATCCAGGCAAGGACAGATTTAGCCTTAACATGCTTCTGTGACAGGAGAGGAGAAAAGAAGATTAGTGAGAGAAAGTGCTGAGTAACTCAGCGGATCAGGCAGTATCTCTGGAGAACATGGACGGGTAAAGTTTCAGGTCAGAGCCCTTATTCAGACTGATCTTGAAGGGTCCTGACCTGAAACGTCACCTGTCCATGTTCTCCAGAGATGCTGCCTGACCTGCTGAGTTACTCTAGAAATTTGTGTCCTTTTATTGCAAAGCAGGATCTGCAGTTTCTTGTATCGACAGTGAGAGAAAGCAAGCAGGTGCACAGTCCAATTTCTGGAGTCTTTGGTTAAATGTTAGAAAATGTTTATTTATTTTACCTCATTGATGTATTTCCTTATAGGGAACAGTATGTTTTCTATAAAGAGGTGCAAAGCACTTTCCCAGCTGCTTGATGGTGTTGGTAAAAGTTCTGATGAAGCTGGTAGTCGGAGCCAGGATACGTTAAGGGCATTAGGTCAGTTCTTTAAACTCCGAAAGGCTGTTTTATTTGAAGTTGTAAGCAAGTGCAAACTGAGTGAAGAAAGCACATGATTGCAAACTGTTCTGTGCGTGTGATCTCCAGCTGGCACTATCCCTCAGGTAATTTGGAAGGTGATCAATGAACAAGCAAGGATCTGCTTCAACTTTTCATTAGTCTGCGGTGGAGCTTGTGAAAAGTTTAGCCCATGTAATCTATTAATCCCTGACTATCATTCAGTGCCTGTGGACGGAATGCTCTTACTGACATTTATAAGTTAGATAGTTCAGCAATTATTTTGTTTATAGCAGAGAATAATGGACCATACTCGATATATTGAGTTTACACTCTCCATGGTAGGTGTAACAAGGGATAAATCACACAATGCATATTATGCTTGGAATATTATATTTTAAGTAGGTGACTGTTTTAAATAGGGGGGGTTGGAAGGATAACAGGCTGGCTTCTATGCTGTAAAACATTGTGTTAGATAGAAAATTTTAAAATAACGCGAGGCATAGATACAGACGGTCAGACTTTTACCTAGGGTGGAAACATTAAGAATCTGAGGACACAGCTTTAAGGTGAGAGGAGAGAAGTTTAAAGGACATGTGGAAGGCAAGTTTTTACACAGAGGGTGGTGAGTGCCTGGAGCATGCTGCCAAGGGTGGTGCTGGAGGCGATATGATAGTGGCATTTAAGAGGATTTTAGATAGGTACGTAGATATGAAGGGATGGAGGTATATGAATCACATGCAGGCAGAGTAGTTCAGTTTAACTTGCATCATGTTTGGCATGGACATTGTGGGCTAAAGGGCCTATTCCTCTGCTGCACTGTTCTACATTCTACGGAGACATCAGAATCAGAAGAGTACACCAAGGCAACTGGATGTAATTTGATATCAACCTAATGATGAACTCTTTTATTTTATTTTAGTTTATTGCTATGTTTACCAAGGTACAGTGAAAAGCTTTTGTTCCATGCTATCCAGTCATCAGAAAGACAATATATGATTACAATCAGGCATTCTACAATGTATTTACATGATAAAGGGAATAGTGTTTAGAGCAAGATTAGGTCCAGTAGATAGTTTGAGACCTCCAATGAGGGAAATAGTAACTCAGGACTGCTCTCTTGTTGTTGATAGAATGTTCTGTGGAACCAATGGAATGGAATACTTAACTTCACTTTTGCCATGGCATGCCTTGAATTCCTTTCTTGGGATGTTAACATCTGATCCAATTTTCCTGTGTTAACCTATTGCCTACCTGGATATTGCCTGGAATGGAAGTATTTATTTGTGGGGAGAACTGGGATAGGATGGGCTTGTTTTCTCTCGAGCAAAAGGGTGTCAGGGATTCTTTATTAAGGGCATCAAGGTTACGGGAAGAAGGCGAGAGAATGGGGTTGAGAGGGAAAAATGATCAGCCATAATTGAATAACAGAGCAGACTCAATGAGCTGAATGGCCCAATTCTGCTCCTATGCCTTCTTATCTTATAGGCTGGACAAAAGTAAATAAGTAAATGCGAGGCATAGATAGGCTAGATGGGTAAAATGTGTTTTGTTCACAATCACCACCAGGTGGCACCAGCAATGGCTGCCTCGCCAACAGTCTGTTGGTCCTTTCCTTCTTTGTGTTTAATTATATGTGTTTTAAAATGGGTGTTTTTAGTGTTCTTTAGCTTGTTTTATGTGGGGGGTGGGGGTTGGGGGAAACTTTTTCTAATCTCTTACCTCGACAGAGATGCAATTTTTTTCCAAATCGTATCTCCGTCCGCACTGCGGCCTAACATCGAGGAGTTGGCGGCCTTTGCTGGAGACTGATTTCGAGAGCTCTACCGCAGGTGCCTACGGGACTTTAACATCGAACTTTGCCAGGGATAGAACTCGGAGCTCCAACCGTGGTGGCTTGCGGACTTGGTGCCGCAGTCTCTGGTCAGAGACCTACTTTGGGAACTCCAAGCCACGGGAGTTTCGATCGCCCCGACACGGGAGCTTCAACCGCCGGCTGCAGGAGGTTTGATCGCCCCAACAGATGGTTCGACTGTCCCGACTGCGGGAGAATAAAGAGGAAGAAGATTGGACTTTTTTGCCTTCCATCATAGTGAGAAATGTGGGGAACCCACTGTGGTGAATGTTTATGTTAACTTTTATGTAGTTGTGTGGCCTGTTACTTTTTTTGTCATATGGTTGTATGGTAATTCGCATATCACTGTACCTGTGACAATGGTACATATGACAATAAAAGACCTTTGAAACCTTTGAATGGAATATCACAAACAAGATTGCACAGTGGCACAGCGGTAGAGTTACTGCCTTGCTGCGCCAGAGACCTGGATTCGATCCTGAGTATGGGTGCTGGCTATACAGAGTTTGTATGTTCTCCCCATGACCATGTGGGTTTTCCCCGGGTGCTCTGGTTTCCTCCCACATTCCAAAGGCATCAGTTGTAGGTTAATTGGCTTCGGTAAAGATTGTAAATTTTCCCTAATGTGTGTAGGATAGTGCTAGTGTGCGGGGATTGCTGGGCGGCTCGGACTCAGTGGGCCGAAAGGCCTGTTTCCGCGCTGTATCACTAAACTAAACTAAGTTAGAGAAAGGAGTTTTAAAAGAGATCTGTTGGGTCTTTTACACAGAGGGTGATTGACATCAGGAACGGCTGGAAGTGGTAGAATCAAATGCAATTTAAGAGGCTTTTGGACAGACACAAATAATTAAGGAATATAAATATACAATCCAAATGCAGGCAAATGGGATTAGTTGTTTTTTAGAGATATATACTGTGAAACCCAGGTCTCTGGCGCTGTAAGGCAGCAACTCCACAACTGCACCACTGTGCCGCTGTTAGTGTAGGCAGGTAAAGAATTCAACATGGATGTGGTGGTTTGAAAAGTCTGTTACTCTATGACTCTGAGTGCAACTCAGTAAAATAAGCAGCAAGTCAGTTCTTGACAGTTGGCTTCAATTACCATAGATTATGATCAAATCTTAAATTGCCTCTATGCATAAATTACAGTGACAGCTACTGAATCGACATATTGCATGATTTCCATGAGATTCACGTGGCCATATATACATGTGCCTTACATTTTCTCTTTGATCATCAACTGAATTAAATGTGTACAAAAACAATTCTGCAGTGAATTAGAAAAGTTGACATTGTATTTTACCACTGGGTTGGTCCTTATGATTGTTGGACGCTTTAAGTGCTTGATTGTGGACAATATAGACTCACAGTACAATAACTGGGTAGCTTGGAAGCTCTGGAGAGAGTTCAGAGGAGGTTTATCAGGATGCTGCCCAGAGAATAGCAGGTATTAGATATAACGAGTGGTTGGACAAACTTTTGGATTGCTTTTGCTGAAGCACCAGAGGCTGAGGGGAGACCTGCTAAAACGATATAAAATTATGAGAGGCATAGATAGGGAAGGCAGTCAGAGCCTTTTTCCCAGGGTGGGAATGTCAGAATGACTGACATTTCCATTGCTTCTATGCTATCAGTCCTGTGGTGTCTTTGTGAATGCACTGAGACACAGTAGACATAAATATTTCCAAAGAGACTTATGTATTTTTATAAGGCAGCACACAAACTACTTGCACGTTGAGTCTCCAAGTTCACAATTTTAAACTAATGTCAGCAAAAGCAGTTATGACAATGTTGAATTGTTTGGGAAGCAGGCAAATCACAAGACTGTCCAACAGCATCAAAGTTGAAACACACACACACACACACACACACACACACACACACACACACACACACACACACACACACACACACACACACACACACACACACACACACACACACACACACACACACACACACACACACACACACACACACACACACACACACACACACACACACACACACACACGACAGGCACAATCCACCACCCTCCACACTTAATGGACCATTCTTCACAACTTCTTCCACCTTCAGTGAGATCCCACCACTACGCCTGTCGTTCCCTGTCCTCCCATTTCAGCATTCCAAAGGGACTATTTTCCTCGAGATTCATTTGTCTTCCCATTTGTTGCCACCTGGTTCTTCTCGTGGCACTTTCCCATACAACTACAGGAGATGCAACTCCTGTCCTTTCACCTCTTTGTCTTCCCACCGTCCAGGTATCAAGCCACCCCTATCCGATGAAGCAGTATTCTGACTGCAGTTTGTTGCATTCTACATGTATTGTACAGAATAGCAGTATTCTCTTTGTACTACTTCTAATCTCGCTTTTGGTGTTCACAATGTGGTCTCCTGTATACTGGAGGAACCAAATACAGACTGAATGACTGCTTTGTGGAGCACCTGTTTTCGGACCCTGAATTTCCTGTTGCCTGGTGTGCCTTTCACACTCAGGCCTATCTGCCAGTGGCTTCCCAAACTATTCTGGTGAGGCCCAACATAAATGTGAGAAACAGCACCTCACCTTCCATCTGGGTACCTTACTACCTTTCAGACTCAATATCAAATTCAACAATTTCAGGTAAGGTTCTCAGTTTGTATCAGATCTGGCCAGTTCTATGTCATTGTGCTGCAATATTGGCTCAGTTTTATTTTCCCGCTGTGATACTGGCTGATCTGCTGGGCATTTCCTGCAGCTTTGATCTGAATTTTCCACCATTGATTGTTTGTTCTCTCTCTCTTTCTTTCTCTCCAACTGCCTTCATTAATCTGTCAACCAAATGGTTCAGCAACAGCTTATCGCCATGGCAACCCTTGCATCAACTGAACAGAGACATTCCCTTTGAGCTCTCCATCCCTTCCTCTTGTTTGCTCCCCCCCGCCCCCCCTCCCCCCCCCCCAGATCCAATGAAGGGTCTTTGATCTGAAACATTAGCTCTGTTTCTCCCTCTACAAATTCTACCTGATCCACTGAGTGACACAGATTGATACATAGACGAGTACAGCACAGGAATAGGCCCTTCAGCCCATGCGGAACACAATGCCAGGTTAAACTAGTCCCCATTCCCTTCACGTGATCCATATCCTGCCAATCCCTGCACGTCCATGTGCCCATCTAACAGCATCCTAAATGCCACCATTGCATCTGCCTCCAACAACATCCCTGGCAACCATTTCCAACTATCCACCTGTGCAAAAAAAACACTTGTCTTATATATCTCCTTTAAGTTGTGCCCCTCTCAACTTGAAGCTATGCCCTTTACTCTTTATTCTTTACACCCTGGGAGAAAGGTTCTGATTGTTGACCTTCTCCATGCCTCTCAGAATTGTATATACTTGGAACAGATCTCCCCTTAGCCTTAGACAGTCCAGAAGAACATTTCCAGCATTTTTTAAATTTAATTTACGATTTTTATAATCTGCCGATTTTTAAAATTTTCAATGAAGAGTTATTTTCTACCTTGGAAGTAGACACAAGAAATAAGGTGATGACAACTTTATGATGCATTTCATGCATTTAGTATAGACTATAGCACCTTGCAACCAATGTTTAATGTTGTGCAACCTCTATTGCAATATAGTGATGAAGAAAGATAACATGAGTACTTTTTCTCAATAGGGCATGCAATTATAATTCAAAGCACATAGTAGGATAATACTTTCACAATGAAGATTCAAAATAACTGATTAGTAGAATTGCACATTACAATGAAAATTGATTTTGGGAGAACTGTTCCACTGGCAACAAAAAACTCTGGGAATATAAAATGCAACATCCCAGATTTAATCATGTTGTCGATTACTTTTCCAATCTTTAACAAATTCTAGTCAGGAGTGATTAAGAACTTATTAGATTTCTGCCATGCATTCTGATATGTGGATCAATAGGGCTTTATCCGTCTATAAAGAAATAAAGAACTGCAGATGTTGATTAATAACAAAAGGGCATAAAGTGCTGACGTAACTCAACAAGTCAGGCAGCATCTCTGGAGAAAATGGATAGGTGATGTTTGACTTCAAGACTTTTCTTCAGACTTCATTTTGGATCGAGATCCTTCTTCAGTCGGAAGAAGGGTCTCAACCCGAAACATCACCTTTCCATGTTCTCCAGGGCCGCTGCTTCACCTGCTGAGTTACTCCAGCATTTTATGTTCCTTTTTCAAGTTAAGTCAACTTTATTTGTCACATACACATACAAGATGTACAGTGAAATGAAAGTGGCAATGCTTGTGGGATTGTGCAAAACAACAGAACAGAACAGAACCAGTATTTACATTAAAAAAAAGAAGACGCAACAGTATTTACACCCTGGTGAGATCAAAGTTTACAGTCCTAATGGGCTGTGGGAAGAAACTCCGTCTCATCCTCTCTGTTTTCACAGCGTGACAGCGCAGGCGTTTGCCTGACCATAGCAGCTGGAACAGTCCGTTGCTGGGGTGCTAGGGGTCCTTCATGATCCTGCTGGCTCTGGATCTGCACCTCCTGGTGTATAGGTCCTGCAAGGGGGCAAGTGTAGTTCCCGTGGTGCGTTCGGCCGAACGCACTACTCTCTGCAGAGCCTTCCTGTCCTGGGCAGAGCTGTTGCCAAACCAGATCGAGATGTTTCCGGCCAGGATGCTTTCTACAGCACCTGAATAGAAGGATTGAAGATCCTCAGAGAGGCTCTGAGTTTCCTCAGCTGCCTGAGGTGGTAAAGGCACTGCCTTGTCTTTCTCACCAGTGCGGCTGTGTGTGTTGTCCATGTCAGATCCTCTGTGATGTGGACTCCCAGGTATTTAAAGCTGCTCACCCCATCCACAGTAGTCCCATTTATCCCCAGTGGCGTGTACATCCTTGGTTGTTGTGCCCATCTAAAGTCCACAATCAGCTCCTTAGTTTTTGTGACATTCAGGAAAAGGCTGTTGTTCTGACACCAGAGTGCCAGGTCAGCCACTTCCTCCAGGTAGGCCTTCTCATCGTTATCAGAGATCAGGCCCACCACCACTGTGTCATCAGCAAACTTAATGATGGAGTTGGAGCTGAACCTGGCCACACAATCATGTGTGTACAGGGAGTACAGTGGGGGGCTGAGGACGCAACCCTGGGGCGATCCTGTGTTCAGGGTGAGGGGGTTGGACGTATGTCTATCCATCTTGACCACCTGGGGCCTGGCGGTCAGAAAGTCCAGGACCCAGGCACACAGGGGAGTGTTCAGTCCCAGTTCCAACAGCTTATCAGCATGTCCAGTGGGGACTATGGTGTTGAAAGCTGAACTGGTCAATGAACAGCATCCTCACATAGCCCTCCAGCTGTTTGTTATGTGAAAGAGAGTGCTGTGCAAAATCGGGAGACCGCTTCATCCGTGGATCTGTTTGAACGGTATGCGAACTGCAGCGGATCCATGGTGCTAGGGAGAAAGGCGCAGATGATCAACCTCTCGAAGCATTTCATGACCACTGAGGTGAGGGTAGTCATTTAAGCAGGCTGGACAGGCATTCTTAGGCACTGGGGCAATAGTGGATCTCTTGAAGCAGGCAATGACCATGGACTTGGCCAGGGAGAGGTTGAATATTGTGGTGAACACTGGAGCTAGCTGATTAGCACAAGACTTTATTACTCGCCCAGATATACCATCTGGGCCTACAGCTTTCCTTGTGTTCACACGCATCAGAGCCCTCCTCACCTCGTGCTCGGACACCGAGAATGTGTGCACATCCCCAGTGGTGTGCCTCACTCCAGCCTCGCTAGCCAGCACACCGACGCTGTGCTGTTGCCCACCTCAAGTCATGCATAGAAAGAGTTCAGGTCATTAGCTAAGGAGGCGCCGGCACTCCCTGTTGAGGGGGGGGGGGGCTGCTCTGGTAATTTGTTATAGTCCGTAGCCCCTGCCATAAGCGTCTGGTGTCACGCTGTTCCACCTGCGACTCCATCCTGTCCCTGTACCTCCTTTTAGCATCCTTCACTGCCCTTTACAGTCTATAGGGCTCTGCCTTGTAATTATCCATGTTGCCGGATGCCAGGCCAGAGTTGTAAGCAGCAGTGCGAGCATTCAAAGCGACGGGAATGGATTTGTCAACCTAAGGTTTTTGGTTAGGAAAGTAACTAACCCTTACCGTGGGGACGTTGTTGTCGGCTAGTGTTGTTATGAAGTCCGTGACAACTTCCTCAAACTCACTGACGTCTCTGGAACTTGATTGGAACATATTCCAGTCGACATCACTCAGTGCACCCTGTAACATGGCCTCTGAATGGTCAGACCATCGCTTTACGTCCTTCGTCACTGCCGCTTCCCGTACTATCCGATGTTTATACTCCGGCAGCAGGAAAATGGCGGGCATGGTCAAATTTTCCAAAAGGAGGGAGATAATTCTCTATATTATTGGGTGTAGGTAAATGTGATAGGTTCAAGGAGACATGGAACAATGGTGTAGAGGCCAAAGACAACTGGGTGTGGATGATGAATATAAAACTAGAATAAATAAATATGTGTCTTTCAGTTTCTCCTTATTTCCACTAAATTTTACAAATCCTTCTATTTTCCGCATTCTTCTCTACAACTTAAAATGTGATTGAATTCCAACTGTTCCTAGTTTTCTTGAAAAGTCATTGACCTGAATAGTTAACTGTTTCCTTCTCTGCAGGTGCTGTCTGACCTATCGAGTATTTCCAGCTTTTATCTGTTTCTAATTCTTGATACAGAACTGCGGGATCTCGCTTGTAAATGGCAGCTTTAGTCAAATGTACTCAAATCACATGAGATTCAGAAGCCAGTGCTAAACAATTGTCAGCTGTCTCGAATTGACTTTGGTACAGAAAGTATTTAAGTAATGTAGTTAAATGTAGGCAAAGCCTGCTGTTACTGCTGAAAATAATAATTTCTCTAAAAAAATATGGAAACAAAGAATTTTAGCTGATAATTTGCAGCTGCAGATGTTACTTGGGGCTAAAAGAACATCAAATGTCACAACCTTGGAATAATAATGTAACCCTGTATTGATTATTCATATTTCTATTGTTGTTTTATTGTTCCAAAGAAGAGAACTGAGACTGCAGCCAAATTCTTGTTCCTTGCTCATATCTGACGTAAATCAAACTAATCAACACAATGGTCCACTGTTGCATCAAAGAGAATAGACAGTATGTGAAGCATTATTGTTTTACATGGGGTCTTTGCATATTGTTCTCATTAATAGAAATGGAAACATTCAAGAACAGTAAATAACTTGCTCACGTTTGGATCAGGTGTTTTGGGCACAGGTGATTCTACAAAGTTCATGCCAATTGGTCATTGTCAGGTGATAACCCTATGTCTTCAGGCAAGCCCACAAAGGTCTCATTCTGGAATGTAGGAAATTATACAAGTCTGGGTCAAATCTTAGGGCAGGATTGAGGCTTTCCACCAAAATGACAAATTGATTGATGACACCTTGTGTTTCATCAGCTGCTACAGCTTTGCCGTTCCTGTACTGCAGCTTCCTCTAGCCCTCAACCACCTGGCCCATGCACAGGTTGTATTTTAAAGGCTAAGAGGAGAACTAAACGACTGTTCATCACAGTCTCTATTCTGTCAGTGGCGTGCATGGGAATTGGGATTTTTCCTTTTTTTGGAGGGATCCATTGAGCACACAAATTACACATAACTGGGGATTTGCAACACATTTCATTCTTATTGGGAACCCTGTGTATGTACTTGTCTCTTCACTCCCCATTACCGAACAAGCCCGGGAAGTACACGAGAGATCCCTATCAGTTGCTGCCTGACTCATTGAGGTACTAAAGCACATTGTGGTTTGCTCAAGATTCCTGCATCTGCAGTTTAGTTCAGTTTATTTTATAGTAGTTTGTTTTATTTTATTTCATTTTTAATTAGTTTAGTTGAGATATATCGTTGGAAACAGGCCCCTCACCTACCAAGTCCATGCTGACCATCGATCACCGGCTCACTCGTTCCGATGTAAAAGGTCGCCTATCCACTCCTTTCCACAAATGCTGCCTGACCTGCTGAGTTACTCCAGCACTTTGTGTTTTGATCCCTATCATTTTGTGTTTAGTCCTCTGCCATACCCCCTCTCTTGACTCTTTATTATTGGGCATTGTTACCATTAAGTTTAACCTTATCCTTAAAATGTTGCATTCAGCAATAAATTGCTTAACTATTTCTCCTACATTCTTACACACAGATATCTAAATGTATCATCAAACTGGTCAAGGTATCCCCCTACTATTTTGAAATGTGTTCCTGTTGAAGCTCGGATCATTAAGATTCATAATCCTAATACTTATCATAGAGTGGAACAATTATTCCCATATAAAATTCAGACAATGTGCGTGACCTCCTTCATGTTAATTTCTCAGTTTCAGTGACCATAATATTCAGCAGAAATGTTAACACGTTTGGCTTTTCAAACTCTGGGTTAATTACTTGACTAAAATTGTGTTTTTTTTAATCATTCACTCCACAGAATCGGTATTGAGTTTTGTCGATGACATTGCCTCTGGATCCAAGACCCCTTGTATGATGTTGGGGAAAGTTCCCGACACAGTGTCAAGTTCCATATCATTAATAATCAGATGCCTTGAGCCGGATACTACATACATGTGAGTAGATTCTGACCACACTTGATTCTTTTGCACAATGGAACTGGGAACAACGAGGAAGTGGCAATAAGGTCTACAGTCAGAAAATTGAAGAGAACCACAATTGTGAAATGGGGCAGCACTGTGGCGCAGTTAGAGCTGCTGTCTTGCAGCACCAGAGACCCAGGTTCGATCCTGACCTCTGGTGCTGTCTGTGTGAATGGGTGATCAATGGTTGGCTCGATAGCATACTCTGTGGGCCATTGGGTCTATTTTTATGCTGTGTTTCTAAATTAAACTAAACTAAACGGGTTAGCATTTATACCTCTCACTTCTGGAACCAGAAGACATATGTTCATGGTCAAATGGTTAAAAGTCATCTGGATTCTCTTGCTTGTACTGGTTTTGTATTGAGTAAATTTGTAATTGTGCCCAGAATGCCCATAGGCAATGAAGCATAGCACAAGATGTTTTACCGAGTTAAATGTGAATCTCTCCAGTATATTAACCAAGAATACTGTATTTAGAAATATGTTTTTAAATCCAATGTCCCCCATGTTGACAAATAGAATATTTTCAAATAACAGCCTCATTTTGTAGTTTATTATTCTGAGGGCTTGAGCTAATTGAGAAGTTATCTTAGCCTAAATGGGTGGGGTTCATGCTGCAGAGTGCGAGAGAAATGCAGCACAGAAACACTTCTGTGTGTGATTCCCCTGGTAATAAATGATAACACCCCGGAGACACAAGAGACTGCAGATGCTGCAACCCTGAGAAAAATACAGTGCTGGAGGAACTCAGCAGGTCAGGCAGCATTGCAGGAGGGTATGAAAAGTCGTTTTGGATCGGGACCTTTCTTCAGATATCCAAGCAATTATCTAAATTACTGGAAGTACATGTATTCTAATACTGTATTGTTGTGACATCTTAGGGACATACAGCCATTTGGCCCACTGAATCAATATTAACCATTACCCTCTTATTACTCACCCATTTACACTAATCTTTCAGAGATCACATTTTCTATTTTCCCCACATTCTCATCAACTCCCTGTAGATTCTACCAGTCACTACACACTAGGGCAAATCTACATATTAGGACATGAAGTGCTGGAGAAGCTGCCTGACCTGCTGAGTTATTCCAGCATTTTGTACCCTTTGTGTATTAACCAGCATCTGCAGTTTGTTGTTTGTACAAATGAGCATATTTTTGGAGTGTTGGCAGAAACCATTGCATTTGGGAATCCTATGTGGATAAACAGCATGGGCAATCAGGACTGAACCTTGACGATTGGTGCAATAAAGACGCTTCTCTACTAGCTGCTGAGTCTTTTGGAAACTTGTGCCAGAGCACCAAGACCATCCAGGCTCTCACCTCCCAGCAGTCACTCAGCATTTACATGATATATATTAATTTTCTCACCACGGTGGACACTTTCACAATTTCCCACATTATATTCCATTTACTAGATCTTCTGACCTGAATTGCCACAGTTACATGTATATTTTCAAGTTTAATAGCATGTACCACGTATTTCCAAGATATAGGAGTCAACTAGACTAAGTGGGACCCGTTGGGTCCCACATCACACGGGAGGGCTGGTTCCCCAATGCGATATTCCACCTCTCCACCAATTCCAATATTGATGGCCAGTGGGGGGGGGCTTTCTGGAGCGCTAGTATGGGTGTTGTGGACTGAAGGGACTGGTTTCCAGAGAGCTAGTATGGGCGTTATGGGCCGAATGGATTCTTGTGCTGGCAGCTCACTCACTCAAGGCTGGTGGGCTGGCAGTTGACTTACGGCTATTTCAATTCCATTTCAAGCAGGGTGCAAGGCCACCAAATTCAAGTGCAGTTTCATACCATTTCAAGCAGGGTGCAAGGCCACTAAAGACAGCGAGTCGTGACCTCTCCTTTCTCCATCTTGCAGAGACTGAGCCATGCCCACACTTCTGGGTTTTATAGTCCTTCGGGGGGAAGGACTTCGGGGGTAGTCCCACCAGAAAGGGCGTGGCCTTCATGGCGTGATTGACAGGAGAGAGAATCTCAACATTTTTTAAACACTAATAACTTTTATTTTTCATCGATGGAAATAATCCTCGGCACCTGATGAGCAGAGAGGGACTCTGAGTAAGATGACCAAATATCACAGCCGTATGCGGTAGCGTTTTTTCTAAAATTAATATAAAGCGCAAACAGGAAGTGGTCAAGATTAGACTTTTAACTCTATAGAAGGCAAGGCAACTTTAATTTGGCAAGGCAACTTTAATTAGGCAAGGCAAATTTAATTAGGCAAGGCAACTTTAATTAGGCAACACAGCTTTAGCATTTCCAAACCAAAGGCAACACAGATTTAGCATTTCCAAACCAAAGGCAACACAGCTTTAGCATTTCCAAACTAAAGGCAACACAGCTTTAGCATTTCCAAACTAAAGGCAACACAGCTTTAGCATTTCCAAACCAAAGGCCACACAGCTTTAGCATTTCCAAACCAAAGGCAACACAGCTTTAGCATCTCCAAACTATATTTTCAAACCACATTAAGGGCACTGACACGTCAGTAAAACCACTCATAGTTTAGTAGACATGTGTTCAGTGTTATTCACAGCTCAGACTGAGAGACATGACCCTGTCGCTCCCCCATCTTGCAGATACTGACTGAGGCACTCAACACTTCTGGGTTTTATAGTCCCTCCAGAAGGGGCATAGCCTTCAGGAGAGAGAATCTCAACATTTTTTAAACACTAATAACTCTTTTATTTTTCATCGATGGGAAAAAACCTCTTGTCCTGCACAGTGGAGGGGGACTCTGAGTGAGATGGCCAAAAATCACAGCCGTAAGTGGCAGCGTTTTTTCTAAAATCAATATACAGAACAACAGGAAGTGGTCAAGATCAGACTTTTAGTAATATAGATGTCAGCCTATTGAGTTTACAACCTATTGTCCACTCACGGAGGCATCCCATTCCCCACTAATATTCCAGACAACTGCTATTCTCTCCACATCGCAATGGTACTTCAGTGCAGCAGTGGACTTGCTGCCTTACAGCGCCAGGGTACCCGGGTACAATCCTGATTATGGGTACTGTCTGTACGGAGTTTACACATTCTCCCTGCAACCACGTGGGTTTTCCCCGGGTGCTCCGCGTTCTTCCCACACTCCAAAGACATTCACGTTTGTAGGTTAATTGGCTTCAGTAAAATTGTAAATTGGCCCAGGTATGTGTAGGGTAGTGCTAGTGTATGGGGTGATCGCTGGTTGGTGTGGATTCAATGAGATGAAAGGCCTGATTCTGCGCTGTATCACTAAAATCTAAATTCTACGCCCCCTCCCCACCAAATTCTACAACTTATCTCAGTATCAGGTGTAATTTACAGTGACCAGTTAACCTACCAATTACCTTTACAGACATTAATTTATCTCAGACAGTGAATTTTCCTTTGATTTTTTTTCTACTTCTCTGGGTGCATCTATTTTGGGTGTTCACCAAGATCCCCTCAAATTTCTACCACTGCAGCTGATCTGACTGATCACTTACCCCAAGCTGCCAGTTCACTCTGCTTTCATGTCCTCATGGACGCACATTTAAGTTTAAAATATGTGTCTTGGATTCATTACTCACATTTAATATATTATTTGGCAGATGTTTTGAAGCCAATGTGTTACGGTAATGGATCAAACATGATTGGCATTCAGCTGAGGTTACAACCCATCAGTTGTACTGTCTCTTTTGTTGCCTCCAGATTTGACCATTCCAAACCCTTTGTTAAACTTGCATTGATCCAAAACTCTGCTGCCCATGTCCTAACATGCACCGTTGGTGTTTCAGAGGCTTTTAGATCAGCATCAGGACTTTCATTGAATGAAGGAATATGGATCCTGTGCAGGATACTGAGATTAATTTATCCTGGTATCACGTTCAGCATGTATGGGTTGAAGGGCCTGTTCCTGTGCTGTATTTTTCTATGTTCTATGTGTCCCATTAAGCCAGCACACCAGTGCCCATTGGCTCCTATTCCAAGGGCATCAATGTTACCCTTAAAATGCTGGTATTCAGTGTTCCCTTGCTATCTTTCAACATTTCATGAATGCTACAACCTTCTGAGAACACAAGCGACACAATAGCGTAGTGGTAGAGTTGCTGCCATACAGTGCCAGAGACTCGGATTCGATCCTGACAATGGGTGTTGCCTGTATGGGATTAATTTGTTCTCCCTGTGACTGCAGTGTTTTTTCTGTGTGCTCCAGTTTCTTCCCACACTACAAAGATGTACAGGTTTGCAGGTTGATTGGCTACGGTACAAAAAATCATAAATTGTTCCTAGTGTTAGTGATAGATTTAGTATACGGGATGATAGCCTGTCGGCATGGACTCAGTATGCCAAAAGGCCCGTGTCTAAAGTCTTAACACTATCTTCTTCAATTTCTTTCCTCTTCAGCATCCCTGATTTCTTTCACCCAATGTTCGTGCTTAAGCCCGAAACACTTAAAACCCTATTTTTTTGGTAATATCTGAAATATATTAACTTTTGGCATGTGTGTTAATTGTTAACATCAAACTCCAGTGAAGCTATGGTATATTGAGGATGTCATGTAAAAATACAGGTTATAACCATTGTATATTGAACCTGCATGATACCCTAGAGAATAGAAGGGTGGGTGGGCATTATGGTGGTGTGGTGAGAAGGGAGGTGTTGACTTTATTATTGGTTTTGTTAGTATTACATTCAAATTGGATCCAGGAGGTGTTTCAAGTAAGATCAAGTTAATTATTTCCATTAGTTTCCTCTATGTTATCCAGAGGTTGCATATTTCCTTCACAGCCCACCTTGTTTTAACAACATGTCTGGAATCAATAAGGCAAAATGTTCAGAAAGGAGCTAACTTCAGAGTGTCAAGACCTCCAGCTTTGAGCACACCTGGTAAATCCATCAATCCTGTTATACGTGGAATCAGAGATGAAGCAACTGTTTGTTAGTTAGTTTAGTTTATTGTCATGTGTACTGAGTTTGAGTCTAGTTTATGAGTTTAGTTTAATGTCACCAAGGTACAGTGAAAAGCTTTTGTTGCATGCTAACCAGTCAGCGGGAAGATTATACATGATCACATCGAACCATCCACAGTGTACAGATACATGATAAAGGCAATAACGTGAATAATAATGCAAGATAACGTCAGTAAAGTCTGATTAAAGATAGACTGAGGGTCTCTAATGAGGTAGATAGTAATTCAGGACTGTTCTCTGGGTGTCAATTTGACAGTTCAGTTGCCTGATAACAACTGGGAAGAAACTGTCTCTGAATCTGGAGGTGTGCATTTTCACATTTCTATACCTTTTGCTCAATGAGAGACAGGAGAAGAGGGAGTGGCCAGGGTCCTTGATTATGCTGGTGGCCTTGCTGAGGCAGCTTGTGGTGTAAATGGAGTCAATGGCAGGGCGGTTGGTTTGTGTGATGGTCTGGGCTGTGTCCACAATTCTCTGCAATTTCTTGCAGTGTTCCCAAACCAAGCTGCGATGCATCCCAGTAAAATGCTTTCTATGGCGCATCTGTAGAAGTTGGTAAACGTTATTGGGGACATGCCAAACTTCCTAAGACTTCTAAGGAGGTAGAGGAATTGGTGTGCTTTCTTGGCCATTGCTTCAATATGGGTGGTCTGGAGAAGTTGTTGGTGATATTTACTCCTGGGAATTTGAAGCTATCAACCATCTCAACTTCGGTGCCATCGACACAAACTGGAGTATGTATATTGCTTCGCTTCCTGAAGTCATGCCACTGACTGAGGTACAGTGAAAAGCTTTTGTTGCATGCTAACCAGTCAACGGAAAGACTATACATGGTTACAATCAACTATTACAGTACACAGATACATGATAAAAGGAATAATGTTTATTGCAAGATAAAGCTCAGTACAGTTCAATTATAGATAGTCCATGGGTGTCCTTGGAAGAAACTGTCCCTGGATCTGAAGTAGGGTCCTGACCTGAAATGTCATCCATCCGTGTTTTCCAGAGATGTTGCTTGACCCACGCAGTTACTCCAGCACTTTGTGTCCATTTTTGTAAACCAGCATCTGCAGTTCCTTTTTTCTACATTAGGTTTTTTTTCTGCACTTTTTCATCAAAGAAATTCTGTAGCTTCTAAACCTTCTTACAGACATTGGCAGTATTCCTATAACACTCCCACATTTGAGCAAACTTTGCCAACTTTAATTCAGTCAAATTCAAATTGTTTAAATTAAATTTCTCCAGGGAACATGTTGAAAGGTTGATATGTTTTCTGCTCACTATTCAGTGGTGCCCAATTATCAAAGCTGTCCAAGCACAGAGCTCCTTCTCATCCATATCCACGTGGCAATGAGCGGCCCCTCTCACCCATGGGAGGGAGGGATGGTGACATGCTTATAAGGAGGACGGGTAAATTTCAAAAATTATTTTAATAATTGGGTATGATCGGTTAATCGATTAAACGCACAATGTCTTGCCAGAGTCAGGGAATCGAGAACCAGAGGACATAGGTTTAAGGTGAGGGGAGAAAGATTTAATAGAAACCTGAGGGGTAACATTATTTTTGACACAAAGAGTGGTGGGTGAATGGAACGAGTTGCCGGAGGAGGCAGTTGAGGCAGTTACTATCGCAACATTTAGGAAACATTTTGACAGGTACATGGATAGGATAGGTTTACTGGGACTAGTAACAAACACAGGCAGGTGGGACTAATGTAAATGGGACATATGGTCAGTGTGGGCAAGTTGGGCCGAATGGTCTGTTACCACGTCATATGACTATGACTCTTTGACTCTATAACTGAAAGATCTTTCCTGGTCCGAGAACACTGATGCAATTATTAAGAAAGCACATCAGCACCTCTACTTCCTGAGAAGATTACGGAGAGTCGGTTTGTCAAGGAGGACTCTCTCTAACTTCTACAGGTGCACAGTAGAGAGTATGCTGACCAGTTGCATCATGGCTTGGTTCGGCAACTTGAGCGCCCTGGAGAGGAAAAGACTACAAAAAGTAGTAAACACTGCCCAGTCCATCATCGGCTCTGACCTCCCTTCCATTGAGGGGATCTATCGCAGTCGCTGCCTCAAAAAGGCTGGCAGTATCATCAAGGACCCACACCATCCTGGCCACACACTCATCTCCCTGCTACCTTCAGGTAGAAGGTACAGGAGTCTGAAGACTGCAACAACCAGGTTCAGGAATAGCTACTTCCCCACAGCCATCAGGCTATTAAACTTGGCTCGGACAAAACTCTGAACATTAATAGCCCATTATCTGTTATTTGCACTTTATCAGTTTATTTATTCATGTGTGTATATATTTATATAATGGTATATGGACACACTGATCTGTTTTGTAGTCAATGCCTACTATGTTCTGTGTGCTGAAGCAAAGCAAGAATTTCATTGTCTTATCAGGGACACATGACAATAAACTCACTTGAACTTGAACTTCCACATTAAAAGCCATGGCTTTCCCAATGATAACCAGCCTGGTTTTGTGAAACTATACAGAACATCCCTGGGTTACTATAGCCTGACTTACAGGCATCCCTGCTTATGAACAAGATCCCTTAAAACTATTAAATTCAAGAGTCCAACATGAATGGCAGAACTAGTTTTGCCAGTTTGAAGAAGGGACCTGAAATGTCCAGAGATGTTGCCTGATCCACTGAGTTACTTCAAATCTCTGGTAAATCAACATCTGTAGATCCTTGTGCAGAATTAGTTTGCATTCTCTCACCATTTTTAGCCATTCTTTCTTATGTCTTATCAGATCATAAAACATGGGAGCAACATTATGCCATTCGGCCCATCGAATTTCCCCACCATTTGATAATTGCTGATCAATTTTTCCTTCTGAACCCCATTCTCCTGCCTTTTCCTTGTAATCTTTGACTGGTAGAAAAAGCGTAGTTTCAATTTTACATCAAACCCTTATGTGCTTTTGATGCCTATCATTATAACAGTGTGGAAGTATAGTTATTGGGTGATTTTTTGTGTATCTTTCTTTTTGTGGACAAAATTTACTTATATACTTTTTAGTGGATAAAATTTACTCATAAAGATGGGACCCATTTGCAACCAGGGTATAGTGTGCAATTACTTTAGTCTGTGTGTTTCCAATTATAAAGGGTTTTGTGTTGGGACAGAGATTTTGTGCACCATTCTTATCTCATTAATGCAACGTTATTGCTCGGAAGTTTTCAGCAAATGATCTCATCAAACATGGTTTTGTGAAGATTGGACAGATATCAACATTGAAGGTCATGATAACTTTGAAGTTTATTCTGCTCTTTGGTTAGATCTGATTCTAATTCCCAACAGAGAGTTGTATTTCTTTCAGCTGAAGTTTGATTTCACCTCTGCCAAGCCTCCATTTTGACATTGTGGTCAATCATTGTTATAAATGGATGGTAATGATTGATGATCTAATCATTTTGTTGCTTTAATTATTCATAAGATTGGTATCAAAACACAGTCATATAAGGTGACTGTAAATTGAAGTTATACAGTAGTTCAATGTTCTATCCATCCAGCTGAGTTAAAGATTTCAATGTAATGATTTAACTTTCCTTATTTTAGTTTCTATTCCATATGTTTAACTCTTCCAGCACTTGAGAAAAGTAATTTTCCTCTAAAATTAGATAAAAGAAAGTTGAAATAGGCCACAAATCCAAGCTTCAAGTTCAGTCAAGTCTGGTATCTCCCTCACTTTAGTTTAGTTTAATTTACGGAGAGAGCGCGGAAACAGGCCCTTCGGCCCACCAAGTCCGCACCGACCAGTGAATCATGCACATTAACACTATTTTACCGAGACACACTAGGGACAAGTTACACTTATACCAAGCCAATTAACCTACAAACCTGTATGTCTTTGGAGTGTGGGAGAAAACTGAAGATCTCGGAGAAAACCCACGAGAAGGTATAAAACTCCGTACATACAACACCCGGAGTCGGGATCGAACCCAGGTGTCCTGCGCTGCAAGCACTGTAAGGCAGCAACTCTACCGCTGCGCCAGCATGCTGTAGACTTTAGACTTTAGAGATTCAGCATGGAAATAGGCTCTTTGGTTCACCGAGTCCACCCAACCAGCGATCACCCCGAATACTAACGCTATCCTTACACTAAGGACAATTTACAATTTTACCGAAGCCATTTAACCAACATAATTTGTACATCTTTGGATTAGGGGAGGAAATTGGAGCACCCGGTGAAAACCCACGTGGTCATAGGGAGAATGCACAAACTCCATACAGACAGCACCTGTAGTCAGGATCGAACCCAGGTCTCGGACTTCCTAAGGCATCAACTCTACTGCCGCGACACTGTGCCACCCCAAATGAGAGCGTGTCTCTCCCATTTATGACCTTCTCTCATTTAGGGTTTGATCATTAACAATCCAGGCTTGCTAATCAATTCTAAAGATGCTGTTCAATATGACCTGCTTCCTCATCACATTTGCATGATGTTTATTCAAAGCATAAGGCTGGCTACTCATTCCTCTTTGCAACATCTGAATCCTAAAATTCTTTGCATCCTCCCTTCGTCTTCCCTTCTTCCCATAGTATGCAGACATTTAAAACTCCAAGTTTCTCTCTTGTTTACTTTATTTGCCTTCAATTATTTTCACCTTTGGTATTGAGCTGTGGCCCAGCCTGTTTTTGACAGGTGTACTTTCTAACACATGTCCAACTCAATTATTGAACTAATTTGATACTGGCATTAAAATAACTGCAGTTTGTAAACCAGGCCATCAAATATTGTTCTCAATTTCTAAACTTTCAAATTAAGCTGTTGAATTAAAAATTGGTGTTGGAATTAGTTTATTATTGCCATATATATTGAGACACATGAAAAACATTGTTATATCCAATCAGCCCATCCTATGTGCACAATCAAACCATATACATGTATAATAAAAGGTACAGCACTGGAACAGGCCCTTTGGCCCACAATGTCTGTTTGGAATATGATGCCATGTTATTCTAATTACCTCTACCTACGCATGATCCATATCCATAAACAAACTTTTCACTGTACCTCGGTACACATGACAATAAACTAAACTAAACTATCCAATCCTCGCACATCCGTGTGCCTATCTAAAAGCCTCTTGAATGCCACTATCGCATCTGTCTCCACCACCACCCCTGGCAGTATGTTCCAGGCACCCATTGCTCTGTGCAAAAAAAAAACTTTTCCCACACATCTTCCTTTGAACTTTGCTCTTCTCACCTTAAAACTGTGCCATCAGGCAGTGCAAAGATAAAACACCAGAGTGCAGCATAAAGTGTCTTACAGCAGTTGCAGAGAGAGGGCAGATAAAATAAAAGAGCAATGGCCATAATAAGATAAGTCGAAAGATGGGCACTAGATTCTAAGCTTATGAGAGGACCGTTCAGCAGGGAAGAATCTGTTGCTGAATCTGGCGGTACTTGTTTTCAAGGTTTTGCATCTTCTGCCTGGTGTTTTAAATTTGAAATCTTTGCTTAAAATGTCATTATTTCAGCTGGATGCATTATTTACTCATACCTCATCGACATAATCAGATCAGTCTGGAGACAAAGCACAATCCCTCATTAACTGCTGAGCCCATTTGGACTGACAGGTCATGGTGAACTCAAATTCGATGACTGTTTTGTTGATGTGCTGAAAAATAGCCTTGCATTTTAGTGTCCATCACACATAAACATGTGGAGAGTATACAGCTGTCATCAATCCATGGCAGCGATAATCATCAGGGTACTAAATTCCACTGTTATCTTGTGTAACCTCAGTACAAGTTTAATTATCATATAGATAGGTGATGTTTCCTTCTTCAGGCTGATTCTGCGGGGGAGGGGCGGGGGAGGGGGGGGGGAAGGGAGGAGGGTGAAAGCTGGAAGAGAGGAGAGGCACGGCAAAGCATGGCAGGTAATAGATGAACACAGGGAGGGGTTGTTAGGCAGGCGAAGGTTGAACAGAGGCCAGAGATGAAAAAACAGAAGGTGTGAGACGAAAGGATTGAGGAGTTGTGAATTGTGACTTTATTATTTGGCCTGATATTTAATTAGTGCATGTTCTAAGTTATTTCATTTATTCATGAATGGTCTCACAATGTTTAATGTGCTCTTCATTTGTTGACCAGATTACAGTGAGAATGACAAATACTGGGACTGTGGTACTAGAGTCTGGTCTCTTTGTTCTGGTTGGTGCATACCAATCCTGAAGGACAGTTCACAGAGATGGATTTTACAGAAAGCACATTGAAGAGAGTGATAGAGCCACAGAAACAGGTCCTTTAGCATACACAGTCCACGCCAAGTATCAATCACCCATTTACGGTTAACTAACAATAATCCCAGTTTTTATTTTCCCCACATTTACCATTCATCTACACAGTAGGGGTAATTTATTATGGCCTATTAACCTATCAACAGGAGGCCAGAGCACCCCAAAGAAACCCCTGCAGTCACATAGACGGCACCCGAGGTCAGGATTGAACCTGGGTCCGGTGCTGTGAATCAGCGGCTATACCAACTGCAGCAGAAGGAGAAGAATGTCTAGGATTGTTCCTTGGAGAATTCTGGAGGTGAAGGATGTGGAGGGAACGGCAAACTTGGCATTGGTTGTGCTTGGCTCTGAGGACGGTGTGAGGAACTCAGCACTCACATGGTTCATCAACGACGTAGATATATTGAGAGGGGAGCCACATGGTTAAGGTGATTTTTGCTGTTGCCCAAACTCTCAGCAGCCAGTTTTGTGAGAGATAATGCTTTCTCAACTTGAAAGAGGTCAAAGGTTCTATCATCTGTTTGGAATAATTTGGAGCAGATGGGCGATACTGAGATAGAAGGTGGTTGAGCGCAAGTGGGTAATGCTTTGAACATGGGGCTTGTGCCAAACGAGCTGATGGTCATGGTGCCTGCAGATGTTATGTGGCCATATCGCTCACTGCCTCTTGGATCTGATGCTCAAGACTCGGACTCTCTAACTGCAAACATGTGCATGTATTTAAATTGGAAAACCATACTAACAACACCAGCCTGAGCAATATGGTAGGATTAGTGCCTTCAGTGTTTTTGATGTTGTTGAGGCAAGAGAGGCAAGAGAGGCAAGAGAGGCAAGAGAGACCCTCCATTATATAAAGTTGGCACAGGCATCTGATTTTTCAGCCTTGATAATTTATCATTTATTCGAATGCTGGGATGAAGCCATTGAACTATTCTTTAAATCCAATCGGGATATAGAGCAAGTCAATAACTGCAAAGCCTGGTTTACACCAAAGATAGACATAAAATGCTGCAGTAACTCGGGGGTCAGCCAACATCCCTGGAGAAAAGTAATAGGTGACCTTTTGGGTAGAGACCCTTCTTCAGACTGGTGTGAAGTTTTTCAGACTGAAGTCTGAATTTACTGAGTTACTCCAGCATTTTATGTCTAATCCAGTAACGTTGCAATTTAGAAATTGTTTTGACACAGTGTGGTATTTAAAGTTTGTTTCCATTGTTTATGAAGGATAAATAATTGAACAAGGTTTTGATAATGTTGATGGTTAATGCATACTGTGGGTGATCGTGCCACTGAGTCTCAGCACAGCAAGTTCCCGGATTTGATCCCCAAGCTTTACTGCATTAATGGCCATCATCATGGATGGAATTAGATGCTGTAACTGGACCAGAGACGAGAAGGATTAGTCGCGGTTCCTGTGTCTCATGGCTATTCGATATTCCTTTCCCAACAAATGCTCTCGAATGAAAACAGCATTAGCTGTGAATGTAATTAGCCTTTTGATCCTTAATACCTAAGCTTGAGTAGAGAGGCAATTTGAAAGAACTACTGGCCAGTTCTACTGAAGTAATCGGAAGATGGAACTCCAATATCTTGATTGATGTGAGGAGTCATGTTGAAGGCAGTCAGGCAGTGGTGTGGGAGATGAGCTACCTCCCACAGAGACAGCTCCACTCACTTTGTGGGTGGGGAACACACTCTGCCCCCTGGCCTGCCTCTGCTCTCTGCTGACTCCAGCTATGATCCGTTTGGCAGAAGATACAAAAGCTTGAAAGCACATCCGATTCAAAAACAGCTTCTTCCCACACTGCCATCAGATTCCTCAGCAGCTCTTTCACCTGCTGAGGATGAATTTTCAGGTCTTCCCACCTACCTCATTGCGGCCCTGGCACTTTTTATTTAATCTGCACTTTCTCTGTAGCTGTAAACTATATTCTGCAGTCTGTTTATCTTCTCTTTTCCTCTACCAGATGTTCTCATGTCTGGTATGATTTGCCTGTGTACAATGCAAAGTTGTCCACTGCATCTCGATACATGTAATGCTAATACACCAATACCAATACGCTGGCCTTAACCTATTGACTCCATCTGGACAGTGATCTCGCAGTGCTCAGTGTGAATTGCAAGACCATGCCTGACCTTGTTGTGTCCAAGCACATCCGTCAGCAAGCCACACTTTCCACAATTCCCACGTAGCCAAAGTGGAAGGATTCAGCACTATTAACATTACTCTCATAGACGAACACAAATGCTGGAGTAACTCACCAGGTCAGGCAGCATCTCTGGAGAAAAAGGATGGGTGACGTTCTGGGTCAGGACCCTTCTTCAGACTGAAACTGTCATTCAATCATGGCTGATCTATCTTTCCTTCTCAATCACATTCTCCTGCCTTCTCCCCATAAACCCTGACACCTTTACTAATCAAAAATCTATCTATCTCCATCTTAAAAATATCCATTGACTTTGCCTCCACAGCTGTCTGTGGCACATTATTGCACAGATTCACCATCCTCTGACTAAAGAGAGGAGGAAGGGGGGGGGGGGGGGTAGAATAGAATTGCTGCAAGATCAGACATGGACTCCACACATTAACAGTCCTCCTTCTAGATCATTGTGAAGTATCAATGTAAGATATGTAATCTCTGGGAGAATTCTCACTAAGATACCACATATTCCATTTGGATTTTAATACATCAAAAGCATATACCAAAATAATATCCTATTGATAGGGTAAACTGTGGTCTGGGATTGTTATCAACATGTTACAGAGTTATACAGTGTGGAAACAGGCCCTTTGGCAGAAATGTCAGTGACCATTGTTCTGCAAAACTTGTGTATATAATTTCAGCCCTCACTTTGGAGGGCTGATAAGAGAGAGCAGTAATGCTTTTGGACAAGCAGCCAGGTTACGGTGTCAGAAACCCGGCAGCTTTACCGGTGAAGGGAACTCCTGTGTCATACAGCGTGGAAACCCCTTCGTCCCAAATTGCCCATGCTGGCCAAGATGCCATCCACACTAGCCCCACTTGCCCGTATTTACCCATATACCTATAAACCTTTCTTGTCCATGCACCTGTCCAAATGTCTTTTAAATATATTTATAGTACCAAATGTTAATACCATCCAGCAGCACCAATCACATGTTGTGTCATCCAATTAATTATCATGCTACGAACAAATTAATATAAAATTCTTGACATTGACTCTTTATGCCTTTTATCCTCTGAACACCTCTGATCTTTTGGTAGGCATGATCTAAATCATTTACATTGAGCCCAGGGTAAAAGTTCAAACCAGCTGGGCTGATGTTCAAATGTACGTCAGTAACAGTCCATACATTAAGCTACAGTCTCAGGCAAAGTATTGACATAGTTCAGTGGATTTGCAGGTTTAAAATCTTTGCTCTATCCCTGCTTAACTTTGAATAACTTTACATGTGGTCAGACTAGTTGGTGAAAGGAGGTGGTGTCAAAGGTCGAACCAAGCATTCCAAAGTCTAATCTTATTCCAGTCCAAAGCACCTGTGCTGGTGTTTAATAATAACTTTGAATTCTCACTCAATTCTTCATAAGTGTTGACTAGTCCAAGTGTCTGTGAGCTTCTCACTCTGGGTTGAAGCATTTTTGTGTGGTGAGTACAAAGGAAGTCTATTATTGAACTATGTAGCTAAACTTACCTCTGCTGTCTTATAATCTAAGCATATCCGCCTTCTGCAACCAGACATTTGGAATGCAACCAAAATGGGTAACCGAGATGGATGTAGTCTCAAGGCTCCTCCATTCAAAAGGAAGTTTCACCATCAAGATTATTTTGAAATACAACTCCGAGTTTAGAGAGTATAAATTAATATTTAGAATGTTGAGAGTTTATTTCTATTCTGCCCCTCTTTGCTGTACCAGAGGATATAGGTTTAGGGCAAGAGGGGAAAGATTTAATGGGAAACTGAGGGGCAACACAACACTTTTTCCACACAAAGTGCAGTGGGCATATGGAACGAGCTGCCGGAGGAGGTAAGTGAGACTGGTACTATGTCAACATTTAAAAGACATTTGTCCAGCTACGTGGTTAGGAATAGTTTAGAAGAATATGGGCTAAATGCAGGCAGGTAGGATGAGTGTAGATGGGGAATCTTGATTGGCATTGGAAAGTTGGACCGATGGCACTGAAGTGGAAAACACTGACACTTCCATTTGGAACTGACTGTTGATATTTTTGAAAAATGTAAAGCACTGATAACCTACTGTTCAGAAGTCTCGATAGTATAGCATCTAGTCACTACATGTTGTTTCTCGAGCTCCCTTTAAACTCACTGAGACACTATTCCTATGCTCCCTTTAATTCCCTAGTACCCTGACTTTCATGCTCTTTTAAATTCACTCAGGTACTTTTTTACACATACTTTTATATTCACAGTGACCTGTGCTCCCTCTAAACTCACCAGGGCCATGTTTCCTGTGCTCCATTTAAACTCTCATTGACAGACAAAAATGCCTGTTTCAATCTGAAGAAGGGTCTCAAATCATGATGTCACCTATTCATCTTCTCCAGAGATTTAGCATTTTTGAAAGACATTTTGACAGATATAAGAGCTAACTTGGTGAGTTCTGCCAGCAATTTTTTTTGTTTTGTAAACCAACATTTGTAGTTCCCTGTTTCTACATTCTCCTGTTTCACATGCTCCCCTTAAACTCATATGGACCCCGATTCTCATCTGCACTTTAATCTCACCTAGTTCATTAGGAAATTTATCGAACTTCAGTGCAATTGAGTCACAGAGTCATAGAGCTGTACAGCATAGAAACATGTCATTTGGCCCACCTTACCCATGCTGACAAATTTGGCATGTTGGGCTAGCCTCATTGACTTATTGTTGGCTCATATCCCTTAAATATGTCCACTGACGTGGCCTCTACAGCCTTCTGTGGCAATGAATTCCACAGATATATCACCCTCTAACTAAAGCAATTCTCCTCATCTCCTTCCTAAAGGAACATTCTTTAATTCTGAGGCTATGACCTCTGGTCCTAGACTCTCCCACTAACCTCTCCCTATAACTCAAGCCCACTAGACGAGGTAACAACCTGGTGAATCTCTTTTGCATTCTTTCTAATTTAATGACATCCTTTCCATAGTCCGGTGACTAGAACTGCACATAGTGCTCCAAGTGTGGCCCCACCACGACTTATACTGCTGTTTTACGGTCTATTTTTTGTTCTCGTTCTCCATCCCAATGATGACAAGTGTACCAAATGCCTTCTTCACTGCACTATACAACCTTACTCGCCACTTTCAGGGAAACATGCACCTGCATTTTCAGATCTCTCTGTTCTGCAAAACTCTCATGGGCTCTACCACTTAAGTTACTGTGTAAGTCCTGCCACAGTTTGACATGACAAAGTGCAACACCTCACATTGGTATGTTAATGTCTTAAATCAGAAGTGTGTTGGGTATTAATAAAAACAATAGCTACAGGTCCACCACCGATTTTCCCACACCCTTGGTCCCAGAGTCTTTTTGGATTATCCATTTTGTTGGACAAACAGAGACACCGGCCCGCAAAGTTGGTCTCGGAAGTCGGCTATGGGAACGGGTCTGCTCGCTCCAGCCGGGCCGGAGTTCCAGACCCCTGGCCCAGGGGGCAAATTCGACACGCTAGAGGATTTTAGAGATACAGCATGGAAACAGGCCCTTCAGTCCACGCTGACCAGTGATTACCCTGTACACTAACACTATCCTATACACACGAGGGACAATTTACCATTTTACCGAAGCCAATTAACCTACAAACCTGTACGCCTTTGGAATGTGGGAGGAAACCGCACAGAGTCACAGGGAGAATGTACAAACTCCATACAGACAGCACCCATAGTCAGGATCGAACCACTGTCTTTGGCACTTTAAGGCAGCAACTCTACAGCTGCGCCATTGTGCCACAAACTCTGGTACGGAGAAACAAGCAACTGCAGGTGCAGGTTTACACACTGAGCCTACTTCCACTAACTCTGATATTCCCTTCTGAAAACATGCTGACTCTTTAGCCTATCGATTTTTTCACTCAAAGTTACCTTTGCACCACCTCTTACATTGTGCTTTGAGACTTTCTGCTTTGCAAGGGACAGCAGCAGTATAAAGGGAAGAGATTATGTGTGAAATCAAAGCATCTCGAGCGGAGCCACATCTGGTCTGACTCTTGTCTGATGCTCTGTTCATTCTTACAAGTGAAGTTTGTGCACCACCTGTTCTGCCAAACTGTCTAAATATATAACACGGATCTGCTTCTGCTTAGATGTTGGCTGGTGCTATTTCTGTTCTGAACTGGATTCCAGCTGATTCGCAGCTGGTTTCAGTCTAGCTAGTATCTTCTGCAGCGGCCACACTTTGCAGGTGCCAGTGTGCACTTCTGCCCAGATTTTGAAGATAAATAAGTTAACTGTATTGTCTATCAGCTAACTTTGGGAATCTTTTATGTTCAACCCAGGTTTACCTTGTGGACCGTAGACAACACTGGGAGGCGCTCCAGGCCAAGTGCAGTTGCTGTCAAAGTGCCCTGTCCGCTCGTGGATGATGTCAAGGCTAAAGGTACCTTTCAGACAGCAACTTTTTGGTTAAACAGGCTCTTGATTGCATAAATGCATCAGATCCTGGATAATCTCCACGTATTGATCCCATCATTCACCATCTGTTCTATATAATCATTAAACATCCTACCTCTTGTCCATTTATTTGTCTGCAGTCTGGGACCTGACCCGAAATGTCACCTGTCCATTCCCTCCCCAAATGCTTCCTGACCCACTGAGTTACACCGGTACTTTGTGTTTTGCTCAAGATTTTAGCATGTGCAGTCTCTTGTGTCTTCGCTGAATCATTGAAAGATACAGCATGAAAATAGGCCCCTCGGTCCACGGCGACCATCGATTACCCGTTCACTCTAGGTCTATGTTACCCCACTTTCTCATCCACTCCCTGAACATTAGGGGGAATTTTACAGAGGCCAATTAACCCATAAACCCGCATGTGCTCGGGATGCGAGAGGAAACAGTAGCACCCGGAGGAAACCTACGTGGTCACAGAGAAAACGTGGAGGCTCCACACAGACAGCACTCAAGGTCAGGATTGAACCCGGGTTTCTAGCACTGAGAGGCAGCAGCTCCACCAGCTGCACCACTGCACTGCCCCTCTTGTTCATTTGTGTTGATTTGAATATTGTTGTAGAGTTACCGACTCTCCAGTATCTAATTACATATGATAATTTCTGTGAACCATAACTTTTATCTAGAGGCTCTTGCAGCTCCCTGGATAACATTCTCTGCAAATTGTCTATTGGAAAACATCAAATATTACCACATAATTATTTTTATGCAAAGCAAATGGAACACTCAGCAGATAGAAACCAGGCATAAACAAGTGATTTAAATTGTACAGGACAGATAAGAGCATCAAACAATGAAATTCACATTTCTCTCCTTGGGCTGATACGGTGAACAATAAAGATGCCACTTGCTCTCCTTCTAAATGTGGACTTCAAAAAGAAGTTTCCTGGCTAAAGCTTCCAACTGGCAAAGTTCACCTGAAGGTTCAGCATCAAAATTTAAAACACATTACTCTTCAGCTGCTGCCTTCAAAATATCAATAATGCATGCCATCTGATATTAGTAGGTTGTGAAAATTAGGATAGTTTTCTCAGTAGTTTGATTTCTGGATTCTCCAATTGATGGGTTTCTGTGAAGTCTGGGCACCCACCGGGTGAAAATGCTGCCCTCTAACTCAAAACATAATCTGCCAACCCCAAAACATCTTGCACAACCCTTGCACAAAAAGTGTTGTCTAACCCAAACGACCATTGAAAGAAGAAACTGCAGATGCTAGTTTCCAAAAAAAGACACAAATTGCTGGAGTAACTCAGTGGGTTAGGCTGCATCTCTGGATAGGTGACGTTTTGGGTCAGACCCTTCTTCAGGCTGATTGTGGTGGGGAGGTTGGGAGAAACCTGGAAGAGAGGAGGTGCGGGACAAAGCCTGGTAAATAATAGCTGGATACAAGTAATGGGAGGGTGTTTATAGGCACATGGTTGGACAAAGGCCAGAGATGAAATGACAGAAGGTATGAGGCAAAATGATTGAAGTTGCAAGTTGTGAAGCTAGAGGAAGGAATGTAGGTGGAGGGGTGCGGGGAGAATTAGGTGTGAGTCTAGGTGGGGAACTGGTGAGGGGTGGTGAAAGAAAGAGGGAGGGGACATGGGGAGGGGTAGTCCAAAATAGCATAATTTAATCAAGCTTGGCATTGTGCTGTGTAGCTTCTCCCTCTTCTACATTACTCATACATTATGTGTTGAACTAGCTGCCAGAGGATGTTGTCGGGGAAGATACTATAACAACATTTAAAAGACACTTAGACAGGGACATAGATAGGAAAGGTTCGAAGGGATACGGGCCAAACGTGAGGACATGGGCAGGCCCGTACGAAGCTTTTCAAAAAGGGGGGTGGCATGAGGGGGGGGTGCGGGCGGGCCTGAACGGCGGTGGGGGGTGGCGGCGCGATTTTTTTATTACTCTAGGGGGAAAAAAGGGGGGTCCGCACCCCCCCTTTCGGACGGCCATGATGGGGCAGCTCGGTCAGCATTGGACGAGTTGGGCCGAAGGGCCTGTTTCCACTCTGTGTAACTATGAATTTACTCAGTTAGTCCTTGCTCTCGTTATCACAGCTGCCTGGAATAGATCCCCTTTTACATTCGTTTTTTTACACATTTGAATATTAATGTTCCCTCCAATGATTATTCAACAATGGCAATGACTAACTGAGTAGAGTCATCGATCCTGACCTCGGCTGCTTTCTGTGTGGAGTCTGCACGTTCTCCCTGTGACTGCGTGGATTTCCTCCCGGTGCTCTGGTTTCCTCACACATCCCAAAATCCCGCAGAGTTTGCAGGTTAATTGGCCTTGGTAAATTGCTGCTTGTGTGTAGGGAGAGGATAACATGGAATCAGTGTGAATGGGCTGGCATGGTCGCAGTGGGCCAAAGGGCCTGTTTCTATGCTGTATTGCTAAAAAAACTAAATTCAATGGATCAGTCAGCATCTGTGGAGGGAATTGATGGGTGATGTTTTGGGTGGGGACCCTTCTTCACACTGGTCAATATTCCACTATCTGCATTTCCTTGTATCCCCTGTTAACCGATTTACTTTGATTTCTCTTGCAGAAATTGCTGACAAAATCTATAACTTGTTCAATGGCTACACAAGTGGAAAGGAACAGCAAACTGCATACAATACGCTAATGGATCTGGGCTCCTCTACACTACACCGTGTCTATTATCACTACAACCAGGACTATGAGCACTTTGGAGAATTTACTTGGCGCTGTGAAGATGAATTGGGACCAAGGTCAGTCAACTTCAACTATTTACAGGGAGACAGACCATGACATTGAACTGGGCAAGGAGTGGGAAAGACGAATTAAAAAACTCCTCATGGGTGACAGAGCACCACAGTGGCACAGATGATCGAGCTGCTGCCTCACAGTGCCAGAGACTCAGGTTTGATCCTGGCCTCGGGTGCTGTCTGTGTGGAGTTTGCACATTCTCTCTGTGGCCGCAGAGGTTTCCTCCAGATGCTCCAGGCTCCTCCCATATCCCAAGGACATGCAGCTTTGTAAGCCTCTGTAAATTGACCCCAGTGTCTAGGGAGTGGATGCTAAACTGAAATAACATAGTAACTAGAGTAATGGATGATCGATGATCGGTGTGGACTCGGTGGGCTAAAGGGCTTGTTCCTGTGCTGTATCTTTCAATCAAAGTACTAATGTCCCATCCCTAATTTCACCAAGTTTTAGTGGCAATCTGTTTCCAAGTCAGATTGTGACTTGTGACTTAAACGTCTTGATGTTCCTGTACATCTGCTAATCTTATTCTTGCAGATGCTGAAAATCTCTAATCGGACTTTACTGGACTTTATCTTGCACTACACATTATTCCCTTTATCATCTATCTGTTAACTATGGGCGGTTTGATTGTAACCATGTATAGTCTTTCCGCTGACTGGTTAGCACACAACAAAAGCTTTTCACTGTACCTCGATACATGTGACAATAAACTAAACTAAACTAAACTAAACTTGATGTTTCAATTTGAAGACACTTTGTCTGACCTGGGAATGTGACGAAATCAAGCTCTTCTCCGAAATGCAGCTGCAAATTTACTATGTAGGAAGTGGGCTGGATTGATAGGGTAAAGGGAATAGCTGTGATGGAGTAAGACCAGGTAGGCTGGGTCAGTGGGGCAGTTAGGCGATGATTACACTTCTTAATCTGTGTTAGGAGGTGCTGATATAAGGGCTGTGGAACAATCCCAGCAGGTCAGGTTGTGCCAATGGAGCGAGAAACGTTGAGCCAACATGATAAATGGATGATAGACACAAAATGCTAGAGTAATTCTGCAGGACAGGCAGCATCTCTAGAGGGAAGGAATGGGGGACGTTTCGGGTCGAGACCATTCTTCAGACGTCTCAGTTCTTTCCCACACATGATGGATGGATGGCTGGGCATCAACCACAAGCACAGATACATAAAATATGTTTCTGTGCATAACCAAGAACACTTCAGTGCCAGCACACCAAAGCACAGGGGCTGCACAGTGGCAGAGCAGCACAGTGGTAGAGTTGCTGCCTTAAGCGGCCTTTTCACGGGGCGAGTTGACGCAAGATGTCACCAGAGTGAAGAGGTCGTGGTCCAGCACGAGTCTCGCACGATATAACGGCAGTAGATAAAGAGTTCCCACGGTACTCGGCATTTCTGCTATTTGCGCGAGTGACTTGTCCGTTTCCCGACCTTTCCCGTTAAATCTTGAATGAACATCGTGAACTACACGTGACACAAATGATGTAACTTTTTTTTCACACACTATATATATCCTCCCTTGGTTGAATTGGCTCATTTGGAGACATATTTTACTGTGTATGTGGGAGACACAGATGGACTGAGCACAGTACCTCGGTCTTACTGTGTGTGGGAGAGGGGGAGAAAGAGACGTACACTCACAGAGGCAGAGTCTCTCAGCCTGTGTAAGAGGGAGGGAGAGAGAGAGAGAGGCACACACAAGGTGGATGTGAAATCTCACCTGCCTGTTTCAGTGACAGACACCCGCCGTCAGTAAATGAAGACACCCCCATCTGTCTCCCCCTCCTCTCCCTCGACTCCCCCACCTTTCTCTCCCAACTCCAGTCCCGTCCCGACACCCTGGGAAACTGAATAGAGCAACAGTCAACTGCTGCCTGTGCGCTGATATGACAATAAAGGCTACTTTACTTTACTGAGTTAAAGAGTTCCCACGGTAGACTGTAAAACTGGGACCCTGGTTCTGGACTCCCCCAACACCGGAACCCTTCTTCAGACAGCCTAATCGGAATTGAGTCTGAAGATGTGTCTCGTCCCGAAACATCAGCTTTTTTTCTCCAGAGATGCTGTTTGACTCGCTGAGTTACTCCAGCTTTTTGTGTCTGTCTTCGGTTTAAACCAGCATGTACAGTTCACTCCTTACACGGGTCTCTGTACAACATTGATTGGTAGCGTTCCGGACCCCTGGACCCGAGGACTCCGACCTGTATCTCTCAAAGAAGTACATGTGAAAAATTTCTCACGGACCATAAAAATGCGTAACCTTTCAGTAAAGTCCCTTTTAAAGTCCCTTTTAAAGATTATAGTTATTTTCTTGAATCTCATTACCATAACTCATGAATAAGTTGATGTCCATATGCGGATGCAAATCTTTATTTTTATTTATTTTTTAAATTCAATCCACATAAGATAATTTTTACTCACCTTCTGTCCCCTCTGTCCAGCTTCCGGGTTCACCGTTCGCAGGAGTTCCCACGGTACCCGCAAGAGTTATTACGGATATCGCACTGGCCACTACGTCCATATAATGTTGCAATACTCAACCACAAGTGTACAAGTCACTCTTGGAGAAATTCAAACTTTCTTGAATTTTCTCCCGAGTGACCAAGTTACACGATGACCTGCCGTTAGCGCTACGGTGGTCCACGGTGGTCCACGAATGCCGTACTGTTATCGCACGAGGTTCCCACGATGTTAAACTCCGGTTAACTCTTGCGTCAAGTCGCCCCGTGAAAAGGCCGCTTTACAGCGCCAGAGACCCAGATTCGATCCTGACTATGGGTGCTGTCTGAACGGAGTTTGCACATTCTCCCTGTGACCGTGTGGGTTTTCTCCGGGTGCTCCGGTTTCCCCCCACATTCCAAAGACGTACAGGTTTGTACGTTAATTGTCTTCTGTGAATTGTCTCCAGTGTGTAGGGTAGAACTAGTGTTTGCGTGGTCATTAGTTGGTGCGGAGTCGGTGGGCCAAAGGGTCTGTTTCCACCCAGTATCACTCAACTAAACTAAAACTAGAGCACAGATGTACCAACAACAATTTCAGCCCATGGTCTTCTGCTCCAAACCTCAATGGCTTACAGTACTCATGTTTTGGCTCCTTTTGCCTTTATGTGTTTTGTGCACATTCACAATTTCCACTGCTTCTCTCCTCAATAATTGGGCAAATGATAAACTATGACCAGTTTACAGCAGTATCATTCTGAACATGGAGAACACTCTCAGGATTAACTATTATTGTTGTAACCTCTTCACTGATCCTTCTCTCTATTGGTCTTTCAATGTTAACAATACCACACACCTGCCTGCTAATATGATACAATAGGTGTATGTTGTTGCCATAAGGCAGGAGAATCATACTGAATGAATGGGCCCTCCAGAAACAAAAGATCATATTTTTTTCCACCTAATTAAAGCATGTGGTGGGTTTGTCAGACCTGCAGAGTCCGTGATGAAGAATATGTTGCAGAATTGCTGAAATGAGGAACCAGTGTCCTCAGAAATAGAAAACCATTCTGAATTTACTGATAAAGGTTTAGGGTGAAGGAAGGGAAGGCCATAGAAAGACATGGAAACCAAGTACATTTCAGTAGCAACAGAGTAGTGCTGGAAGAATAGTTGCCTCACAGCGCCACAGACCTTGGTTCAATCCTGTATCTCTAAAGTCTAATGGCCAATGCCTTTGAACAATGGAGAAGCTGCAAATGCTTCTGGTGTATAAGCTGGACTTGATCACTGGGTTTAATGCAATACACTGCTCTATTTTAAAATTGTTTTCCCTGGTTGTAGTTTTGCCTCAGGTTGTTCGTTTTTTTCAATCCTTGTTCATTTGTAAATATTCCGCTTAAGTTAAAAACATCAAAGCGAAGCACAGGTTTTAGGGAGGTTTAGCGGCTGTATTTCAGTGAAGGGCTATAAATATGATCAACCTGCTCAACTTTATCGTTAAGGTATATCCTTCAAATAACTTTGCCATGTTCAGTATTAAGCCAGTTTTTAATGAATATTTACTAAGAAATTGCATGCACAAATGTCATTAATTTCACAGAAGGTGCATTTCACTGCAGTATTTCTTCGGCTTGGGGATGCCTCATGATACTGTCTAACCCACTTATGAAAGCTCTGTCATGCTAAACTTCACCCAATGCACAAGGAAAAGCTGGTCACAGCAGTTCTATCTTTGAGATAATCCTTTAGTTTAGTTTAGAGATACAGTATGCAAACAGCCAAGACCCATTCACACAAGTTGGTTAGTTTAGTTTATTGTCACTCTCTCAGCAGCCCTCCAAAGAGTTGGCTGAAATTACATACTCAAGTTCTGCAGAACAACGGTCCCCAACATTTCTGATGGTGTGCTGGTCCAGTTGTCCAATGGGACACTTTGTCAATACAGACCGGAATGAAATGGTGGGAGCCTTTGTTACATTTCCATGGTCATCAACCAAACTACTGCGGCTCACAATTTGAAGCCGTAAAATATTTGAGTTTGTAAGTTGAAAGTTTTAATAATATTTGATCAAACCCCCATTTGTACAAATTCTCTTTTTCACGATTGACATGAAAGATGAGGCATCAGCATAACTTTAAACCCTAATGCTACTTATTCTTCTTCCCTTGTATGTCCATCTCTGTTTCACCACTCCTCCTTATTGGTCCATCATCACCTTCTCTCCTTTTCTTTTCACTGCTTTCCCCTCCATCTTGCCTTTGCACTTCCTCTTTTTCTCTCTCCCACCTTTGAACTCTCAATCTCTGCCCCTTATCATAACATTTCTGCTTTTCTTATGTCTACCTTGTCCTCTCCCCTTCTTTGCTCTCTCTCTCTCTCTATCTCTGGTCTCTTTCTCTCTCTCTCTCCCCCCCTCGCCCTCTCTCCCTCCCTCTCTCCCTCCCTTCTCGTTCTTCCCGCCCCCCCCTCTCGCTCTCTCTCCCTCCCACCCTCATCATTTAATTTGCCCTTGTCTCTCCCCCACTCTCCCCTTCGATGTCAACTCACCCCTTTGTTGTCTCTCCCTGATTTCCCTATCCCTCTCTCTTCACCCACTTATCACCTACAGGAAGGCTGGCCTGATCCTGTCCAAATTGGAAGAGTTGAGCAACTGGTGCAGAAGCCTCCTGTGGGAGCCCAAGATCACCCTTCGCCGTCTCTCCTTGAAGTATCTCTCCTGCCGCTACAGCGAAATGAAGCCCCCGGGAATAAACTGGCAGGAGCTGAACACAGAAGTCAAAAAGATCTGTGAGGAGCAGTTCCTGACAGTGCTGTACAATGACTATGGAGAACATAAAGAGTTCTGATAGAGGAATGTGTTTTGTGGCCATTCCCTACCCCTCCCGTCTCCCCCCCCCCCTCCCCCCCGCACCCCCCTCCCCTCCTTTGCCAGCAGGTCACACAACCTTCTGGGTTGAATGTTGCTTGGCTGCCTGCAGTTGTTTTGTGGAGATTGTTAAACCCCATGCTAACTCTGGTATGGCTATAAAACAATGAAGCTGTTTGGGTAATGTCAGCCAAACATGTGGATCACTTGATTTTAACTTTTTGATGAGAAGCTGGAGGAATCAGGGGAAAGATTGGATGGTGATGCTGGTGTTTGCGTTAAATCTTCTGCCATTGCTGTACCTTCTGCTGGTTGGGGCCCCCATGTGTATGGAGATTGCTTTGCTGGGGATTTTCCATTTTTGGTGAACCAAAGGCAGCTTTATTCAATGCTCATTTGGTACTTAGAGTCGCCACGCATTGCCAAGTCTGGAATTGAATAGGCAGTGGATTCTGTTGGGATATTGGAATAGGATCATGTGTTTTGTGATATGACTGCACCCGTGTTAACTCAATGCCTCCTCGTGTTTTGAATGGACCAATTATAAAGGCACTGATTTCCCACCTGGAAAGAGGCTGGTTGCTATGATATTGGTCCCCTTCACAAGATGGTTAATGGATGCCTGAGGGTTGATGTATAGAGCAAATTACTATTTACCTTAGATGGACACAAAATGCTGGAGTACCTGAGCAGGCAGGCAGCATCTCTTGAAAAAAGGAATAATTGACGTTTAGGCACGAGACCCTTCTTTAGTCTGAAGAAGGATGTCGACCCAAAACGTCACCTATTTATTTTCTCTAGAAATATTACCTAACCCGTCAAATTACTCATCATCTTTTGTCTATCTTTGGTGTAAACGAGCATCTGCAGTTCCTTCCTGCACTTACTGTGTGCCTAGTTTGTTGTGAAGGACCTGGTCAATGGAGATAGTTTAGCAATGGCATCTGATGCCCACCATCAGCCAGAGCATCATTCTTTGTATTGGGGATTCAGACTTCTCTTGGTCCCTATAATCACAAGACTGAGAAGTGAATGGTGACATTTAGTGATGTTCTAGTGTTCTTGGGAAATCCGCCGACCTCGGTTCAGCAGGGACATTCTTTGCGGCATAGTGGAAAGTAGAGACACACACACACACACCTTCACATCACACAACCCTTTGTTCCGTTTCTCAATTAATTGTATATGTGTAACACATTGAATCTGCTGTGCACTATCAGATGGCATTCTACATTCACTCGAACATAATGGCAAACCCATCCCAGCTCATTCGTCAGAATAGAACAATTCTTCAGGCATCCCCAGGCATGCAGATTAGATTAGACTAGTGAATTCCCTGCCAGCATTAGGCACGTCTGATACAAATCCACTTTACACATAGTCAGGTGCATGGTCTACGATTAAGTGTTTTAATATTTATTAAGTATCGCCGTTTTATATATTATATAAATTAAAAAGAATCAACTTTGAAGATTACTGTAGCGAAGGTATAAATGCTCAAAAATGTGATGCAGTAATATTTTATGTGGCTCTTTGTCAGAACTCAGTAGCTGCTAACACTTTATCAGCCATCAAATTACACAACCGTAAAAGTGAGCAGTCTGGTGCCTGCTAAGAAATCACTTCCCCTCCACCGAATATTGGCTTTGGGGCTCACATTCAGGGTGCAGGAGCTGAAATCAATTGTAGTTTGTGACCCTCTGCCCAATTCCAGATGAAACACTCATCTACCCTTGTTAGAACCTCACTCACAGCAAGTCCTAAGGTCAGTCATTTCTTCCCATATTCCAGCCAAAATCAAGGGCAGAGAAGCTTTCATTCTGCCTCTGCCCAGCTGCACAGCACACTGGGTTTCTCTGCAGCATTATTACTTTAATGATCGGAGAAACATGACTGTAGAGTCCAAATTGCTGTTGCACTTAGTGCTTCATGAAGGGATGAAAGGCCGTTGATAATGAGATATTTTCACAATGTTGTGTGTGTTTGCAGTCATTCTCATTATTTCTCCATTTGCAGCTTCATTTATACCCATAATTTTAGCTTTGTTTTGTTGCCTAGAACCGTGAATTGACATAATGTAAATAGAACACCGACTGTTTCCATAATTGTGATGTGACGGTCTGAAGAAGGGTCTAGACCCGAAACGTCACCCATGCCGTCTCTCCAGAGATGCTGCCTGTCCCGCTGAGTTACTCCAACTTTTTGTGTCTACTGTGATGTGATGCATATATTTCACACAGTAATGCTGACCAAAGATCTTATAGCGAGCAAGATGGTCCACTCCGCTAAAAAGCCGTAGTCGGGTCATCGGTAATCTTCAGCGCCATTTCCGTAACCGGCTTCCATCATGGCATCAAGCTAATTCAGGGAGATTCTGCTATATCAGGCTGAGAGATTAAAGGATAGACACAAAATGCAGCGGGTCAGGCGGCATTTCTGGACAAAAGGAATAGGTGACATTTCGGGTCGAGACCCGTCTTCAGACTGAGTCTGGGGAAAGAGGAACTCAAACCATCCTCCCCCCCTTCCCTCCGACACGGACACGGAGCGATCGCCGCCCCCTCCTTTTTTTTGTTAAACATGTGGCGGCTCCCAAGGGTCGGGCCATCCCAACTATCAAACTCCTCGGCACGGGAATGGTTGAGTCCAGAGGCGGCCCTTAGCTAGAGGGATAAAAGGCATGGGTTTGGGTGCCATCTTCCTCTTGCGGACATCTCTGATACCAAGAAGGACATAGTAAAAGGTACCTCCCGAAACACCTGGCTCCTCGCTTTCATTTCGGGACCTACGCCCCACAAACATCTATTTCCTTCGGGTTTTTTTTTAAAATTTCCCCCTTACCATTTCCGTACATTTAAGATCTTTGATCCTGACTGTGCTTGTCATACAATTCAGCTTGCTTCTGCTTCATCCAACCATCTTTCTCTCTGATCTCTGGTGAATCCATCACCCCCCAGAACCTACTTCCACCATTATCTGTAGCTGTTGCTCTCTTACCAAATGCCCACAGTTTAATGGCAGCCAACATTACACAGTGGCCTCTCTGCATGTGTTTGCAAAGGGGATGGGGCAGAGATTCGTGTATTTGTGTGTGTATCTGCAACCACATCCCTGACCAACACATAGAACAGTGCAGCACAGAAATAATCCCTTTGGCCTGCAATGTCCATGACGATCATTATGCCAAGTTAAACTAATTTCTAATGCCTGCACGTGATTCATGTCCATCCATTCCATGCATTCACATGTACAACATATTACAACATCTGTGGTATGCAACATGTACCACATACCTATTATATTGCCCCTGGTTATTCTTTCCTGAGATTAACATTACTCAAATCATACTTTAACTAATGGGTGGTACGGTAGCACAGCGATAGAATTGCTGCCTTACAGCGCCGGAGACCCGGGTTTGATCCTGACTACGGGCACTGTCTGTATGGAGTTTGTACGTTCTCCCCGTGACTGTGTGGATTTTCTTTGGGTGCTCCAGTTTCCTCCCACACTCCAAGACAGGTTTGTAGGTTAATTAGCTTCGGTAAAATTGTAAATTGTCCCTAGTGTGTAGGATAGTCCTAGAGTATGGGGTGATCGCTGGACTCCCCACAATGTCCACGCTATCCAAAGGGAAATATTGTCTTGTAAAGTAAAATGGAATTCACAAGTTCCTACTTAAACTAAGTAAGACTCTAGACAATCCTCCCCTCTAGTTATGTTTAAAACAGAGGGTGGTTTGTATATGGAGTGAGCTGCCAGAGGAGGTAGTTGAAGCATATAATATCACAACATTTAAAAGACATTTTGACAAGTACATAGACAGGGCGGTTTAGAGGGATATGTGTCAAACGTGGCAGATGGGACTATTGTAGATGGGATAGTTTGGTAAGCATGGGCAAGTTGGGCAGAATGGCCTGTTTCCCTGCTGTATGAATCTATGACTCTAACAAAACAGTTGCATTACCTACATTAATAATCAGAGCCAAGTAGTCTAATATGGTCTGACACAAAACGTCACCTATTCATGTTCTACAAGATGCTGCCTGACCCGCTTTTTTTGTAAACCAGCATCTGGAGTTCCTTGTTTCTCTAGTCTTTGGCATATTTGTGCTGTCAAAACAGGTGTGGCTATTTAATGAATGATAGGATTAACAGTATCTTGGATTCTTATTGCTAAGTTGTTTCTGTAATGTTTTATTGCTTAGGGCTTTAGAAAGAGCTAACCGAGGCCACCATTTACAGCACAAAGCAGACACGTATTGTCTGCACTGAACTGTATTGCATGATGGGTGGACATGGACTATTTGTAGCCACAAGTTGGCAGTTTCCCTGCCTCCCACTGCATATATTCACTTACACGTTCTAGAACAAAGACTGCATTTATATTTCTCTTTGAGGAAAAGTATGGCAAATCAAACTAACATACAACATATTCCACAGTTGGCTTCAATGCGTTTCAACTCTGAGACCCCCTCGACCAAAATAAGAGTTGCTTTATTTATAAGGGAATATATTTTCATTTGAGTCAAAATTAATTTACACTAAATTTTTCATTCTGTTAATGAGGGCTTGGCACGAACGTGAACTGCTTGGCTCCAGTGTGAATGTACGCAGGTAACTCAGAAGCAACTGGGGGGCTCCCGGCCTGTGGTCTCGTGGGTGTTTAGTTTGGACTGCATTGCAGAAGTGGGCAGAGTGAAAGGTTTCATTGATCAGTTTAGCTGCCGCTTTCTTAAACCTGCTACATCTGTTCTGAACATTTAACTTGTGAGCAAATATTTTGAGACCTGCACTCAAATGCACAGTGGTCTTAAATCGGTGTTTGGACATATGTGCTCTGAGTTTCTACAAAGCAGGTTTTCAGTGGTGTATATGCTGATGTAAAATGAAAGTTTGTGACCTAGTATCGTGCACATATGTTGGTTATTGTTCCTTGAATACAGTGACTGTTATAACATAAAGTATTGATTCCGAGATTGGCCGGTCTCTCATTTCTTCCTTGCTGTCGATCGTAGTATAACATGCTACACCTGTGTCATGCCATACAGATGTGCCAATCACCATACAGGTGTTTGCAAAGGGGATGGGGCAGAGATTCGTATTGATCCAGAAACAAGATCTGAATGATTAGGAGTTGAATAATCCCATGATGGATCACTCATTGGACAGGTGAATGTTCCCACCCAAAGTTTGGTATGAGATTCAAAAACTTGCATTTGGGTTCTGAGAGAGAGCTAGAGTGCACTTGAGAGACAAATGGTCTTGTGACATTGTGTACATGAGCGAATGAGGAAGAGAGATAGAGAGAGTCAGTGTATGCAGGTCATTGTAAGTACGAGAGAGCGAGAGAGAGAGAGAGGGGGTGCGGGTATATGTGTCAGAGTGCACATGAGTGAGGCAGAGTATGTGTGAGAATGTCAGAGCTCATGAGAGAATCAATCATTCTGAGAGACACAAAATAAGAGTAAGATTTGGTGTGTAAAGGGTGTCAGTGTGCGTGAGTCATTATATGTGTAATACAGAGATAGATACACACATACACACACAGTATATGTGTGTGAGAGAGTTTCTGTATGAATATCGACTGATAATTTAGGGTGATATTTAATGGCTAGGCAATATTACAGAATCTCGGATTGAATTTCCAAATAGATGAGAGGATTCTGTTTCACAAAGATCTGCTCCTTGCAGATGTGTGGTCAAATTATGCTGTTTTCACGATTCTGCCTCAATAACATGAACACAACAGACAACTTTTTTTACACAAAGGGAGGTGGGTGAATGGAAGGAGATGCCTAATGAGGTAGTTGAGGCAGGCACTATCGCAACATTAAAGAAACATTTGGACAAGCACATGGATAGGATAGTTCAGATGGATATGGGCCAAACGTAGGCAAGTGGGACTAGGTAGATGGGACACATTGGCCAGTGTTGACAAGTTGAGCCGAAGGGTCTGTTTCTGCATTGTATGACTATATTACAGGTGGGAGAGACAAGGATCAGAGGCCATAGCCTCAGAAGAAAAGTACATATCTTTAGAAAGGAGATGAGGATAAATTTATTTGTTCAGTGGGTGGTGAATCTGTGGAATTCGTTGCCACAGAAGGCTGTGGAGGCCAAGTCAATGGATATTTTTAAGGTGGAGATTGATAGATTCTTGATTAGAACGGGTATCAGGGGTAATGCGGAGAAGGCAGGAAAATGGGGTTGGGAGAGAAACATACATCAGCCATGATTGAATGGCGGAGTAGATTTGATTGGCTGAATGGCCTAATTCTGCTCCTATAACAAACAAAAACATGTCAGGGCCCCAGTTCCACTGCCGACACCTTTGCCATCTGAATTGTGGTTCATGTTGTCACTTATGGCTGGGTGAGAACTGCTCAGACCCAGCTTGCTTGTTGTATCATGGGAACTGGATAGACATTTGAAAGGAAATGTTTTGCAGTGTGGAGTGAGAGCGATCCACAAAGATTTTGAATTTTCTGTATTAGATATCAGATCTTTACATCTTTCGAGTCACACAAGGCAGCTTCCCATGCAAAACGCTCACCATACTTCCTGCGACTGCTCACAAGCAGAACCTCTTCCGTGTCACTCACATGACTGGATCTTGTCCTTGTTGAGTAGGTGCATGGAACTCATGTGCAAAGTGTTCATACGGTGTCGCAGCAGTAGAGTTGCTGCCTTTTAAAGTCACCGCTGCTCTGTTGTGATATGAATTTGGACTTCTGGATTATTCATCTTCATATTTCTTATAGTGATCTGATACTACACTTCCTAGGCACTCACAACTGTGCAGCCAAATTCTCTCTATCTCCATTTACAAGTTTGCAGATGACACCACCACAGCAGGTCGGATCTCAAACAATGATGAAATGGAATACAGGAAGGGGAGAGAGAGATCTTAATAACATGGTGTCAAGACAACAATCTCCCTATGAATGTCCGCAAAATGGAGCAGGTCAATGACGAGGGAGTAGGGTGTACACTCCCCAGTTGGCATCAATGATGCTGAAGTAGAGATTGGCGAAAGCTTCAAGTTCCTTTATGTAAATATTTTGCCCTGGTCACATTGATGTGATAGACAAGAATACAACCCAATGCCTCTTCATGCTCACAAGACCAAGAAAGTTTAGCATGTCTCAAATGACCCCTAGCATAGAACCATGAACCATGTACCATAGAAAACATCCTGTCGGGATGCATCAACAACTTGGTTTGGCAACTGCTCTGCTAAGGACTACAATACATTGCAGAGTTATGGACGCAGCCCAGTCCATCACACAAACTTATCTCCTCCCTCCCGATTGACTATGTACACTTTATGCAACCAACATTATTAGAGATTAATCACACCCTAATCTTTCTATCAGGGACCAATTTTTCTGTATTCTCCCCTTCCCTAGGGAGAGGATACAAAAGCTTGAAAGCACACACTCCAGATTCAGGAACAGCTTCTTACCTGCCGTTATCAGACTCAAGAATAGACTAAGGATGTATTCCCAATCCCCCAATCAACCTCATTGCATTTTTTTAAATCTGCACTTTCTCTATAGTAGTAACACTATATTCTGCACTATTTATTTTCTCTTTGCACTATCTGTTGTACTTGTATATGGTTTTGATTGTAATCATGTAAGGATGTTTTACCTGAAAAACGCGCAAATAAGTTTTTCACCGTATCTCGGTACATGTGACAATAATAATAAGCCTAACCTCATCCTAACCTTATAGCAGGTTATTGGGAGATGCCTAAAACCTGAACATTTTGCATTCCTGTCAAAGATCCACGCAGGTTTCACTGCCGCTCCAACTCTCTGATCCATCAGTCTTTTTCTGGAGATCTTGTTCTAGAGAACAATTTACATGTTGTCAGCAATCTTTTGGTCACTCAGTGTCTTTGCCTCCTGGACTCTGTAATGCATTTCTTCCTTATTCCAGTTTATATATAAAAGGAAACAGGTGAAACCAAAAGAAACTATCACCAGAGAAGATCTCGTCAGTGGGAGAAATTAAGAAACTGAAGTTTGCATCAACAGGTCAGTCTTAAGACTCCAGTAACTCCACCACTTACTGTGGGCCCTATTTTTTTACTCAATGGTGGCTACATCTACATTGCAATTATGTGAAGCTGAATTCTCAACAGGAACTACATGAGAGATATTGGCCTAGAAAGGTGAAGGTGAAGAACACAGTCCCAGAGAGCAGGGTTCGATCCTGACCTCGGGTGCTGTCTGTGTGGAGTGTGTATGTTCTCCCTGTGACTGGGCAGATTTCCTCCCACATCCCAAAGATGTGCGGGATTGTAGGTTAATTGCCCCCCTGTAAATTGCCTCTAATGTGTAGCCAATGGATGGGAAAGTGGGATAACATAGAACTAATGTGAGAGGTGACATATTGGGTCGAGGCTATTCTTCAGGCTTGAACCAATCAGTGTAAACCAGCATTTACACATCCTTCTTACACATATAACTAATGTGAATGGGTGATCACGGTCGGCATTGACTCCATGGGCTGAAGGGCCTGTTTCCTCGCTTTATCTCTAAACTAAGGTAAACACTTCTACGAACAAAGAATTTGGACCGCATTGAGACTAATAGGTCCTAATTATATCAGAGGAAAGGGTAAAAAAACACATTGATTTGTGAGGATAACTTTATTTTTGTTCAATTTTATACACACAGTAAATCCATAAGACTCAAGCGTTGAAACAGAAAAAAGTTTAAAATATTGGACTTGTGTTCAGTGTTCATTAGCTCTCCAATCACTAAAGAAATCCTTCAACAGTGTGTTGGGTTCCAGTTTTTTTACAGAGAATATCAGCAGCATAAAAGAGTGCATTGGAGACTGCAATGCACCAGGTTAGTATGCGTGAGGTCTGACTGTCTCACACTGAAACATGGGAAGTGGAGACAGAAAGCACCACAGCCAGCAATAGAGGAGTGAGTTGTTGCCCATGTGTGATGTCCTCACTAGTCACTAAAAAACACCTTCCTTTTTAGCGTCAGAATCTGGCGATAATCACCTTGACCAGATTTTTCAGTTTCTATTGAACGTTTGTGCAAAGAAGCTTTCTTATTGTATGGGTGTGTGAACTGGCTTTTGTTGAGGTTTCTTCACTTCTGCCAATGGCTGGGGACCATGCTGAGAAGTGTTCGAGGGCAGGTCAATGGACAAAACCCCTACAGTAGACACAAAAGTTGGAATAAGTCATCCCGACCCGAAATGTCACCTATTCCTTTTCTCCAGTGATGCTGCCGGGCCCGCTGAGTTACTCCAACTTTTGTGTCTATCTTTGGTGTAAGCCAACATCTGCAATTGCTTCCTACACCCAAAGCTCCAAAAGTGACTGGTTTCATCAGCCCCTCATTTGGAAAATTGGTCTGAGAACCTCTCACATTGGATTGGGTTTGGAGGGAGTCACAAGCATTAGTTCTGAAGTACAGTATGTTCTAGCCATTCTGTCACAACACTCATAAAGCAGCTTTCCAATAAGTAGTGTGGAGTGATATGTCAACAAGGTACATTTTGACCCTTTAATGACTGGGTGGACAACACTGAACACAGTCCTTGTGCATATTACAATAGATAAAGAAGAAAACTACTTAAACAAAAATCGTAAATGAGCAGCAACCATTAAAATACATCAAATAATACTCTAAGTGGCAGACACTGCTGACAATTTATCAGGGTCACTGTATTTCAGAGTGAAGTATGAACACTTATCCATTGAATGATTACTCTTTCTGTTCAATATTTGAATGAGCTCTCAGAAAAAGGACTCATTAATAGTACAACAGCCTCTTACTAACTCTTACATTATTTGCTAACACACGCTTGTTTTCAGACTATTCTCTAATGGAGAAGTTATAGCAAGCTTCTTCGTAGGCTAAACGTTTTGAGTGGCCAACAAAATTTCTTCTCAAGGACATTTCTCAAGAAACAGCATGTGGCTTTTAGATATTTCAAACTTTTGAAATGTCAACTAGACTATCCTTTTACTCCATTCTTCTTTCCCCCATTTCCCATATCTCAATGTTATGAAATCAACCCACAGTGTAATCCTTCTTAATAACTCTATACAATAAACTGCCTTCCACCCATTTTGGAAAGACTGGACATCTTGGGCCACCCAAAATGTTATCACTATGTGGATGTGGACAGGAAGATGAGGAAATTCACAGCATGGGAAATTCCAATAGCAATCACTCTTTAATTTTTCAATTGCCTCCCCCTGCGAATGCAGAATTATCTGGATCTGGTTCCTTCAGAGAGCTCACCTCTCTTACCTGGCTCCAACCATGAACCATAAAGATCCATGGTACCAAGCTGTTGAAGTAATTAGGGCTCAGGGAGGTGGGAAAGAATGGAACTCCATCGGGATGAATTAAGTACTTGCCAACATGTGTAAATGTTCAGTTATTAAAAGTGGGAGCTCAACCTTTTAAGCACATTTCTAAATGCCAAAGGAAGCAATAAGCCCAGGACACATCGCCATGGCTAAGATTAGAATAATAATTCAAGAACACCTTAAGGTGTTTTCAATCTTACTTTAAGGAACATCTGTAAAGTGGCAGAATTTTTATTTTTTTTGAAAGTCTGCATTTCTGAAGCATAGCTGGAGTTACATAGAAACATAGAAAATAGGTGCAGGAGGAGGCCATTTGGCCCTTGAGTTTTATGATTTGTCTTTCTGTTATATAGTGGGACATAGGTGCAAAGAGGGAAATGAAGCCAACTAAGTAGATTAGATAAGCTATTCTTTGGGCTGTTGTATACAATTACAATTAAAGGAGTGTTAATCGATGCATAGTTTTAGAACCAGGAAACATGGCCCTCTGCACTCACATGTCAATAACACAATCTTAGATCCATCACAGTCATTTATATTGAGTTAGCTTTGTTTATTCTTAAGCAGCACTAGCCCTGTGTCCCTCTGGCATTGGTGCCTTACAGCGCCAGGGACCCGAGTTCAATCCTGACTATGGGTGCTGTCTGTACAGAATTTGTACGATCTCCTGGTGGCCCTGTGGGTTTTCCCCAATGCTTCGATTTTCTCCCATACTCAAAAGACACACAGGTTTGTAGGTTAACTAGCCTCGGTAAAAAAAATTGTAAATTGTTCCTTGTGTGTAGAATAGTGTTAGTGTACGGGGATCACTGGTCAACGCAGTCTCGGTGGGCCAAAGGGCCTGTTTTCAAAATGTATCTCTAAACTAAACTAAACTAAACTAAAGCATTATCTTAGCAGACAGATACAAAAGGTGCTGCAGGATTCTCTCTTGAGCATTTTCAAAAATGTTAGACAAAATATATTTTTGTGTATGCTTGTCAGAAATTATTTTACTGTGTAATAAGGTGCTTAACAATTGGATGCAGAGAATCATTGCAGGGCAGTACATTCCAATCCAAACCTATTGGCTCTTAAAAAAATATAAAGGGCTGGAGTAACTCCGCAGGTCAGGAAGCATCTCTGGAGAACATCTATAGGTGACATTTTGGGTCAATACCCTTCTTCAGACTCTTAAGAAGAAGTTTACTGACCTGAAACATGTTCTCCAAAGATGCTGCCTGACGCGCTGAGTTAGACCTCCAGCTCTTTGTAATTTTTTTTGTAAACCAGCATCTGCAGTTCCTTGTTTCAACTTCTTGGCTCGTGCTTGTACACGGGTTTGTAAAGTAGTACTTTGTTCTATATCTAAACTGTGAACCTTGTTTATTGCTGTACCCACAGCCAGACAATGGTGATTCAAATGATCTTAATTCCATCCCACCTCCTGCAATGACATTGCAACCAGAAACACCTTTCCAGGGATTAATAATTCTATCCTGATGAGGATTGTGTCTATAGCAGCAGATGCCTGAATCAGAACAATTGCAGACTGAAAAGAAAACTATTGTGGCTGTATATCATTATCCATCATTAATTGGTCTAGGTGAAGCACCATGAACAACAATTGTATTTAAATTGTGTTTTAATGCAGTGAAATGTCCCAAGGTGATTCACAGCAGTATTTTCAGCCAGACTTTGTAACAGAGCCACAAAGATATTAAAACCAATGATCAGAAGCTTTGTCAGAGGGAGAATTTAAGATCGAAAATAAAGTGAGAGGTAATTTTGGGTCAAGTCAGCTCTAGGCCTGGTCATAAGACTAAGGAAATTGCCATCAGAAGTTAGGTTAAGTGATTAGTCTGGAACATCCTTAAAGAGGTTGATCAATCTTACTGATTTTCATTGTTAACAGCGTGCAGGAAACATTAATCCCTACCTGCTAAAATGGCTCAATATTACACTGCATTGATCATCAACCCATAGTGGTCTGGGCCATACAAACATTACATTTTGTAAAATCAGTCTTCACATTATTGTCCTGCGGTGTCAGGCAGTGCCCTAACAAGTTTCCTCTCCAGCCTCCTTTGCAGCTCTAAGACGGGTAAACCTCCGACACAGAAAGTTTGTTGCTTTTGGAATTCTTTAGTTCACACTGGTCTCATGTATACTGCCAATACTGTTGCCTCTTTGTGATATTCTTTCTGCGTGCATGTGTCTTAGAAACGCTAAGCCTTGGAAACATTGATGTTGCGTTCGGTCTTAAGCTGTGAAACACAGTTCACCTTGAGGGGAACTACTTGTCCATCAGGAAGACTACAGGAAGGACTCTGCAATATCAGTGTTCTGCTGCTATGTAGTACTCTTTCCCTTTGCAGTGATTGGACTGGTATAAATGGTGACTACCTCCCTAGGCTGGATGGTGCTAATATTTCCAAGTTAGAAAAAGTCGCAAAGAAGGCCTTATCTGGTTAAATGAGTAAATGTGTTCAAAACTTTACAAAATCACTTCAGCTGAAGATGTGTTCTCCGTTTAGTACATCCTTTATCGTCGAATAATTGAACAGAGTGGAAAGAACAGCAGACAAATTCAAAAGAAGAGAAAGAAAAGGCTAAGGTAATTGAAGATTCAACATAGTTTGATATTGAATTAGAACGTGGGAGCAGGAGGTAAAACAGATGGTTTTGTTATTATTTGGACCTTACATTTTTTGAAAAAAACTGTTCAAGTTTATGAAATAGATGTGGGACCAATTAGATCACTTTTAAGGGAAATTGTTCGCCTTGTGTGATCTTTCATACGATGAATTTGATCAAAATCTCTTACTATTAATTTAGGTTATTTACTTTATTCTACAGTTTTGTTACTTCGACTCAGCTGTTATCAACGCCTTGACAAGGTTTAGACACAGAATTAATTTGATCAGTCTGAAGAAAGGTCCTCACCTGAAATGTCACCTAGTCATGTCTGACCCACTGAGTTACTCCAGCATTTTGTGTCTCTTTGTTTTGTTAACCAGCATCTGCAGTTCCTTGTGTTTCTGTCTTAATTTCACAATGATTTTGGTTTAACTTATGTAGGCTAAAGACTTTGTTGTACTATCCAAAACCTACACATTACTATAAACACTGGATGAAAGCTTACTGATGGTAGACGGCCTTGCAGAATTGAGGTTACAATCGGGTCTGCCATAATCCTTTTGAGGGGCAACAGAGACTTGGAGGTAAAGTGGCATAAAGTGGTACAGCATGGAAACAGGCTTGTTTGCCCAACTTGCCCGCGCCGACCAACATGCACCATCTAAACTAGTCCCACCTGCCTGCTTTTGGCCCATATCACTCTAAACTAACCCTATACATGTACTTGAACATAGTTTAAAGAAAAGATTTACTCAAAAATGAGCCATGGATGAAGGGCTTTGTTGGAGACTGGCAATTGGTGAATTCCTGCATGGGGTAAGTTAGAAGGAGATTTGATAGAGGTGTTCAGAATTGTGAACAGTTTTAATTCAGTAAATAAGGAGAAGCTATATAAGAAGAGGCAATAGACAGGACATACATAAGATGATTTTCAAACAACCTTGGATGAATTGAACACCTGTTGTGATCTAGGTTGTGTTGACTGAAAAGAGCAAAGTAACTTTGGATGGAAATTGGATAAATATTGTAAGTGGAGTGCTCTCGGATAGCTGTGAAGAAAGAGCAGCAATGACTGACCAACTGAATACTTGAATAACAAACTGTTGGCTTAAGTGCACCGAGCTGAATGATCTCCGCCTATGTTACATCGCAGTATAGCTTTAACTTTTTCCATTAACAAACCTGCATAGGTTAACGAGGTTGGCTGCTTCTCATTCTGCTTTTACAATTGAAAGGGTTTAAACATGGAATACTAAGAAACTAATGAGCTAACTATACAGGTAAACAAACCATGGTATTGAATTGGACTGTCTTCATACAGTATATCCAATGCAGAGCAAACATGAGCTTGTCTCACAGTTTTGGCAGGGCTTGTAATCCCTTTATTATTTCAGAGGTATTTTCCCAGTTGACTGTAGAAGGTGTTAGAATTCTAAGTTACACAATAGGCTTTACCAGCATGTTGCTTGCAACCAACCAACTTGTATTTCTGCTCAGGGTTGATGTAGATATGCCAATGTTGGTTGGAAATGGTGTGGGAAAGTTGAAGAGGCTTCCGTCTATGTTTTGTATTCATAATACCAATAGAGTAATGACGTTGCAGTTAGCATATGGCCATTCAGCACAATATTGAGTCATATTGATTCCCCCATCTTAGGTGAAGGATGGCAGTGAGTGAGATTCAAATCGGAGGAAATGGCGTAAGTCAGGAAGAATGGCTTCAAAGTAATTTCTGAAAGTGGGCAAGAGAACTGATGGAGGTAGGGAGCTTGACACTTTTGATGAGCTCTGAAGCAAAGGTAATGAGATAAAAGTTTGGAGAAAAGTCTAGTAGTGATAGTGTAACTTAAGTGAATGCAGGAGGAGCACGAGTCAAATGCAAATCTCATGTTGTATCTCACACTGCAGCAACCATCTGACTTCTGCACAGTTTAGCCTCTAGGTGTCAGAATGAAACTGCTGATTTTTTTATCATTTATGTCCATTGTTAAGACAGTTTCATTTGTTTCTCACACTGACCTCCATAAGTTCACAGAGAAAAAAAAACATTGCCTTTGTAACTCTTACTTTCTTTAAATAGAACAAAATAAGGTGTTTGTGACATTACTGCTGGTCCGAGGCCAGAAGGTACAGTGTCCACTTCTCTTCCATGTTAGTGAAATCCAAGTTGTCTTTCTTTCTGAAGGTTCTCCTCTGCATTTGGGTCCCGGCAAGTACATTCATCCTGATCATCACAGTCAGCAGCAAAGGGAATTACCTACGGGGGAGCAATTGGAAAGAGCACAACTTGAAGTGGAAGCGTATTAAGACAAATAACAATAAAACTACAGATAAGCTACGAACAAAGAAAGTACCATAAATGTTGGGCTCAATGTTGATGGTTTTATGCAACTATAATGCTTATGTCAAGAAATAGATGCCACACCATCCAACCCAGGCAAATGCAGGGAATGAAATAGCTGAGGAATTAAATAGCACGTGAGGAGAAATCTAGCTGTGAACTTTACAAAGTAATCAGGGATGCCAAGATACAAATACAGACCAAGCTAGAGTCCCAGACTAATCACACAGACACATAATGATTGTGGAATGACTTGCATGGTATAACGGACTTCAAAGCAAAGTTGTCCAGAATTGCTGGCAAAGACGGGGGCTGCGCAGTGGCACAGCGGTAGAGTTGCTACCTTACAGCGTCAGAGACCCTGGTTCAATCCAGACGACAGGTGCTGTCTGTATGGAATTTGTACATTCTCCCTGTGACCGCCTGGATTTGCTCCGGGTGCTCTGGTTTCCTTCCACTCTCCTAAGGCATGCGAGTTGAAAGGTTTGATAAAAGTGTAAATTGTCCCTAGCAGTTAGGATGGTGTGATCGTTGATCGGTGCGGACTTGGTGGGTCAAAGGGCCTGTTTCTACGCTGTATCTCTAGTCAAGTCTAAAAATGCTCATCCGATGAGCTCAATGCATCTATGATTGCTTTGAACATACAGTCAATTAATTTATGTTACCCACCCCAACAGCCTTGGATGTGCCTCTACCCAGAGTCACCATCACAGACATCAGATCAGCCTTGCTGAGAGTGAACCTGTGGAAAGTGACTGGCCCAGATGGAGCTCCAAAACTCCATGGAGCAGGTGGCAGGAGTATGTGGAGGCATCATTATCATCTCCCTGCACCAAACTAATGTTCCCATCTGGTTAAAGAAGACTACTATCATCCCAGTGCCAAAGAAAATAAATTGTGTCTTAAGGGGCGACCTAATACGCGAGTTAAGAAGAGTGTCTTCGGCCTTCAAGCTCGAGGGCACTCGCCTGGAAAACCTCGAGCTGGATCGACCGACCGCACACACACACACATCGCAAAAGCGGGGGCCAGGGAAAGTGAGGGAGCACTATCTGCGTGATGAAGAGGATGGTAAATGGCTGCCACAGTGTACAGTAGAGAGGGGGGGGGGGGGGGCGGAGGAGAAGGGGAGAGAAGGGGAGAAGGAGTGGAGACACTTTTAAATTAAATTATTGAAATTTCATTTTAATTTATGCATTAAACTCATTACAGGGAAGTGAGTTGAGTAACTAACAGTAAGTATCCTTGTAGTGACACAGCAATTATGTGTGATGCAAAATTAAAACATCAGCTGTAACACAGAATATAGAATAATACAGCACAGGAACAGGCCCTTCAGATGGGATAGGATTTGTGGACATGAACTGTTAATATTTAATTCTGCTGATAAAATCATAGTCATGCAGCACAGAAGCAGGCACTTCTACGCTGTGTGTGGTCTTGGCGTCGAAGGACAAGATGCCAAAGCGAAGAAGTGGAGGCCAAATAACTGAACGGAAACAACGGCGAAAAGCCAAATAGCCAAACGGACGCGACGCCGCAAAGCCAAATAACCGAAAGGGCGGGACTCAGAAAAGCCAAATAACGCACCGACCTCGTCCATGGGGGCGGGACTTGTCAGCGATTGGTCCAGAACCCCGCATCCATCACATCACTGGCCAGGTGAGACGGGAGGGTGGGGGTCATTTAGAGCGGATTATTATTGTAAGTGTTGATCTACCACGGTGCTTGGGGTTAAGAGGCTAGAATCTCTCTATCTATCTCTCTCTCTCTCTCTCGTTCTTTCTCGCTCTCTCTCCCTGTATCTATCTAGCTCTCTCGCTCTCTCTCTCTCTTGGCATTACCGGAATCATTTGGCGTTTTGCAAAAACAACTGCAGCTGCAGTTTCTTCCTATTGAAGAAGAACCTTGGCCCGAAACAACTCCTAATCCATTCCCTCCACAGACTGAGTTCCTCCAGCACACTGTGTTTTTTATTTAATTCTGAAATTGAAGATAGACACAAAAAGCTGGAGTAACTCAGTGGAACATGCAACATCTCTGGAGTGGAATGGGTGACGTTTCGTGTCGAGACCTTTCAGCATTATGCGTTGCCCGTGCATAAAATACGATCACACCTGCGTACGTCTGCGTGTGTGTGAGTAAGTGTGAATCGGCATGAGTTAGTGTCAGCGTGCACGCCCGAGAGACGGGAAGTGTCCGCGCTGTGCTGCCTCGAGTCTTTATTCGGCGTTGCGCCCTTTCGGTTATTTGGCTTTTCGGCGTCATTTCCGTTCGGTTATTTTCCTTCCACTTCTTCGCTTTGGCTTCTCGTCCTTCTACGCCACATCCAGGTACCCTTATAGCGAACATGCTGACATCCCATCTACACTAGTCCCACCATCCTGCATTTGGGCTATATCCCTCTAAACGTTTGCTATTCATGTACCTGTCCAAATGTCTTCTAAACGTTGTCATTGTACCCGCTTCTACTACCTTCTCTGGCAGATTGTTCCCTGTACCCACCATCCTTCATGTGAAAAAATGTCCCTCAGGTTCCTATTAAATCTTTCCTGTCTCACCTTAAATATATGTCTTCTAGTTCACGATTCTCCCACTCTGGGTAAAAGACTGTGCATTCACCCCATATATTCGCCTCATGATTTTGTCGACCTCTATAAGATCACCCCTCAGTTTCCTGCATACTATGGAATATAATCTCTCCCTGTAGCTCGGCAATAAGAAAAGGGAAGAGAAGATAAAGAGATCACTTTTGTGAAAGCTGAAGAAATGACAAAGGTAAAAGTGGGCGGTTACAGGACAAGTGAGGATGGTCCAGGAGGAAAAGGTGGGCCCAGAGGAAAATCAAATAACCCTACAGATGCTGGAAATCTGAAATAAAAGCAGAAAATGTGGGACATCCTCGTCAGGTCAGGCAGCATCTGTGGAAAGACAAGCACAGGCTGTGTTTCAGGTCAGAGACCCTTCTGGTCTCGATGAGGTGTTCATGAGAAATTGTTGAACAGTGTGGTGTCAAGAAAACTGAAAGATACAAATATGGTGCCTCGAGTTAAAACTATATTCCGCACTCTGTATCTTCTCCTTTGCTCTACCTATTGTACCTGAGTTGGACTATATAAGTATAGTATTATTTGATCTGATTTGATAGCATGCAAAACAAAGCTATGCACCATATATCGGCGAGACCAAGCACAGACTCGCCGATCGTTTCGGTCATCACCTTTGCTCAGTCTGCCTCAGCCTACCTGATCTCCCGATTGCTAAACACTTTAACTCTCCCTCCCATTCCCATACTGACTTTTCTGTGCTGGGCCTCCTCCACTGTCAGAGTGAGGCCAAACACAAATTGGAGGAACAGCACCTCATATTTTACTTGGGTACCTTTTAACACGGCAGTATGAATATTGATTTCTCTAACTTCAAGTTACCCTTGCTTTCCCTCTCTCTCCATCCCTCCCTCATCATAGTTCTCCGACTAGTTTCACTGTCCTTCTGATTAGATTTTACTGATTGTATGCCTCATTGTCACCTTCTCCTCAGCTAACAATGATCCATTCTACATTTTCCTGTAATTCCACAGATTCACCACTCTGACCAAAGACATTCTTCCTCATCTCCTTATCATAGAAGGTCACAGAGAGAACCCTTGGCCCTGGACTCAGCTGTCCCATCCTTAATCCATGAATTTATCATCATGAGGCTTGGCTCACTGAAAGAGGATCAGCCTCAATTAAAACCAATGTTTCAACTTGATTCTCAGCTGTGGATCACAATTCCATTAAAAAAAGGATGTTAAAACCATATGAGCTGCAATGTTATAAAATAACTGTGATATGGAAGTTTGACAGAAAGGAGATAAGTAGACAAAAATATGTCAGATCCACAAACAACAAATCCTGGTGTGCAGACATTTCTCCCATTACCCTGTCCCCTTTCAACCCCTCTACTTCCACCTCTATCATTCACTTTGGTTTTACATTTCACCCCTCTTTCTCGCTTCTCTCCTTATCTGGCACCCTTTTGTCTCCTTATCTCGCCCTTTTGTTTCTTTTTCATCTGCGGCCTTTGTCCACTCATTTGCCAATCAAACCCCCCCCCCCCCCCCCCCAGGATTGAAAATTATCCGGTGATTTGCGATAGACACAAAGTGCTGGAGTATCTCAGCGGGTGAGGCAGCATCTCTGCAGAAAATGAATGTGATGTTTCGGGTTGAAACCCTACCCGAGACCAAGAGTTTATGTGGCTGTGGTAACGAGTCTGGGTTGCAACATGGTCGGAGATCCAGAGAGCAGGAGGAATCACAGAGGGGAGAGGCTGAGGTAGTGAGACCGGGTTAATGTGGGATAACATTTCACCTTCCATTCGACCACAGTGGTCTTTCGGATGGCTACATCACAGGCACCACAAGGTTAACATACTAATCAATGTCATGGTACCAAGCAGAACTGTTGCTCAAGATAGCAGGAGAATTTCTATAAGCATCTTGAAAAATCACCAGAGAATGCAGAATGTAATTTACTGTGTATCTATAATTCTTAACAGTAACTTTTAACTTTACAAAGAACTGGCATTTTCTGGATATAAACCACTGCACTCCAGAAATATGTTGAACAGTGTGACCATCTTATCAATCTCAAAAGTGTAATTTGAAACTTTGAGAAATAAACGTTGTCATGTAACCATGCAACACAAACACATTGGTGATCCTGAAGGAACACTGCACTGTGGGAAAATGCCTACCATTCAGTGATTTATTGCCATAGAGACCATTTCACAATGTGAAAGCGAGCATTTTATTTCATACATAGCATGTATAAAATTGTAAAAGATCAAAGCATCTGTGCATCTTGACCTGTTGATCACGCCTCCCCAATTAAATTGACCTTCCTGTCTTTGTTCTGCTCTCTAATTCAATTAACTTCAGAATTTTCCCTTTGTACAGTTTGCATAAACTTTCTTTTGTCCCAACACTTTAGGTTTTGGTCCCTGATCTTGCAAGCTGGCCAAGTCACAGGTTTTATGCAGGAGATCCTCCAGTGTTAACCCTGCTGTTGTCTACAGACTCAGCTATTGTAAGTTTCAACTGCAAGGGGTAGATAAGTGCACACACCACAAGCACTCTTCCTTAGATTTAGAGTTCATGTTCTGTTCTAAGTATTGTCACCTTCGTTTCCCAAAATAACTTCTCAATGGGAAATCTCCACTGCAATTTTAAAAGGAGATTTTTTTTTCACATTGTTTTACCTTTTTGATTGTCAGCAGTCCATTATGTAACTTCTGCAAGGGTTTCCTTACAAAAAGTCTCCACGTCAAAAAAATCTATCTACTTGCTTGCCCGCCTACCTACATACTTTTGATTACTTTCTCAATATTTTTTACTAGTGTAAACATTTGCAGTTTCCATAGTCCATTGTCCTCATTTCGGAGAGACAATCCCAGGTGTCTTCTCCCAATGTAGATCTCAAAGCCACCATTTCAAAGAGAAACCGTAGAGTTCTTCCTTGTATGATTGACACTATTTCTTTTTCATAAACCTAAAATTATTATTTGATCTTTATAATTTCATTGCTGGTGGCAGCTTGCCACAGTCCCTTTGCTACCAGTCATATCTTGAGAACATTTAGGCAGGTACATGAATCGGACAGATTTGGAGGGATATGGGCAAAACGCAGGCATGTGGGTCGAGTGTAGATGGGACACGTTGGTCGGCGTGGGAAAGTTGGGTCGAAGGGCCTGTTTCCATGCTACGCCCCATCGCATCCAAAAGATTGCACCTCCAACAGAGCACTGTTTACATTTTAGCCTCATGCATCTGTTTCAAGAATGGTCCTTTAACACAGAGTTTCCTGATTTAGAAGCAAATTCAATTTCTGAGCCAAACCTAACACTTTAAACCCCAAAGGAACCTGAAGAGAACTATTATAGGGAAACATAGTCTGCATCATCTGATGGTAGACAAAAATGCTGGAGAAACACAGTGGGTGAGGCAGCATCTATGGAGCGAAGGAAATAGGCGACGTTTCGGGTCAAGACCCTTCTTCAGACTGAAGAAGGGTCTCGACCCGAAACAACGCCCATTTCCTTCGCTACATAGATGCTGCCTCGCCCGCTGAGTTTCTCCAGCATTTTTGTCTACCTTCGATTTTCCAGCATCTGCAGTTCCTTTTTAAACACTGCATCATCTGATAGCCAGCTCAACTTTATTCCTGCTACTGGAGTCATAGAATCATACAGCACAGAAGCAGGCACTTCAGTCCAACCCAAGACAATGCCTAACTCCACATCTACTCTAATCTCATTTAATTCTCTTGGAATTCTCATCTACTTCCCCCCCCAACGCTCCAAGATTTTGCCTTTCACCTGCACACTATGGTCAATTTACGATGTCTAATTAACCTACCAACCTAAAAATGTTGTGCCTCTATTCAAGAAGGGTTGCAGGAAAAATGCTGGGAACTCTAGGCCAGTGATCTCAACACTTGTAGTTGGAAAGTTACTAGAAAGCATTCTGAGGGATAGGATGGAAATAGCATTTGGATGGACAAGGGCTGATCAGGACCAGTCAGCATGATTTTGTATGTTGGAGGTCTTGTCTCACAAATCTGCAATGATTTAGTTTTTTGAAGACGTGATCAAAAAGGTTGATGAGGGCAGACCTGTAGATGTTGTATACATGGATTTTAGTACGGCATTCGACAAGGTTCCGCATGGTAGGTTGCTCTAGGGGGTTAGATCGCATGGGATCCAAGGTTGGATAGCTGAATGCATAGATTACATGGAAGAAAGCAGAGGGTGATGGTGAAAGGTTGCTTCTAGGACTGGAGGCATGTGACTAGTAGTGTGCCTCAGGGTTTGGTGCTGGGCCCGTCACTTTGTCATCTACATCAATGATTTCTGAGGGGTAACTTTTTCCACACAAAGGGTGGTGGTGTGTGGAACAAGCTGCATAGGAGGTAGTTGAGGCTGGGATTATCCCAAGTTTTAGAAACAGTTAGACAGGTACATAGATAGGACAGATTTGGAGGGATATGGACCAAACGCAGGTGAGACATGTTGGCCAGTGTGGGCAAGTTGGGCCTGTTTCCACACTGTATTACTCTATGACTCTAAATGTAATAGGTGATGATTCGGGTCGAGACCGTTTTTCATTTCACCCATTGTATATGGAAGGGCCTATTTCCACGCTGTTTCTCTAAACTAAAACTAACAATCACCTGATCTTGTTTACACTGCAAGAATCATTGTTTAACAGACCCTCTCTTGCATTGTCAAAATATGCGTTCCCACACTTTCAGATCTTAACTTGAGGACCAACCTTATGTATCTCCATTACGACTTTGAAACTTACAGAATTGTGGTCACTGTTTCCAACCGGCTCCCCTACTAAAACCTCCTCCATCTGGCCAGTGTCATTTCCTAAGATCAGGTCAAGTACAGTCCCATCTCTAGTTAGACTATCAACATATTATCTCAAAAAACTACCTTGGATACGCAACAAATTCCACCCCATCTAAGTTCCTGACTCTAAGGCAATTGCAGTCAATACTTTGAAAGTTAAACACTTCAACTTCGGTAACCTTATTGCTTTTGTGCCTTTCTGCAAATTACTTATTTATTTACTTCTCCCATTCCTGTTGGCTATTGAGAGGCTTATATTATGACCCCAGTAACGTGGTCACCCCTAAGTTCTACCCACATGGTCTTGTTGGAAAATCCATTGAGTTTATAAAAATGATCTTTCCAAATTAATCTCTCCAGCTATAAAATGTTCTTTCTTGCCCAAGGCTTGGATTCAAAATCACTCTGATTTCCCTGCTGCTGTACTTTAATACAGTGCCACTGCCAATGGCAGTTCTCCAGTAGCTCACCATAGTAGTCTTACTTCACGAGGTTATATGAACAGTGAGTGCCAGGAGGCTGTTTCCTTAAGGAAAAGGTCATCACAAACTTCTCCTTGTTTTCATGCACAATAGCTTTGATTCTACACGTGACTCATCTATAATGGGAATCCTCCCCGCATTTGTAGCTGCCCCCTCCCCCCCCCTTGTATAGAAGCACTGAGGCAAACATAATTTATTAAAGTAATGTTATTGATTTTGGGCTGTAGCTTTCATCTGCCAATGATTTGTGATTAAAGCCAATGCCAATTAGTCTTTCCTGAAAAAAATGCCAATATTGATGCTGTAAATATCAGAACCAGCCCTATGAGCATTGCGGTTAAGAGTAGGAAGTCATTCACCTGCGTCAGACTTCCAATTGCAGAAGTCGTGCTGATTACTGACAATTATTTCCTCCTTACACTCCCATACTTTCCCCAGCTTATTGTTTCTAATAAATTGGTATTAAACCGGAACTGAATGGATCATTAACTACCCCCATCTTCATCACGAGTGCAAACCCTCCAAATACCCAAATGGTTGAGGTAATATAACATCCTGATTCACTTAGGAGAGGAGAAAAAAAAGACAAACTCGTACCATATGTACAGTCAACAAACGGTTGATTCTGGTGCCAGTAAGGTGCATGTTTTCTTGTGTTGTGCTGTCTCACAAACTACATACCTGATAACATTGATAACCCGATAACACTGAGCATTGTACAGATGGGTCCAGTATTTTATTGGTCGGCAGAAGGCATGACAAGCTTTGTGGCAGCCCTGTAGTCACATGAGGCCAGCATCCTGTCCCTACCTTCGTGCTTTAAAGGAAATCTGAACAGAGGTATGAAGATGCATTTGGAACTAACCTGTGGTATTATAAGAATGACATGAGGAACAGTTGCAATGGATGACATTACAAGGTATAGACTATTGTGAGCAATTTTGGGTATCATATCTGAGGAAGTATGCACTGGCCCTGGAGAGGGTCCAGAGGAGGTTTACAAGAATTATCCCAGGTAAGAGTAGGTTAACTTGATGAGTGTTTGATGGCACTGGGCTTGTACTCGCTGAAGTTTAGAAGAATGGGGGGACCTCATTGAAACGTACCAAATAGTGAAAGGCTTTTAAAGAGCGGATGTGGAGAGGATGTTTCCACTAGTGGGAGAGTCTGGAACTAGAGGTCATAGCCTCAGAATTAAAGGATGTTACATAGAAACATAGAAAATAGATGCAGGAGTAGACCATTCGGCCCTTCAAGCCAGCTGCATTCAATATGATAATGGCTGATCATCCAGAATCAGTACCCAGTTCTGGCTTTTTCCCCTTATCCCTTGATTCCCTTAGCCCCAAGAGCTAAATCTAACTCTCTCTTGAAAAGGAGATAAGAAAGAATTTCTTTAGTTAGAGAATGGTGAATTTGTGGAATTCTTTGTCACAGAAGGCTGTGGAGGTCGTCAAAGTATATTTTAAAAGCATAGATAGATTCTTGATTAGTATGGGTGTCAGGGGTTATGGGGAGAAGGCAGGAAAATGGGGTTAAGAGGAAGAGATCAGCCATGATTGAATGGCAGAGTAGACTTGATGGGCTGAATGGCCTAATTCTGCTCCTATTACTTATGACATGACTAAAAAAAAGACACATATTGTGCCGGAGAAACTCAGTGAGTCAGCCAGCGTCTCTGGAGAACATGGATAAGTGACATTCTGAGTCAGGACCTTTCTTCCTACTGATCAGTCTGAATAAGTGTCCTGACCCAAAACATCACGTATCTATTTTCTCTAGAGATGCTGCCTGACCCACTGAGTTACTTCAGCGCTTTGAGTCTTTTTTTGTAAACCAGCATCTGCATAGACCAGCCAGATTGAGTATTATAGTTGCTAAGGGGAGACGTTAGTGTGCGTTGTCAATATGCATCTAATGGGCTGTGTATCCTTGCAAATGTGTTTTGTGTCAAGTTTGAAGCCCATTACTTCTGTGCTTCTGATACCTGGATTACCTCGAGAAGATGAATCGAGCATTGGATAGGTCCCACCAACATCTCTGCAAAATTCTCCCAACCCACTAGAAGGATAAGCAAACCAGTAGCAGCAGCATGATTCCTCCCAGCTCAATCAGCTCCACTAGGCAGGGCAAGTTAGTCTCTTTCCCAACACTAGACTTCACACACTGCCAATCCATTCAAAATCCTGCCATGGAGCATATTACTGGGTGGACAGAGGGAATGATAATTGCAAACATTCTTGAAAAGCAATGTAAGATCCCTATCAATACCTGACAATCTCTGGTCCATGATCATTCAAAGTGCAGAAGGACCATTTGGCCTTCAATGTTTGAAACTCATTTCCATGCATCGGGAGCACAAAGTCGAAAATGAACAGAAGAACCAATGCATGACCACACAAATGATGCACCAACCCATCCCATTAGGCATCCCCTGCCCCATCTGTGGAAGAGTTTGCATGTTCAACAATGTGCTCAAGTCATCACAGAAATGGCGTTCGAGCCAGTCATCCCCAAAGCTAAGACACTGACACTAGCAAAGACTTCCAGATGGAGACACAAGGAACTGCAGATACAGTGATTTTTCTAAGCCCCATCAGGGCTGAATGCTGCTTTCCCGGTCTACCTCAGTCAATCCCAACCTTTCTTTCAGCCTCAACTCTCTCGTCTGACTGGACTTTAAGACTTAAGAAATACAACGTGGAAACACGCACGTTGGCCCACTGAGTCTGCTCCAACCAGCGATTCCCGTACACTAGCACTATCCTGTACACAAGGGACAATTCACAATTTTTTTACCGAAGCCAATCAACCGACAAACCTGTATGTTTTTGGAATGTGGGATGAAACCGGAGTACCCGGAGAAAACCCATGTGGTCACAGGGAAAACATAGAAACTCCATACAGACAGCACCATTGTCAGGATCAAATCTTGGTCTCTGGTGCTGTAAAACAGAAACTACCATTGTGTCACCCTGATTCTCTGGCTTAGAAATATACCAAGGCTCCTTCCTCCTCAAAGCACTGAAACCAAGAGTCACTTTCAATTGATTGACAATATTTCCCAGTCTTTAGAATTAATATTTCCATCCAAAATAGCAACGTTCCCTGGTATCACTCCATTGGATGTAAATCCAGTCTCTAACACAGTGGAGTACCTGACTCAATAACTGCATTGAATTATTGCCCAAAACAAAATATTTACATCTGCAAAATTTTCAAGTGATTATTTCCATAAGCCAGTGTTTCTGAGCAAAAACATATCCTACTGTGACATTCATTAATTAGAATCCTCAAATAGCCAGTGGCAGTGGGATTCTAGCCATGAATGCAAAGCACAGACATACTGTAATAAAATGTTTAGTGGAGCAGTTACTGGCGCAGACAGCACGCAGCTTAAGATGTGTTTCAGTGAGAGTCCCCCACTGTGCTTGCAAATAAAAGAGTCACAGTATATAGCATTACCATAAATTTAACTTTATAGCTTCAGTCAACATCCTACTGGGCAATCCTTCAAACCTTAAAACTTTAGCTGAAATAAAAATAATGATTACAAACTAAAGGAGGTTTCCCTGCTTTCATTGCTTGGAGCCAAGATTGGGAAAGTGACATCATTGTTTTTTAATGAATGAATTATTGGGCCTAACTTTTAAACGTTCTCCCCTCATCAGCAGCCTCAGCTGGAGAGATGGCCTTGGCATCACCCCCTGGGATGGCTAGTTCCTGTGGAATCTAACTGCTTTTTATGCATGTCATCAGGCAAAGACAGGAGCCGATTATGGTTTTTTCCCAACAGTCCAATGACCCAATGACTATTGTATGTCCCTCCAGTTCGCCTTATTGCTTTAGAACTAGCAATTTCTTCCACGGACATCAAGTCAGTGGCTTTGGTGTAAGGCTGGCATTGCATGAGTATTTAGGCTTATAGATTTTAGACTTTTAGAGAAACACATGAAAACAGGCCCTTCAACACACCGAGTCCACGCCGACCAGTGATCATCATGTATACTAGCGCGTTAGGGACAATTTACAATTTTACCATAGCCAATTAACCCACAAACCGTAGGAAGGAACTACAGATGCTGGTTTACATGAAAGATATACACAAAATTCTAGAGTAACTCAGTGGGACAGGCAACATCTCTGGAATGGGTTCAACCCGAAACGTCACCCATTCCTTCTATCCACAGATGCTGCTGCCTGCCCTGTCTGTCTCGCTGAGTTACTCCAGCATTTTGTATCAACCCACAAACCTTCACATCTTTGGAGTGTGGGAGGAAACCGGAGCATCCGGAAAAAACCCATGTGGTCAGAGGGAGAACTTACAAACTCCGTACAGACAGGATTGACCCTGAGTTTCTGTCGCTGTAAGGCAGCAACTCTATCACTGTGCCACTATGCAGTATTATATTACATACTGGTGAACAATTGCACTGTTGGACATCCTACACTTTAAATCAATTGAAAAGCACAGATTGCACTATTTCTATGAGACTATTGTGAAGCTTCCCAAAACTACTTTAACTAAAATGTGCTGGATTGATTTGTGGTTCAAATCTTAGCCTTGCAAAATATCTTGTGCATTTTATTACATTAAGGATGCCATACATATGATGATAATCAGGCTCCATGCACAATGTTGAAAATGTATGTCAGCATCCCATATCTTACTGCAGCTGTGTCTGGATTTGGTATTGTGCAGATCGTTCAAGAACAGAGTGTACATGTTTTTGGTGTGTTGGCCAGCTTTTGATTATGCACAAAGTCTTAGGGATAAAAGCTGGACATACAGGTTTTTGCAATCTCCTAAATTGAAAACGTGATGTGCAAAGTTGCTGATGTAAACAAAGTGGAAAACTAAGAAGTGGGAAGTCTGGAAAGTAATATAGATAAGTGGGCAAGAAGGAACTGCAAATGCTGGTTTATATCAAAAATAGACACAAAATACTGGAGTAACTAAGTGGGTCAGGCAGCATCTCTAAAAAAAATGAATAGGTGATGCATCGGGTCAGAACACTTCTTCTGAGACAAATAATAAGAAATACAGGTAAGTGGGCAAGAAGATGACAGGATGTTTTGGACTTGAAACAATATGGAGTCAAACGCTCAGGAATAGATGAATTTAAATTCAACATCAATTCTAATAGAAGGTTCGACATTACCATTAAATGGTGGCACAGTGGTGCAGCGATAGCTACTGCCTCACAACACCAGAGACTGAGGTTCGATTGTGACTACAGGTGTTGTCTGTACAGAGTTTGCATATTCTCACTGTGACTGCGTGGGTTTTCTCCATGTGCTCCAGTTTCCTTCCACATCCCAGACGTGCAGGTTTGCGGGTTAATTGACTTCTGTAAATTGCCTCTAGTGTGCAGAATTGTGAACTACAAATTCATTCCACAGGCATTAAACCAGTGGTTACTGGTCTTAAGGGCCTGTCCGACTATACGAGGTAATTCAAGAGCTCTCCCGAGTTTTAAAAAAATCAAACTCGTGGTAAGTAGGTAGAATGTACGTAGCGGCTACGTCGGAGCTCGTGGATGTCCTGTAGTGGCTCGTAATGCTAACGGCAGGTACTTGGGAAACACAGTAACTCGTGTTTTCAGCACTGCGAAAAATGTCCACGAGAGCCCCGAGTACCTACGAACGGCTATTACCGTAATTCTCCGAGTTCGAATCAGGGGAAACTCGGGAGAATTCTTGAATTACCTCGTACAGTGGGACAGGCCCTTTAGACTTGCATCGCATGGAGATTTCGACTTTTAGACTTTAGAGAAAGATGCTCTTTGGCCCACCGAGACCGCATCAACCAGCGATCACCCCGTACACTCGCACTATCTTACACACTATGTATATATAAGTGGGTAAGATGGTCAGCATGAACTCAGTGGGCCGACGGGCCTGTTTCCACACTGTATCTCTAAACTAAACTTTCCAACAGCTTACTTATACAACTTGAATGGAGAATGGGCTAAGAGGTAGAGTTCCTTCTGAATGATTCATCTCACTAGAATATCCTGACATCTTTCTTAATTCTGAACACACAATGCTTCCAACCTCTCTAAACTCACCTTTCTGGAAGAGAGCGTGGATGGGCAGCAGTCCCCTCCGTCATACTGGCAGAATGCCCTGTTGTTGATTGTGTCACACCAACCATCCGCTTGAAAAGGCTGCAACAGGAAAAGCACAAAATGTACAGTTCGATCATTAAATAGTTAGGGCCAATAATTACTTCTCAGGAGGTGAATGGGAAGGACAATAAAGGCGGCAGCAGGGCTTGGATCAACAGGATTGTGAGCTCAAAATGCAATTTTCTGACAGGGTTAGGTGCCTATTTACATGGCGGTGACTATCCCATTGAAGAATTATTAAAATTTATAACATCTATTTTGATGGAGTTGCGGAGAGAGGGTGAGGTGAAGACAAATGAGCAACCCGCGTCTACTTTGAAAACCAGATGTGCCGTTGAATGTTTTAGAGTTTTCGTCCAAACATATCAAAGACTTGTGCTGAAAACTACGCAGAACTGCATTTTTATATGTAGATGGAACAAACAGTTTTACAAGAGCATGTTTCAAAGTACATTGACATAATTAAGTGTGTTCAAACGTATGCAAGAAGCAGTGAAATTGTATCCACTATATTCCTACTGAAAATTTATTTGTCATCTTTCCCCGAATATCTGCTTCATTCGTGACATATATATCGTACACAGCTTTGGTTAGCATCAAGTGCATTCAATGATAATAGTTTGCACTCTCAATGCAATAGATTTCATAATTTACAACAAAGATTTAACAATAAATACAGCTTCTCTGATAACTACACCCAAATAAGAGGGCAGACCAGGGTAAGAAATCTGATATGCAAGGCTGTGTTCAGTTTCAAACTATAATACACTTGCAACTGAGGATACAGTGCAGGCTCACATGTCTGACTTTCAGTGCTCCGTGTTTGGAACAGGAAATAATTATTTGGCACCAAAAAATTGCTTGGTTTGGCTTTTGAGTTGATTTCATCTCACTCTTCATTGATAGTTATAACAAGGTTACCACCACACACATCAAATCTCAGTGCCTCTCTACTGCACTAGAATTTCCTATGCATAATATTAAAGAAAAGTATGGAGCCATTTCTCATGGCAACATTTTTCAAATATCGCAATGTAATTTATTGCTCCCTGAAAGGCCTTCTCTCGAAACGAGACAGAGATCAGAGATGCAAGGAACCACAGGTGCTCGAACCTTGAGCAAAACACGAGGTGCTGGAAGAAGTCAGCGGGTCAGGCGGCATCAGGAGAGGGAATGGACATGTGACAATTCAGGTCAGCTCAAGACTGAAGAAGGGTCCTGATCTGAAATGCTGTCATTCCCTCCAGAGATCCCGCCCAACAAATACCACAACACCACAAGTTCCACCAGCACTTTTGGTTGAGAAACATCACTTAAGATAACCAGTGTTTCCATGGGATCTGCTGGGACTTCTCCATCCCATGTTGTGCCCAAGATTGGCTGCTAACACCCATGCTCTTGTATGCCCCAGTCTCAGCTCAAACCCTCTTTCATGCCTTCATTTCCTCCTGGTTTGACAATTCCACATTCTCCAGGGCTCCTCTACAAAGTTTCACTTTAGTCAGAATTCTACAGGTTTGTAGATTAAATACAGGTTTTCAGGTTAATTGGCTTTGGTTAAATTGTCCCTAGTGTATAGAAAAGTGCTTGCAGTTGTACAGGGTCTTGGTGAGACCACACCTGGAGTATTGCGTACAGTTCTGGTCTCCTAATCTGAGGAAAGACATTCTTGCCATAGAGGGAGTACAGAGAAGGTTCACCAGACTGATTCCTGGGATGTCAGGACTGTCATATGAAGAAAGACTGGATAGACTCGGCTTGTACTCGTTAGAATTTAGAAGATTGAGGGGGGATCTTATAGAAACTTCCAAAATTCTTAAGGGGTTGGACAGGCTAGATGCAGGAAGATTGTTCCCGATGTTTGGGAAGTCCAGAACAAGGCGTCACAGTTTAAGGATAAGGGGGAAATCTTTTAGGACCGAGATGAGAAAAACATTTTTCACACAGAGAGTGGTGAATCTGTGGAATTCTCTGCCACAGAAGGTAGTTGAGGCCAGTTCATTAGCTATATTTAAGAGGGAGTTAGATGTGGCCCTTGTGGGTAAAGGGATCAGGGGGTATGGAGAGAAGGCAGGTACGGGATACTGAGTTGGATGATCAGCCATGATCATATTGAATGGCGGTGCAGGCTCGAAGGGCTGAATGGCCTACTCCTGCACCTAATTTCTATGTTTCTATGTTAGTATATGGGGTGATCACTGATTGGGACGAACACGGTGGGCTGAAGGGCCTGTTTCTGCACTTTATCTCTAAAGTCTTGAAGTCTACAGAATCATCAGCATCTTAGTATGGGGCAGGACAGTGGCGTAGTCTTAGAGTTGCTGCCTTACAATGCCACAAAGAGCCCTGTTCAATCCCTTCTACGTAGTTTTTCTCCGGGTGCTCCGGTTTCCTCCCACACTTCAATGACATACAGGTTTGTAGGTCAATGGGCTTTGGTTAAATTGTAAATTGTCCCTGGTGTGTAGGATAGTGCTAGTGCTGGCCAGCGTGGACTCGGTGGGCTGAAGGTCCTGTTTCCGCACTGTATCTCTAAAGTCTAAAGTAAAAGGTCTACCTCCCACAGCCTATACTTCAGCTTCATGTCAGCATATTCACTACATTGTCTTTACAGGTTCCCAACACATCCATTTTAAAATTCTCATCATCAGAAATTATACAGCACAGAAACAGGCCCTTGGGCCCAAACGAGTCCATGCCAACTATCAAATACTCGTTTATACAATATCTAAACTAATCCCAATTTTCAAACAAATCTCTCCGCGTTCTCATCAAATTACCAACTCGCCTGCGCACGAGCCGCCATTAACCGATCAATCCACGCGTCTTTGGTACTGTATGTGGGAGGAAACAGGGAGGGGGATTCCAGAGGAATTCCATGTAATTACAAGGAAAGTGTACGTGTACCATCTTCAGGCATTCATTCAGCCCCAGAAGTTAGGATTGAACCCTGGGTCACTAGAACTGTGAGTGAGCAACACTACTCCAGATTGAAACTCGGAGACCTCTTCACTCTGTCTCCTCCATACTTATATTCTGTGTAAACACCGTATTCTTTCATCTCTGACCTCTGATGTCTACCACATCTCCAAGCAACCATTTCTCCAATTATTCAGACTGAAACCACTCGAATCCCTCTCAACACAATAGCATCTCTGGGTGCTCTGGTTTTCTCCCACATTCCAAAGATGTGCAGGCTTGTAGGTAACTTGCCTTTTGTAAGTTGCCCCTAGTTTCCATGCTGTATCTCTAAACTCTATATTTCCTTCGAGACACAGTTCCTGAGATTCTCCAACTCCTCCATACCAGTACTCCGTAGTACTGTTTAGTTGAGTTTAGAGAGAACAGGCCTATCAGCCCACCGTGTCCACGCCGACCAGCGATCCCCGTGCATTTGCACTAGGGACAATTTATAAGCTATACCAAAGCCAATTAACCTACAAACCTCTAGGTCTTTGGAGTGTGGGAGGAAACTGGAGATCCTGGAGAAAATCTATACAGGTCTCGGGGAGAATGTACAACCTCTGTACAGACAGCACCTGCTGTTAGGATCAAATCGGGTCTCTGCCGCTGTAAGCCAGCAACTCTACCACTGTGCCATCGTGCTGCCCTACTGGTTGATGTAACTGCAATAGGTTTGGGTCGTTCATAATACAGGACTCTGCAGCTCCTCCTAGCCATTGCTCTGCAGCAATGTTTATCTGGGTAAATTGTGGTTATCCTCCCTCACACCATCGGGTTCCACTACTCCTCACAGCCTGCGCAATGCATATTTCCCCGCTGACAAGTTGAAAAAGGATGAAAAGAAAATAGACCTGAACCTGGGTCACAATTAATCATATGCCACATTCTTCACTTGACAAGGGAATGCACTCATAAACATCCACCCACTATTAATTGATTCAACACAGCAGGTTGTTGGCATATTCTGGCACTTGGATGTTATTTCAAGACACCTCAGCCCTTTCAGTCTTTTCTCTGAATTCTGTCTACGGAAGAGGAACTTGCATTCGTAGCACAATATATTTCAGATCAGAGCAGATCAGCAGATCTACACTTAACTGTTGCTGTCAATTGCCTAATGATAATTTTATACATTTAAATTGGATTTACAATACTTTGAACAAACGCACTGAATTAAAACCCTGCCATCTTGAACCTGGTATTGACGAGAAAAAGGAATGGGACACAATGTAGGTTTTTCAACTCTTTTTTCACAACATTTTCATTGAAAATAGATAAAACTAAATGAAAACAATAAAATAATAGATATTAAAACAAAATCAGAACATTCTGAAAGTCAAGCGCATATTTTGATTTTCAAAACTGAAATCTATTTTTCTAGCGACACAGGAGACTGCAGGTGCTGGAATCTTGAGCAAAAAAACAAAGTGCTGGATGAACTCAGCAACTCAGGCAGCATTATGGCGCCTTATGGTAGAGTTGTTGCCAGCACCGGAGACCCAGGTTCAATCCTGACTACAGGTGCTGTCGGAATGGAATTTGTACGCTCTCCCTTTGACCTGCGTGAGTTTTCTCTGGCTGCTCTGGTTTCCTCCCACACTCCAAAGACACAGGTTTGTAGGTTAATTGACCTCTGTAAAATTGTAAATTGTCCCTAGTGTGTTAGTAGGATAGTGTTAGTATGTGGGGATGATTGGTCGGCGCAGACTCGGTGGGTCGAAGGGGCTGTTTCCGCGCTGCATGTCTAAACTTAACTAAACTGGATTTGTGGAGGGGATGGATAGGCGGCATTGTGGGTCAGGAACATTCTTCACACTCAATAACAGACAATGTTTTGGTCAGGACTCTTCTATTTTTATGTCTGTTTTTTACCCTGTACTACTATCTATAATATCAGATGGTGCGATTATGGTATTGTATGGGAGGTGCTTTGGAAGCTTCAGAAGTTACTGCCACATTTTGCGATTAGGTCTGAGTTGTGGGAGAAATAGAAAAATCAAAAAAGAGACTGCCTCTGGGAACGGAATGCCTGAATATGCACTTTCTTGAGGCTAATCATCGATAACCATTTGGAGAGTGCCATCCTCCATGGGATGAACCAGTTTGACTGCACAGCCCCACTGATCACTCGTAGACATATGTATCTCCAGATGCTGGAATTTTGAGCAGGACACAAGATGCTGAAGGCACTCAGTGGATCGGGCAGCATTTCCGGAGGACTTAGATAGGTGACGTAGTCTGAAGAAGGGTCCCGAAACGAAACATCGCCTATCCATATCCTCCACAGTTACTGCCTGACCAGCTGAGTTCCTCCAGCACTTTCAGATCTACCAGTGGTCACTTGCAACATGTTCAAAATTAGATTGAAAAGTATGAAAGTATCTCAGACCCTTAAACACACTTGCATTACCTAATCTACAATCCTGACTTCAGTTTTAATACCCATTTGTTTACCACATCGCATGTTATTCAGACACTGTGTTCACGCCAACATGACTGAATTATTTGTGATTCTGTAAATCACATTTACTGAACGAAATTCCCATCCTCAACATTATATTTTCCCTTTGATCTGGCCACATTCAAAATCAAACACATGCTTCAAAACCACAGAATATCAATACTCGCAGTCCAAGTTAAATAGCCTGTTCACATCTACACCATCCAAATCTCTCAGCATTTAAAAAATCTGGATCAAGTTCAAATTCAATCTTTTCTCTAATGAAAACAAGTCCTCCAGGCCCCTTTCATTAATAATAGGCAATCCCTAAGTATTTGAATCATATTTGGTGCTAAACTATGAACATTTGCCAATACATTAATATCCTTTTGATGTTATGGTACCCAAAATTACAAAGTAATTTATCAAATGTGCCATCTCAGAGATGTCTGGCGTTCAAAACAACAAATGTTGAGGTGCTTCCAATTCTCAATTATATTTGCTTATGAAGTTACACATTGACTGTCTCTTTAATGAATACCCAGTGATTAAAGTCATATAATTATAAAGCATGAAAACAGGCCCTTCGACTGCCGACTTCGGTACCCATCTAACCTATTCCCATTTACACGCGATTGGCCCATAACTCTGAGCCTTTCCTTTTCCTGTCCAAATGTCTTTTAAATGTTGTTGTACCTGTCTCAACCATTTCCTCTGGAAACTCCTACCACATACGCATCCTCTGTGTGAAACAGCTGCCCCGCAGGTTCCTATTAATTTTTTTCTCTTTCCCTCCAGTTCTTGATTTCCCAACCCTTGGAGAAAGACTGTGTGCATTCACCCTACGTCTAACCCTATGCGTGTGCCTTCATGGATTTATACATATCTATAAGATCACCCCTTTGCTCCTTTGCTCAAAGTAATAAAGCACTTGCCTGTCCTACCTCTCCTTGTAACTCAGACCCTCAAGTCTTTACTGCATTCTTTCCAGCTTAATGGCATTTTTTCCTTTACCAGGGTGACCAAGATTGAACTCAATACTTCAAGTGAGAGTCACACCAACATGTTGCACAACTACAACATAACAGTCTGACTTCTGTACTCAATGCCCTAAATAATGAAGGCCAGCATGCCAAAAGCCTTCTTTACCACACCGTCTACATGTAACACCACTTTCAAGGAACTTTTCACTTCTTCTCTTGTTCCCTATGTTCTACAACACTCCCCAGGACCCTGTTATTCACTCTGAAAATCCTATACTGGTGGGGCAACACCTCACAGTTAACTAATTTAAGCGCTATTTCCCAATCCACAGCCCACTTTCCATGCTTATCAAGATTCTGCTGTAATTCTACAGTGATTACGATATCAGATACTTAGCAAACTTCCTGACCATGTCTGTATATTCTTATCCACATCATTCTAACAGATGCGAACACCAGCAGGCCTAGCACCGATCCCTGAGGCGCACCTCTAGTCACAGTCCTACTGTCTGAAAAAAAAACAATCTTCAACCAACAACTTCTGCTTCCCATTATCAAGCCAAATCAGTATCCAATTAGCGAGCTCTCCCTGGAACCCATGGGAATGAACATTCCAGAGCACTCTATCATGCAGAACCTTATCAAAGGTTTTTCTAAACTCCATAAACTACATTTACTATCCTGATCTTGGTTACTTCTTCAAAATCAAATTTGTGAATCACGATCTTCCATCCACATCCCTAATCAACCATCGTCTTTCCAAATATATATATATATATATATACACTGTATTTCCCCTCACAATCTCCACCAGTAACTTAGCTCCCATGGATATTAGGCTTACTGGTCTATAGTACCAGGTTTTTCTTTGTGGACCTGCTTAAAAGGGTGGTACAGTGGTGGAGTGATAGAATTGATAGAAGTGATATAATTGCTGCCTCTCAGTACCAGAGAGTTCGATCCTGACTACGGATGCTGTCTGTACAGAGTTTGTATGTTCTCCCCGTAACCATGTGAGTTTTCTACAGATGCTCCGATTTCCTCCCACACTCCAAAGACAAAGGTTTGTAGGTTAATTGGCTTCTGTAAAAATTGTAAATTGTCCCTAGTGTGAAGGATAGTGCTAGTGTACGGGGTGATCACTGGTCAGCATGGACTCAGTGGGGCTGATGGGCATGTTTCCACACTGTATCTCTAAAGACTAAAGTCTAAATAGAGTAACAACATTAGCCATCCTTCAGTTATCCAGTAACTCACCTATGGCTAACAATGATGCACATATCTCAGCCACAGCTCATACAATTTCTTCTGTAGATTCTCACAATATTGATGAATATATTTGATCAGGCTCCAGAGATTTAACTACCTTCATACATTTTAAAGCATCAAGCAGCTCAACTATAATGGTGACTATCCCCAAGACATCCCTATTAACTTTCCCGAGTTCGACAGTCTTCATATTTTTCTCCACAGTATTAATAGGATACATATTCATTGATGTCCTTGCCCATCTCCTATGGCTACACAGCTTGGTCGTAAAGGGGCCCGATTTTCTCCCAAGTTATTATTTTTCCCTTAATATATTCCACAAATCTCTTTGGATTCTCCTAATCTTCTCTGCATGAGATATCTCATGCCCCCTTTTTGCCCTCCTGGCTCATTTTTAAGTAGACCGTGCATCCTCTCTACTTCTCCAAGGATTCACTTGAAACCTATAGCTGACCCATGTCTTCTTTTTTTACTATTCAGACACAATTCCTCTTGTCATTCAGGGTTCCTACACCTGCTGACCTTGCCCCTCACTAGAACATACATATCTTGAATTCTCGCGACCTCAATTTTATTCCCACTTGCTAGAAGTTCCTTTTAGTTTAGTTTAGAGATACAGCATGGAAACAGGCCGTTCGGCCCACCGAGTCCGCACCGACCAGCGATCACCGCACTAGGGACAATTTACACATACAACACATACACCAAGCCAATTAACCTGCATACCTGTACGTCTTTGGCGTGTTGGAGGAAACCGAAGATCTCGGAGAAAACCCACGTGGTCACGGGGAGAACGTACAAACTCCATAAAGACAGCACCCGTAGTCAGGATCGTACCCGGGTCTCTGGCGCTGTAAGGCAGCAACTCTACCGCTGTGCCACCTTGGCTATCTTTTACCCACACCTATCAACTTTTTCAACCTTCTGTCTAATATCATAAGAAATTGCCTTGCCTCAATTTAGAACTTTAACTTGTTGACTAATCCAGTGTTTACCATGACTACATGACATTTACCATACAGCTAATGGAATTAAGGTCACTGGTCCTATAGTACTCTCCCACTGACACCTCCGTTACTTGCCCTCTTTCCCAAGAGTAGGTCTTGAGACCTACTCCCCTTTCCCCTGTGAGGCTCTCTTTCTATTGTCTGAGGAAACTCTTCTGAAGAAATTTCACCTCACTAAGCCCTTAACAGAATTACAGTCTCAGTCTATATTAAGAAAGTTAAAAATCTGCCTCTATGACCGCTTTATTCTTTTTGAAACTCCCTACAATCTTCTTGCATATTGTTTCCTCTAATTTCCAGTGACTATTCTGGGGCCTCGAGTACAATGTGAACAAGGTAATCAAGGCCTATTATTGCTCATCTCCACTCATTTGAAGATCCCCCAGTTATTTCATCTTGGATTTTTGTCATGATATTCTCTTAAATCAATTCTGCTCTTTTTGGAAACATCAAGCTGGCAGTCCTGCTCCTCTCATAGCTAGGTTTCTGTAATGGCAGTAATATCCCAATTCCATGTATCTTTAGGATTAGGTTTATTATTGTCCTGAGTAGTGAAGTAGAGTAAAAAACCTTTGTTCTGCATGCTATCTGAGCAAACTGAATATGCTGTACATAAGTACAATCAAGTTAAATTGAAGTACAAAGGTAGAGCAAAGGGTAAGATACAGAGTGCAGAATATAGCTCTTAGCATTGTAGCACATCAGTTCCATAGTCAAAGTCCAATGTTCACAATGGGGTAGAAGTGAATTGGGCAATATTCTAGCTGATGGAAGGACCATTCAGAAACCTGATAACAGAGGGGAAGAAGCTGATACAGGATCTGGTGATGTACACTTTCAGGCTTCTGGATCTTCTGCCGGATAAGAGCAGGGAGAAGAAGGAATGAGCAGGGTGGGACAAGTCTTTGATTTTGTTAGCTGCATGGACCTATCCATGTCCAGTGGCCATCTGCCTTCCTTGTCAAAAAAAAATGCTGGAAATATTCAGCACCAATCGAGTGGGAACCATTGAGAACATTTCAGTACAATTCTCTTTCAATGGGAAAAGTTAGAAATTGAAAGTTTTTAAGTTTCAGAAAACTGTGGAGGCACGGTGGTGCAGTGGTAGAGTTGCTGCCTTATGGTGCTTACAGCACCAGAGACGCAGGTTCGATCCCGACTACGGGTGCTGTCTGTATGGAGTTTGTACGTTCTCCCCATGACCGTGCGGGTTTTCCCAGAGATCTTCGGTTTCCTCCCACACTCCACAGATGTACAGGTTTGTTGGTTAATTGGCTTGGTATAAATATAAATTGTCCCTAGTGTGTAGAGAATAATATTAATGTGCGGGGATCGCTGGTTGGTGTGGACTTGGTGGGCCGAAGGGCCTGTTTCCGCACTGTATCTCTAATCTCTAAAAATAAAGAAGGGAAGGATGGGGCGAATGAAGCATCTGCCTGTATCTTAATAAAGACCAAGAGTGACATCTAACCTTTCCTCATTGTAACAAGAGGTAATTGAAGGGAAACATTTCCTCTGCTCCTCTCTCCACATATGCTGACTGACCTGCTGAGCATTTCCAACATTTTCGGTTAACGTTTGCTGTCTACTGAAGACATTTTTGGTTAATGTTTGCTGTCCCTTGAAAAGTATGTAATATATTCTAAATTGTTCATCTGTTGTGCAGATGTTTAAGTTAGATTCTCTACATAAAAAAAAAGGTTCATGGCCAATACATATGAGAGTTGCCTCTGCCAACATTATCAGACTTGGAATCTTTTCAGACTTCATTAGTAAAGGCTGGGGTGAAATAAAATATTTTTAATACATCTATGATTTCTTCTTCATACCTTACAGATCTGTCCAACATATCCCTGAAGATAACAACATGAAGAAGATATGTAATGAAATGCATTGATATCAATTGCATTTCAGTAACTAAAAATAAACTAAAACATGCATAAATGACAAATTTAATGAAGAAAAAGGATAGCAATCTGGAAAACCCCCCCAATAAAGATAGGTAGCTATGGAGAGAAATTGTTGCCCTCAAGGATAAGAAAGAGCTAAAAATACACCAGACATTTATCATTAACAATATCTCCTTGTCACTGGCCATCAATACAGAAGCATATTAGGGCTCCGTATTGCACTACTCTCTATGACTGCATGGCGAAGCACAGCTCCAATGCCATCTCTACATTAGCAGACCAATGTTGCTGGCCGAATCATGGGTAGCGATGAGTTAGCGTGGAGGAGGAAGATAGAACACCTGGTTGAGTGGTGCCGTAACAACAACCTCTCGCTCAACATCAACAAATCGAAGGAACTGATCTCTAACTTCAGCAGGGGTAAAACCAGGAGACAATGCACAAGGGACAAATGACTAGGGACAAATTACTATTTTTACCAAGCCAATTAACCTACAAACCTGCCTGTCTGTGTGTGGGAAGAAACTGGAGCGCCTGGAGAAAGCCCATGCAGATCACGGGGAGAACATACAAACTCAATACAGACAGCACCTGTCGTCAGGATCTAACCCGGGTCTCTGGCACTGTAAAGCAGCAACTCTATCGCTGTGCCACCGTGCCGCCCAATTTCCTGAGTGTTAACATCTCAGATGATCCGTCCTGGGCCAAGCAAATAGATGTAATCATAAAAAAGGTGCACCAGAAGTTTAAGGAGATTTGGCAAGTCGCAGAATGCACCAATAAACATCTGCATTTGCACTGTCGGAAGTATCCTGAATTATGGTGCAGAAAGGAAATTCCAATATACAGGAATGCAAGAGGCTGCACACAGTCCATTCCATCACTGGCACCCCAACATTGAAAGCACCTATCTGAGGCACCACCTCAGGAAAACAGCATCTATTATCAAGTAACCCCACCATCAGGCGCATGCTCTATTCTCACTGCTGCCAACTCACACTGCCAAATTCTACAACCATCAGAGTTTTGGACCGACTTGCACAACTCTAATGCGACCTCAGTGATGGAACACGACGCACCACTTGCACATGGACTTGCTTCTTATTGGGATTTGCATTAATGTCTTGTTTTGCAAACCCTTCCCAAGGGTTTACATGGCAAGTAACCAGGGCAGTCCTGTTTGTAGATTTAGAGTGGGAGATAGAAACAGACAGGGTTGGAAAACTATCATTATTAGGGTTGTGGAGGGGAGATTGCCAGAAGTCATGAAGTCTATGATGATATGGGAGAATGAGGGCTGATATTCATTGGAGTGTGTCTGCAGTTTTGATTATCTATAGATTTTTTTACAGTTAACGTTAAGATGAAAATTGATGCAGAGTCCTTCTGCTATTCACATAAGTTACATAAAATATGCGTCTGACCCAGCAAAGTAACCAAATATTATGCGTACTTCAAATAAGTTTCCTCAAGTGCAAGACTTTCGATGTAAATCATTGATAGAGGAGAGTCGGCATTTTTACTGGTGCTGTTATTAACATCAAACCCCAAAAGATCTGGTGATTAAATGTTGATTAAAATATATCTAATCTAATTTAATCTTAAGGATAAGAGAGTTTTGGTACAGTTAGAAGAATATTTGCCAAGGGACCACTTTTAAAGAGAGATTGACATCATAAACATAGTTTGGGAACAGCTCCATCCAAGACCGCAAGAAATTACAGAGAGTTGCACACATAGTCCAGACCATCACGCAAATCAACGTCTCTTCCATTGACTCCATCTACAGTTCACACTGCCTCAGCAAGGCCATCAGCATAATTAAGGACCCTTCTCACCCTGGTCACTCCCTCTTCTCACCTTTCTCATCAGGCAAATGTACAGTTTGAAAACGCATACGTCCAGATACAAGGACAGTTTCTTCCCAGCTTTTATCATGCAACTTCACCAGCTAGGGTGTGAGCACCTGACCTCCCATCTACCTCATTGGAGCCCGTTGAACTATCTTTAATTGATCTTGCACTAAAGGTTGTGCCCTTTAGCCTGTATCTGAACATTGTGGACAGTTTGGTTGTAATCACGTATAGTCTTCTCTTTGACTGGATAACTTGCACCAAAAAGCTTTTCACTGTACCTTGGTACACATGACAATAATAAACTAAACTAATCTGCACATCATGGCTTCTTCTGAATACAAAGGGATAGATATTCAATCTTGCTTGTAAATGTCAAACATAAAATGCTGTAGCACATGTAAGTTGAACTCAGCTTCTGAAATATGGCTCCATTGTCCTCAAGGGAACTGAATTTCAAAGTAAAATTCATCAGCGAAGAATGAACTTTCCTCCCAAGTGTATTATCAAGTTCACTCGACACAAGAAGTTTAACCACCAAATGCCATTCACAAGTTTATCACCGGAAATGCTTTGAAGAAAGCAAGAGCATTCCCCAATTTAAATTGATCACTGAGGCTCAACAAAATACCAAACTGTGTCATAAAAGCTGATCAACTCTCCACCTTCAAACCTCACATCAACACGGCGAGGAACCTTTTAGAGTCACTAGTATTGGCTTATTATTGTCATGTGTACCAGATACAATGAAAAACGTTGTGTGCTATCTTTATGTAACATGTACACTGCACATGTACAACAGGTAGTGCATTGAAAAATACCAGAGTGCAGACTATAGTGTTACAGCATTATAGTGTTACAGTTACAGAGAATGTTCTGTTAAATCTCAAGGATTTCAAAGAAATGGGAACACAACCATTTGCAGGTTTCCTTTACTTGGAAATATTTCACCAGCCTTACCTCATTGCTAGGTCTATATCCTGGAACTCCCTTCCCAACAACACTGTGGGATACACTGTGGGTAGGTGTGGCGACGCCTATCAGCAGCGGCTCGACTACAGTCCGTCTGTCTTTTTAAATTTTTGTCTTGTTAAATGTATGTCTTGACTCTAGTTTTTATTATTTTTCTTTAGCTGTGTATATGTGGGGGGTGGGGTGGGGGGGAAACCGTTAGTCTCTTCCCTGTACGGTGACCCGACTTTTTCCCTGTTGGGTCTCCGGTGTCGTTGCGCCTAACATCGTGGAGGCCGGGACGAACCTGAGGGCTCCAGTTGCGGAGCCTGCAGACCTGCCATCGCGGAGCTGGCCGTCTTCAGAGCGGGAAGAGCTGTGGTGGCGCGCGGCTGCGACCCGACTTCGGAGCTTCGGAGGCTCCGGCTGCAGGCCCGGTGGACGGTAATATCGGGAACTCGCATGTCCCTGGTGGGAGACCGCTTTTCGGAGCTCCCGCAATGGCAGCTTCTCCCGCTGGAATCACAGGGTTTAAAGGACTCGGAGCGGGGCCTAACATCGCCCGGCGCGGCTTAAACGGCCACGGGACTTACCATCGCCTGCTGGGGGCTTTAACATTGGGAGCCCCAGTTCGCCTTGATGCTGCAGTTGGACTGCTGGACCCCGGGAGAAGAACAAAAGGAGGAGATAAGACTTTGCCTTCCATCACAGTGAGGAGGTGTTGGAGATTAACTGTGATGGATGTTTGTGTAAACTCTGTTAAGTGTGGGTCTTGGGTTTTGTTTTGTATTATAAGACTGTAGGAAATGCAATTTCGTTCAAACCAAGCTGTTTGAATGACAATAAAAGGCATTCCATTCTATACAGTCATTACAGTGACTGCAAGTAGTTTAGAGATACAGCATGGAAACGGGCCCTTCGGCCCACCGAGACTGCGCCGACCAGCGATCACTTGTACACTAGTTCTATCTTACACACTAGGGACAATTTACCCACATGATCACAGGGAGAATGTGCAAACTCCGTAGACAGCATCCGCAGTCAGGATTGAACCCAGATCCCTGGAGCTGTAAAGCAGCATCTCCACTGCTACACCACTGTGTTGCTCTATTAGTTCAAGAAGATGCCACACCTTCCCAAGAGCAATCTTAGATGGTTCAAGTGAGTTTATTGTCATGTGTCCCTGTATAGGACAATGAAATTCTTGCTTTGCTTAAGCACACAGAAAATAGTAGGCATTTACTACAAAACAGATAAATGTGTCCATAGACCATGATATAAATTGGGCAATAGATGCTGACCTGGTCAAAGATGCCCAGTCGCAAATAACAAATAAATAACAATATATTTATAAATAACAAATAAATAGAAATAAGTTCCGTCATTTTCTATTTATAGCTGGCAAGTCGGTCAAAGCATTCTTCAAATAATAATGAATCTTAAATATTATTTAACACGTAATCTTAAACACATTATGGGGAGGCACAGTGGCACTGCTTGTAGAGACGCTGCCTCAAAGTGTCATAGATCAGGATTCAATCCGAACCTCAGGTGCTGTCTGTTTGGAGTTTGTATGTTCTCCTTATGTCCATGTGGATTTCCTCCGGGTGATCCAGTTTTTTCCAGCATCCCAAGGTCAGTGGGTTGGTAGGTTAACTGGCTGCTTACATAGCCCCTTGTGTGTGGGTGAGTGAGTGGTAGAATCTGGGGGGAATCGATGACAGCGTGAAGAAAATGACGTTGAATTAGATTAGTGTGGGATGAGTGGTTGATGGTCCGTATGGAATCATTGGGCCAAAGGGTCTGATTCCATGCCGTATCTCTCTCGGACTCTCTCTATTTGCAGTAACTAATACATTGAAGAATCCTTAATCATAGGGTCATTTGAAAACCCAGAGTCATGAATGCATGATAGGAATGATTCGAGATATTAGTTCACTCTCCTTGTACACAGGCCCAGCTTCAAAGCAAGAGGCCAGTAATGGAACGAAAGCATCGAGCACTTTAATACAGCAGGCATCTGGATAGTATCACACTGTTATGAACTGATGTAGTAAAGCAGTCAGGGGCCATTAAAGAGTTGGCATTTACCTTATATGAACAAAAGAGTGAAAAAAGTAAGATTTCCATTTTTTTTAATTCATGTTTGTCTGTCTGGGGAAGGAACTCTGCATTCAATGAATTGCATTGCAATTCCTGGTATTATGAATGCAAAGGTGAACCAGTATGGATGGCAAATGCTGAAGGAGGAATATTGGCCAGTAAAGCAACAGATCATTCTGGAATAGGAATTAATTCACACAATGCCAAAAAGACGGTGTTACTTGGTTCACAAAATCACATCAACACAAAATTAAATAATTTTGCACCCATTTCTCTTGTCGGACACAGACATCACTTCCTAAGGTTTGGACAATATTTTAACGTTCACCTGACTTTCTGTCATCAGCAGCAGTGTAACACCTTTAATTGGTCACCTGTGGGATTTCACACCCATATTGGTCTGTAAAATGAGAAGCATTGCACACTCCGGGAAAAGCAGCTTTTACAAACTGTGAAAGCTCAGAAGCAGGTTCGTGTAAAGGATTAGCCGCACATTAAACCTGCATACAGTCACAGCTCACTCTGAGCAAGCTCACAGTGGAGAAATGACCTTCCAGTATCTTCTAATGTCTTGGCCTGGGTGTCTAGAACCAGGTGTCTTAAAATAACATTTATATTTTTCGAGTAGCACCAAAACTTGCGCCAAGACGACAAGAAATTGTAGAACATCACGCACAGACCCTAGTCCCTTTTTATAATCTTATTGAATAGTGGAGCAGGTACAAGGGACTAGATGGTCTGCTTCTATTTCTAATGCTGCGGCATTCAAATCCTACACTCCTACAAATTCTCTGCAAAAGTAACACAATATTGGAGCTGTGCAACGTTCATTGTGCTTCGCGTAGATCTATCTGCACTCTCTTGGGCAATGTCTTGGTCCACACCATGCGTGCTTTCTCAGACTGCAAGTAGTCCCTGTCTTCAGAAAAAGCAATTCATGTGAACACCATTTTCCGGTAGATGGAAGAATGCTCATGGTGTAGTACACACGCACCTGTAATGATTGTCTGATGAGGAGGTATCAACTGTGTGAGGAAATAATCTTGAGTTTTTACTGATATGTTCTATTTCTGAAACACTGAGCATTAAATGATACAATGCAATACAAGGATCTCTTTCGACCTTTCTCAAACAATTTTATGAGGACATGCAAAATTATTTTAATGCTGAAATATGGTGCAGATTAATTATTATCTCCAAAATGGAAAGATATCAAACAGCAACATGCTTAAATCCAGAATACATGAATAACTTCCACAGCTTTCCAGTATTGAGAACACTATCCTCGTTTAACTTGCAAAGAATGTAATAAAATGTTTTCTGCCTTCTAAGTGTTTTTTCTATCAGTTTGAGTCGATAATTTCTAATTCTCAAATCAGGAACCCAAAACCTGCTGATATTTGGAATTTGAAATAACATATTAATATTAATTTAAATGTTTCCGAAGCTCTGTGGTATATCTCCTTTGTGCATATTTAGGCACATATTTTGGACACAATTATACTGACTAGAAAACTCTTAAATTCACCTTAAACCATTCTGGTTCACTAATGTCTTTAAGAAGGAAATCATCTATCCTTACCGAGATTCACTTCTTGCAAGTCTAAACATTTAATTCTTAATTGCCCCTCTACAATCCATCAGGCTGATCCTCTTAAAAATAAAACATAGTATTCTCAAGAAATGTGACACGTACTGTATTTATGGAAAGCACTTTGTGAAGATATGACTAGGAATGAATTCACATTCATTACAATAGCAAACGTTGAAAATGAGAAAAAAATCGTTAAAAAAGTATGGAGTTACACATACTGTTAAATATCAGTTCCAAGTCAATGTCAATCAGTGCCACTAACCAGGGACTATTTTTAAATAGACATCCTTGTAATCAATGCTTTCTGACCCAAAGTGTCAGCAAATTTATAGAAAAGATGTTTTAAAATGAGTGCAGCCAAGATTTACAAGGATGGTGCTAGGACTTGAGGGCCTGAGCTGAAGGGAGAGGTTGGCTGGTTAGGACTTTATTCCTTGGAGCACAGGGGTGATCTAATAGAGTATATAATGGGACTGCTGTGTCTGACAGGTTTAATTTGCTGGGATTCAGCAGGCAAATTCTTCAGCAAAACTGCTGGGGATTTGCAGCAGGTTCAAGTTTTGCTGCTGGTCTCAGTAGGTGCAGCTTGGAATCATCACCTTCAGCAAGATCAGGCAGAGCAGAGGGGCTTTGAACAGAATGCTGCAGAGCCCACACTAAGAAACTGCAGCACTTGAACGAGAAATTGCTGGCATCTCTAAGCAAGTTCTATTCTTGCCACCCATTGCCCACAACAACTTGCATGTCAGGTAGACTCAGATTAAGCCACCAGCTGTGAGCTCCATCATTCAGATTTGCAGCGTACATACTGGAACTGCTTGACTTTTCCTCATTCCACTTACTACCTAACTAGCTGCTCCCGAGCCAGTACCAAGTTGGATTATTTGGATTTCAATTTCAACTAATTCTACAGACCAGTTTCAATATCAACTAATTTTGAGACCAGTAATGAAAATGTCCCTTGGCCTACTGTGTATCTCTAGCGTTTTCTATTGTATCTCAGGTTTCCAGCTTCTGCAGGATCTTTCCTTCCGATTAAAAGTGATAAATTCAACCATTGACTGAGGTTGCTTTCAAGCGGCTTTTACAAAATAACTCTGATGAAAGGTGTAGGAAGGAACTGCAGATGCTGGTTTAAACCGAAAATAGACACAAAAAGCTGGAGTAACTCAGCGGGACAGGCAGCATCTCTGAAGAAGGGTCGCGACATGAAACATCACCCATTCCTTCTCTCCAGAGATGCTGTCCCGCTGAGTTAATACAGATTTTTGTGTCTATCTTCTGATAAAAGGTGGTCAACTGATCATTGGTACTTCCTTTAAAAGACTCAATCCTGCCTGCCAAAAATATAAATTCTTTCACTTTTGCCATTTTTACCTTTTAATTCGGGTTCTTAATAGGTTCCTGCTGGTGAAGCTATGACTTTAGCCCAAAGAGTCTGGACTAAGATTCCCCTCGATCTCTAAAAATGTTTTGACACTATTTTGCAGAGATGTGGTTGTAATATTACTGCACCAAATAAATGTCTCTAGACGCTGTTGATGATAGAATTCTTTGTTGAAACTTCAAAGGCTTGGATTTGGTCCCAATGCCAGAGTTCGGTTTAAATCTTGTTTTGCTGATCAGTTCCAAAGGTTAGCATTGAAAGAGAAGCCTCCGGTGCTCCTGGTGTTCTCCCTGCTCCGTTACCTGGACACCAACTCCCTATAGTTTAGTTTAGTTTAATTTATAGTCACGTGTGCCGTGATACAATGAAAGGCTAACTAGTCAGAGAAAATGCAATACATGATTACAATTGAGCAGGTTTAATTTGGGAATAAGGTGAATAACATTTAGTACAAGATAAAGTCCATTAAAGATAGGTAGATAGTAGCTCAAGACTGCTCTCCAGTCGATGATAAAATGGTTCAGTTGCCTGATAACAGCACAAAGACCCATCCCAGCCTTGTTCAAATCTCTCTCTCACTGTCTCTCTCTCTCTCTATCTGTCTTAAGCATGGACAATGTTGGCCTCTCTGCTGTACGCTGTCCATTGCTAAACACACAAGTTCATGGGTCATCAGTAACTGCATTCATATCCTGCCTTTAAGCAGCCCAAGGCATGCAATAGGAGAATAACTGGTGAAATCGCAACGCCAAGCAAAAGGAGGAAATATTAAGGAGGAAAAGTAAAAGTTGGTCAAAGCGACAGAAATTTTCTTATAAAAAGATGTAAGAAAGATTTAGCAATGAGGTTCTAGACCTGAATGAACATTGTCAACAATGGGATGATGATAGAATTGGAAAAATCTGGACCGTAGAATTCCCAAAATGTTATGGCTGTTTACTGAGAGGCCACAGAGGGATTGATAAGAAGAACGAGAATTTTAAAATCAAGCCATTTTTTGATTGAAAGCAAACGTGGATCAGCAGGATCAAGAGTACTGGATGAGCAGTCATTATGGCCAGCTGGGATAATGATCGCCCATTTTCCATTACTTCTATTGTTTGGAGGATATGAGATGGGAAGTCGGCCAGGATGGCATTGAAGTGGTTGTGACGGGGGACAGCAGACAATGTTGAGAGTTTTAGTGGTAGGAAGGCTGTGGACAAACTGTGGAAAGGTAAGTTGGAAACAGTTCATCACGGGGGTGAAGTGGATGTAGGGTTGGAAACTCCACATCTACACAGTAAAGGAAAGGACAACAAAACATTGGCTCAGAAAGCCAGAGCTGGGGAAACATATAAAGGGAAGCTACTGAAAATGCATTAATTGAAGATTGGATTCTCATGCTTGAAACCAATGATGCAGACTAATGCTAGTCAATGGTCCAATGGTTACTTATTGTCACATGTATAGAAGTACAGTGAAATTCGTTTTTGTTGCATACAGTTCAGTAAAGTATTGCCACACCTAAGCACAAGTTCAAAGTGTATGGAAATGATTCACTGATACCCCGCATGCAAGAGTCACCAGTCTGGTCCATGCGCTCGTTCACGCCCGATCCAGGCGATCCCAATGCCAATGTAAGGACATGAATTATCTGCACATCCCAATAAAGTAACTGGCAGTGGGGAGTGTGGTGGGAATTTTACTTTCAGTATTCAGAATAATGATGAAAATGGCCAGAATTTTAGATTCTACTAGACCAAGTGCAGACCCGTTGAGTCTGTTTCCCTAACGGCGTTTGCGAGGGGGGGGGGGGGGGGGGGCTGCGGCATCACACTCACATTAACCACCCCCCAAACACACAGGTGGGGGGAGGGGAGGTGAGAAGAGGGGAGGGAGGGGAGAGGAGGAGGAGGAAACAGGACAGATTTGGGAGGGAAAGGAGATCGGGGTAGGAGGCGAGAGAGGGGGATGGGGAGAGAGACGTGGGGGAGGGGGGGTGGGGAGGGAGGGGAGGATGGTGGGAGGGGGAGAGGGGTGGGGAGAGAGAGGGGAAGGAGTGGGGAAGGGGGGAGAGAAGTGGAAGAGTGGGGAGGGAGGAGGAGAGGGGTAGGGTCTGTGTGAAAAATGTTTTTCTCATCTCGGTCCTAAAAGATTTACCCCTTATCCTTAAACTGTGACCCCTTGTTCTGGACTTCCCCAACATCTGGAACAATCTTCCTGCATTTGGCCTGTCCAACCCCTTAAGAATTTTGTAAGTTTCTATAAGATACCCCCTCAATCTTCTAAAATCTAGCGAGTACAAGCCGAGTCTATCCAGTCTTTCTTCATATGAAAGTCCTGACATCCCAGGAATCAGTCTGGTGAACCTTCTCTGTACTCCCACTATGGCAACAATGTCTTTGAGCATTGGGCATTGTGACATCACACGATGGAACGTTCACCAGGGGCTGGGGCTGGGGCTGATTCTATGGGTGAGAAGCCAGTATTTTTTGAAATATTGGGGGGGGGGGGGCTGCGGCATCACACTCACATTAACCGCCCCCCAGATACACAGGTGGGGGGAGGGGGGTGAGAAGAGGTGAGGGAGGGGAGAGGAGGAGGAGGAAACGGGACAGATTTGGGAGAGAAAGGAGAGCGGGTTAGGGGGTGAGAGAGGGGGATGGGGAGAGAGATGTGGGGGAGGGGGGGATGGGGAGGGAGGGGGAGGGAGAATGGAGGGGGTGGGGGGAGAGAAGTGAGAGTGGGGAGGGAGGAGGAGAGGGGTAGGGGGAGTGATGGAAGACGGACAGAGGGATAGGGGGAAGGGGGCGGAGGGAGAGAGGGAAGGGGTGGGGGAGAGAGGGATGGGAGAGGGAGAGGGGTGAGGAGAGGGAGGGGGGAGGAGAGAAGGGGGAGAGAAGTGGAAGAGTGGGGAGGGAGGGAGGGGTAGAGGGGTAGCGGGAGTGGTGGAAGAGGGACGGGGGAGTGGTGGAAGAGGAACAGAGGGGTAGGAGGAAGGGGTGGGGGAGAGCGGGAAAGGGAAGGGAAGAGAGAGGGGTGGGGGAGGGAGAGGGGTGGGGTAAGGGGAGAGAAGGTAGGGGGAGTGGTGGAAGAGGGACAGAGTGGTAGGGCGAAGGGGGCGGGGGGAGAGAAGGAAGGGGGTGGGGTAGAGAGGGAAGGGGGTGGGGGAGAGAGGGATGGGTGGGAGAGGGAGAGGGGTGAGGAGAGGGAAACATAGAAACATAGAAATTAAGTGCAGGAGTAGGCCATTCGGCCCTTTGAGCCTGCACCACCATTCAATATGATCATGGCTGATCATCCAACTCAGTATCCTGTACCTGCCTTCTCTCCTTACCCCCTGATCCCTTTAGCCACAAGGGCCACATCTAACTCCCTCTTAAGTTCCGATTGGACATATGTGAACATTGGGCATTGTGACATCACACAATGGAACGTTCACCATTGGCTGGGGCTCCTGCAAAGGCATATGTAAATGGAACCATTCCGATTGGACATCTGTGAGCATCGGGCATTGTGACATCACACGATGGAACGTTCATCAGGGGCTGGGGCTGGTGCTGCTTCTATGGGTGAGAAGCCAGTTTATTTTTTAAATATTGGGGGGGGGGGGGGAGGATTTGATTAAAAACGTGTACTTAAACACGACGAAATGTAATGAGGAGCGGATACTTAGAAAGAAAAGTGAAATCTCTACCGAAATGGAAAAGATGTCGGCGATTCTGCGTCTGGTTTCGGAGTTGCAGTGAATCAAAGGAAGAAAGGCGGCCAGCAGCCGTCCATGTAAATGGATCCATTCCGATTGGACATCTGCGAGTATTGGGCATTGTGACATCACACGATGGAACGAATCAAAAGGAAGAAAAGCAGCAGGCAGCCGGACGGACGGCAGGCGACAGGCACACAGTTTTATATATTAAATAGATAGATAGATTAGAGAAATTAGTGAAAATTAACATTTGTTATTAATGCACGCTCTGCTCACCTTTTAATTACCAATGTGTTACATAACGCATGCCACTTGCCCCGCTCTGTTGCCCTCTAGACTCCTGTCTACTATAAGTTGTAAACAAGCATTGAAAATAAATCAAACATCCTAAATCAACTTAAGGAATTTGGCACCACTTTTGAAAAAAAAAACACATGGGGTTTTAAAACTGCAGGGTGAGGAACAGGATCTGAAAGGTCAGAAATATTTATTACACTGAAAGTTTGAAGTGTCCCCTTATTTCACAAGTTTGTAATATCTTGGCTGTACTTTCTACTTCCTCACTTGGGGAATGGCACAGCTAAAAAATTACACTTCTCTGAAGAATGGCTGGTATTATTCCCAAATTCTGAGAGTGTACTATTAAAAAAAAACAGATTTTCAGGATTTGGGCGCTGCTGGCAAGATCAATATTTTTGATTGCTCATCCCAAGTTGTTTTTGAAATGAGAGCAGCTGATCCAATTGTGAGAAGAATTTTGATCAGATTCCACAAAGAAGGTTGATCAATCAGGTTAGAGCACATAGGATTGGGAGCAATGTAATGAGATGGATAGGAGATTGTTCCCCACCTTGATGAATGAAGGAACAGACTCGATGACTCTTTCCCCTATTTTCACCTTCCTGAATCATTGTGAAAGAGGTAAAACAAATGACAAAGAAGTTCAAGTTCAAGTGAGTTTATTGTCATGTGTCCCTGATAGGACAATAAAATTCTTGCTTTGCTTCAGCATCTCAACACTTGCCCAAATGTTTATTCTGTGCACTTGGAGTGGGACTAAATAATGTCCAGTGAACCTTCACTCCTTGTTATTATACCTGTTAGAGGTCGGAGTTTTAGAGGCATGGTCTAAGGTGGCTTTTGACTTAAGGTAGCAATACCATTAAAAGGCACTCACAACAGCAACTGCAAAGGGATGATGGAGATTGGGATAAAGTCCATCCCTGTCTAACTGCATCCACACTGCACAGAGTGAACATTGATGGATAAGTCTGTTGGTATATCCTCACCTGACACTTGCTGGACAGATCCATTTGGGAGATGTAGATACAAGAAACCGCAGATGCTAGTTTACAAATGCAGACACAAAATGCTGGAGTTTACAAAAGAAGATGCAATGTGTTGGAGTAACTCAGTGGATCAGGCAGCATCTCTGGAAAAAAGGAGTAGGTGATGTTTCGGGTTGAGACCCTTCATCAGACTCAGAGTCAGGGAAGGGGACAATGCAGGTATGGGAAGGTGCAGAACAAAGCAGAGCCTGCATCAATGACTCAGTAAAGGTGGAACCCGCAACGGTCCATTGTTGGCAGGTGATGAGGTGATAACGAAGGAATACAAATGGTGAAATTTGCAAAAGGACCAGCGCGGGGGGACGGAGAGAGAGGAAATGCAAGCATTACATGAAGTTAAATAAATCAATATTCATGCTGCTGGGCTGTAAACTGAAAGTGAAATATGACATGCTGTTCCTCCAATTTGCATTGGGCCTCACTCTGACAGTGTAGGAGCCCCAGGATTGCTTAGGTCGAGGCGGACTGAGTGCAGGGGTTCAGTGAAACAATCGCCCAGGCTGGGAGAGAATTGGTTTACAAATGGGATTAATATATATATATATATAGAATAAATGAGTAGTTGATAGTTGGAGTGGACTTGGTTGGACCCTAAGGTTTGTTTCTCTGCTGCATAATCTCTATGAGGATGAGAATTTTAAAGTTGATGTGTTGGGAGCCTGTAAAGATAATGTAGTGAATATGCTGACATGAAGCTGAAGTATAGGCTGTGGGAGGTAGATCTTTTACTTACATGAATAGGTGACGTTTCAGGTTAGGACACTTTTGAAGACTCGTTGAGTTACTCCAGCACTTTGTGCCTTTTTTTGTTTCCATTTGGGAGAGATTTATTTGTTATCAATGCCATCAGCGAAATTGTCTTTGTGGTCTTATTGTCCTAATTGTCCTATGTCCTCTAAGTTACAAGGAGTTTTATTTATCAGGAGTGTCTTCCTCTTAGTCCTTTTGCACTCCCCCCAAATTTTAATTCCAAAAAAATCAGTTGAGATTCAATACCTTTATACAATATTTTAACTGATATTAAATTTATTGCATTTCTCTGATCACCCAAACTGTGACAAATTCTTGCCCACTTTCCTTCATGAAGATCATTATCTTATCCCCAACACATCATCAACATAACTCCTCTCTATTGCTGTTAAAATGCTGCAGTTTGTTGCCATTTTGTTATTCAGTTTACACAAATACAGATGCCAACAAGTTGGTTCAGACCCATGGTCCTTGCCAGGAACAAAGCACTGATTCCCCTGGTGAGTTCCCTTCACAACTTGGTACTGCCTTCTCTTCCAAACGTTGACCCATTCTTTCCTTAGAACCCAATGCGGTCTGAGCATCCGTCACTGCCTGTTCCAACAATTTAGAGTTTAATCTAGGGTTTAGAGTAACAGCTTGGAAACAGGCCCTTCAGCCCACCATGTCTGCACCAACCAATGGTCACCCATTATACAAGTTCTATCCTACACACCAGAGGCAATTTACAGAAGCCAATTGACCTGCACATCTTTGGGATGTGGGAGGAAACTGGAGCACCCAGAGGAAACCCAGGCAGTCACAGGGAGAATACACAAACTCCATACAAACAGCACCCATACTCTGGATCGCATCCGGATCGCTGGTGCTGTAAAAGCACGAATGTGCCCAATTCTCTGCATTATGGTTTTAAAATCAGCAACGTTCAACGTAAACTTACGGTGAGAGGAGAAAGTTTAATAGAGATGTGTGGGGTAAGTATTTTTTACACCAGAGACTGGTGGTGGCATAGAACACACTGTTAGGGGTGGTGGTGGTGTAGGAGGCAGATACGATAGTGCTGTTTAAGAGGGCTTTAGATAGACAGGGAATAGAAGGTGATGGATCATGTCCAGGCAGATGAGAGCAGTTCAACTGGGCATCATGCTCGGCACAAACATTGTGGGCCGAAGGGCCTGTTCGTGTGCTGTACTGCTCTATGTAGACTCTCCACTCAGTCTATTTCTTTCCTTCAGGACGAAAAGGCTTGGCCTCTCCTTATCATTAAAGTTTCCCATCACTAGCATTCACCTCACAAATTAAAAACGGATTGATATTAAAATATGCACCACATTCTCACTCTCACCATTGTACGGACTTAGTTTAGTTTAGAGATACAGTGCGGAAACAGGCCCTGCATTCCACTGAGTCCGTGCCGACATTCGATCACCCCATACACCAGCACTATCCTACACACTAGGGACACGTGTGAGTGTGTGTGTGTGTGTGTGTGTGTGTGTGTGTGTGTGTGTGTGTGTGTGTGTGTGTGTGTGTGTGTGTGTGTGTGTGTGTGTGTGTGTGTGTGTGTGTGTGTGTGTGTGTGTGTGTGTGTGTGTGTTTTTGTGTTTTCCACTCTGCCGTTCCAGTTGCTGGTTTTTCAGGCGACTGCCGGCAACTTGGCAGTCGCTGGCAGTCGCCTGAAAAATCGCCTGTGGGACAGGCCCATTAAGGATTCAAATATTTCATGTTCTCTAAAATAAAGAAAATAATGATATTTTTTGCAGCAGGATTTTCAGAAATAAATAAATCTAATAATTAGAATTTTTAATTTTAGTTACTACAAGCTACAAATACTGGTCTTTATGTTACATAGTTGGCAGATTATGGTGTCTGATTACTGTCGGGAAATTACATGTAAAAAGGTATTTCTTCCAACATTGTTTACCCCCCCCCCCCCCCCCCCCCCCCCCCCCCTCCCCCCCGATAGCTATGTTTTGTCAATTTCCAAGTAAACTGTTAAACGATTCTCCAAATCATCAAAATTGCATTGTAACCATTTTGGCCTGTGTAATACAAGTAATGATCCCCAATTCCCTGTGGGGTAATGTTCAATTCATGTCATGGAAATTTGCATTTCCATACTTGCTGCACTTGCTAAGATCCTCCTGCAGTTTGTAGCTCGCTATTTTCACTTCCCACCTCTTGGTGCACAGCCCTACAGTTCATGATTCTTCAGGAGCCCAGGTGCTTTTTACATATTGTGATGGATTTTGCCTTTCAGACAGCAAGTCCTAAACCCTCACAAAAGAAAACAATTTTGCAACACACCTCTAATCTTTACGAAATTAACTTAAATCTATGCCCCCTGATTATTCTCATCTCCATCAAGGGAAATAGTTTTAACCTGTAGACCATGAATAGATCTCACAATACACATTGCAATTAAATCTGCCTCAGTTTCCTTTGATCCAAAGAAGGCAGTCCAGTAAAATCAATCTGCCCTCATAACAGTTCTGCATCCAACTGTACATAAAGTTGATATCTCAGAATAACAGACCTCAGAATGAAAGGACATACCTTTAGAAAGGAGATGAGGAGGAATTTCATTAGCCAGAGGGTGGTGAATCTGTGGAATTCATTGCCACAGACGGCTGTAGAGGCCGTCATTGGTGTTTTTAAAGTGTAGATTGGCAGGTTCTTGATTAATACGGGTGTCAAACATGAGGAGAAGGCAGGAGAATGGGGTTGGGAGGGAATGATAGATCAGCCATGATTGAATGGGGGAGTAAACTTGATGGGCTGAATGGCCTAATTCTGCTCCTGTGACATGAACTTGAGCAGAATTCGGTCACTGATTGGCCACTGTTCTTCCGCCAGATGAGAGGTTAAATCTGGAGAAAGTTGATAGGAATATGGGAAAAATACATCAATAGGATTGGTATAAATCATTACTTGAAGAATGGTGCAGACTCTTAGGGCTGAAAGGTCTGTTTCCATGCTGTATTAATCTATATCAGCCCATGGTGATAAGACTTGACTAGACCCATGTAGTGCTGTCACATAACTAGAAGAGTACAGCACAGGAACGGGCCTTCAGCCCACAATGTTAAACAACTATACCTGTGGTTTGTACTCCACAATACTTCCTGGAGTACAGTCACCGAATTGCACACAGTATTCTAATTGCAGCCTAAATGGTATTTTATACGTAGCAAGGAACTGCACATGCTGGTTTACATCCAAGATAGACCAAAATGCTGGAGTAACTCAGTGGGTCAGGCAGCGTCTCTGGAACATTTCGGGTTAGAACCTTTCTTCAGACTGTAAGATAGAGCTTTTTTATGCATTCCGATATGAATATTCTATGGCTCAGATAATAAATGCAAATATATCCTATTCCAGCTTAACCTCGTTATCTGCATGCTATGTTCTGAGATTTGTGGAAGCATTCTCTTCCTCTACAACTCTATGTATCCTAACATTTATCTTTTCATCCTTTGTCTTGTTTGCCCAATCCCTCACATTCTCCAGATTGCACTGCCTCTAACATCGGTCCACTGGTTGAATGCTGGAAACTTAGTCTAAGTGCACCTCTGTAAGCTTAACATTGTTTTTCTCTCTCTGCAGAATCCGTGTGACCTGCTGTGTATTTCCAACATCTGCTTTTGGTTCAGATTTCCAGAAACTCCAGTGTTCATGAGTTCACAGTCCCAGCACTGTTTGTTTTTCTGTTCATGAGCTCACAGTCCCAGCACCTCCAATATTTACATAATTCACTTGCCTTCAAACACAGCACAGATATTCTCTTTATCATTCCCCCTTCTCTGCAATGTAAAAAACATAGGGATTCTATCTTGACCCCAGTTCTGATGAAGGGTCTTCTGCCTGGGCATTGACTCTGTTTCTCTCTCCACAGCTGCTGCCTGATTTGCCAAGTATCTCCAGTGTCAAGTTTTATTTCAGACTTCCAGCTTCTGCAGAATTTTATTTCCTGCCTACAATCCACGCTTCTTTCTTTCACACCTCCCATTGAGCATGCTAATTATTCAATCCAATATACACAATAGACCTTTGAGCAAAGCCTACAATATTATTTGATCACAGAGCTCACAGGTGCTTGCCCTAAAGAAACATGGATGGCAGAAGGGTTTGGCGCATTGAACCAAGGTACTCCAAGAGCCAATGTAGCCAGAATTGCAGTACCATAATGAATCTGCTGGTGGTGCTCCTGAGCTACTAGAAATTAATGGTCACAATCACATTGCCTCAGAAACTGAAGTCCAAGCACACGAGACCTTTGAGTTCAATAAATCAACACAGATTATTGCAGGGGTGATCGATGGTTGATGCGGACTCGGTGGGCCGAAATAATGTTTTGGAGCTGTATCTCCAAATGAAACTAAATACTGATCCCTTTTACTAGCACTTGGTTCCATAGTCTTTGTTGCATCGGCTATTTAAGTGCTAGTCCAGAGACGTCTGATCAATGGTCGGCATGGACTCGGTGGGCTGAAGGGCCTGCTTCTACACTGTATCTCTAAACTAAACTAAAATGCTGTTGTAATACCTGCCTCAATTATCTCCTCTGGCAGCTCGTTCCATATACCCTGTACTCCTGCTCTAGGATTAGTGTATGGAACTATTGATTCACTTAAAGATTCCCAGCCTGAAGATCACGAGGAAGCAGGCAAGTTATTTACTTTTTCAGTTAGTTATTTAATTTAGTTATGACTTTTTAAAATTTACTTAAATGAGTTAAAGCAACTTTAATATAAATTGTGATGTGTTAGACTATACACATTACCACATAGGTGGTGTTGCCATTTTAAAAGTGCATCAAGGGGGATAAATTCCCAGAGCCTGACCAAGTGCACAGTCAGCACAGTGGAGCAGTGGAAGAGCTGCTGCCTTACAGCACCAGAGACGGGTTCGATCCTGACTGTGGGTGTTGTCTGTACGGAGTTTGTACATTGTCTTTGTGAGCGCGTGGGTATTTTTATGGGAGCTCTGGTATCCCCCAAAGATGTACAGATTTGTAGGTTAATTGCGTTTGGTTAAAAAAATTGTAAATTTTCCCTGGTATGTAGGACAGTACCAGTGCATAGGGATCGCTGGTTGGCAGGCACTTGGTGGGCCAAAGGGCCTGTTTCCACACTGTATCTCCAACTAAACTAAAACATCTGAACAGCAATATGAGGCACTGACAACTTCTTGTCTCCTGTCTGCGATGAACTGTTAACAACAAAAGTCACATAGAGAGAAAAACAATTGCCCAGAACTTCCTGTTGGCTGTGCTGGGTGTGACGTCAGCAGCTGCACACCAACCTTTCTTTCTGCTGACTGGATAGCATGTTTTTACTGTACCTCCGTACACATGACAATAACTAAACTAAACCACAATTTCAATCACTGATCCACCTCTGCAATCTTCCCTTACATAAATTTTGAAGGTTACTCAATTTATTTGACTTCACTTGGCTCTTAGCTTACAAAAGTGTTGCTTAGCTGGCTTAAATCTCAGTTTATATTGGAGGCAACCATTAAAGAATGATTGTTTTTAATATAGAGACTAGACTAAGCGGGACCCGTTGGGTCCCATTCACACAGGAGGCCTGGTCCCCCAACGCAACCCACTCCCCAAAGCAATATTCCACCTCTCACCCATAGCCCCTAACTGCGCAGGCGCGGCTCGTTTCCCCTCATCCCCGAGCACTCCCTCCCCCTTCTCTTCATGTGTGGGAGGGGAGGAGGGGAAGGGGGGGAAGGGGGGAGGGAAGTGGGGTGGGAGGGGAGAAGGGGTGTGTGTGGATGTGGAGGTGTAGGAAGGGGGGAGAGGGTGATGTGGGAGATGGGGTGTGTGGGGGAGGAGGATGTGTAGCGGGGAGGGTGTGGGGGAGGTGTGTATGTGGGTGGGAGGGGTGTGGAAGGGGGGAGTAGGGATGTGGGGGTGTGTGGGGGAGGGTGTGTGTGTGGGGGCGGTGTGTGGGCGGCAGGGTGTGTGGGCAGCGGGGTGTGGGGGCGGCAGGGTGTGGGGGGGGAGCGTGTGGGTGTGTATGGGGAGACGGGGGGTTTGTGGGAGCGGGGGTGTGTGTGCGCGCGACGGGGTGCGTGGGCAGCGATGTGGGTGGGGGGTTGTGGGGGGGGGTGTATGTGTGGGGTTGTGTGTGTGTGGGTGGGGATTTTGCGGGGGAGGGGTGTGTGGGGGGATGGGTGTGTGGGCAGGGGGGAGTGAGCTCGGAGAAAGGACTGGGGTAAAGCCATGGGGGAGAGGGGGGCATCACGGGGGAGAGAGCAGGAGCCAGCGAGGGGGCCCAGAGGGGTAGTGGCTGAAATTGGCGGTGCGATGGGGACTCACAGCGGGCACTGGGCGCTGGCCGTTCTCCTCCGCCGGGATCAGAGTTTCTGCTTTCCGTTTGGTGACATCGGCGACGTCTCCGATTCTGGGTTGGGCTGGGTCTCCCAAGCTGGGCTGGGCTGGGTCGAGTCTCCGACGCTGGGCTGCTGCTTGGGGCTGGGCTGCTTCGGGTCCCTCCGAAAGTCCGGTTGGAAACCTCCGCCAGCCACCCTCAGCTCCAGTAAAGATGCGATGGTGCAGGAAGGGGCGGACCGTCTCTGGGAGTTACAGGGGAAGAACTAATCCGCGCGGCGCTGACTGGCAGGAGAAAAGATCGATCTGCACACGTGCGGCTTTTAAGATTTTTAAACCTCGCTAACTTTTACGACATTCAACCGATCGGAACGAAACTTGGTGCACTTGCAGCAGAAGAGAAAGGTAAGTGAACTGGCAAAAAATCATAGTGCTATCGCGAACTGTTTTCGCGCAAATAGAAAGACCGCCAAACCGGAAGATAACAAGATCAGAGTTTTAGTTATGTACTAGACTAAGTGGGGGAGTGGGTGGGGGTGTGGGGGAGTGGGTGGGAGGGAGGTGTGGTGGAGGGGCGGGTGTGTGGGGGAAGGAGAGGTGTGGGGGAGGGGAGTGTGGGGGAGGTGTAATGTGTGGGGGAGGGTGTGTGTGTTGGGGAAGAGGTTGTGTGGGGGAGAGGGTGGTGTGGGCGAAAGGGTAGTGTGGGGTAGAGGGTGGTGTGGGGTAGAGGGTGGTGTGGGGGGTGGGGTGGTGTGGGGAAGGGGGGAGGAACAAAGGGGGGATTGTGGGTGTGTGGGGGGAGCGGGGTGTATGGGGAGGAGGGGGGAAGGGGGAAGCGGGGGAGGGGGGAAGGGCGGATGGGGGAAGGGCGGATGGGGGAGTGTGGGTGTAGGGTACCGTATTTGCGCAAATTTAAAAAAAACGCAAACCGGTAGAGGACAAGATGAGAGTTTTAGTAATAGTATAGGAGTGCGGAGACAGGCCCTTTGGCCCACCGAGTCCGCATCGACCAGCCATCCACATCCACTAATGCTATCCTTACACACTAGGGACAATTTACAAGTTTACAAAGCCAACTACCGTGCAAACTTATTTGTCTTTGGAGTGTGGGAAAAAAACAGATCTCCTGGAGAAACCCCACACAGGTTTCAGGGAGAACGTACAAACTCCATACAGACAGCACCGTAGTCAGGATTGAACCCAGGTCTCGGATGCTGTAAGGCAGCAAGCTACTGCTAGAAGAGAAAGTATGGAGTACAAAGAACAGGCCGCCAATCAAACAATACACGAGTACATCAGGTGGTGTAAAAAGAGAAAGGAACGGAGTACAGAACATTGTGTTAGGATAGGGTTACAGAAGAAGTGCAGATAGATAGTAGCAGATAGCTGTGACTAACTTCAAACATACCTCCATGGCTTTAAGTTACATCAAGACACCACGAGAGAGTATAAATTACCATATTAATTTGAGTCCTCTCTTTTTGCTTGTGACCAGACCAGAAGGCAATTGCTCATATGTCTCATTGTAACACCCATGTCATATTATATTGTAAATACACCAATAACTAACATAACAAAACATTTGTTTTGCTGCACAAACCATATTAAACATCAAAACTTATTATGAGTGAATGATTTTCTTGTTCATTGTAAAACTATCGTAATTACAATGGGAGGCTATATTCTCAAACTAATGACATAACTTCTCTTGATTAATGATATTGTTTGGTTAGCTCATATTTCCTTATGTGAGTTGGTGTGATATTTGCTAACTGATTATTCTTGGGATATTTTACTCAGTGAGCTAAGCAAAACAGTGTTGTTTTCCCCAGGGGATCACAATGGAGTCAAGAAAACAACCTCAGCCTGGATGAGCTTTTGACAAACCATTGTCTACAAGACCATGGACTAGAGTTGGTAAATGCGAGCAACCTAAGTAGCTCCATTTTGGAACAAGATGGGCTAAAAGGTCTCTTGAGCTGTAAATGAGTCACATAGTCATAGAGATACAGCGTGGAAACAGGCCCTTTTAGCCCAACTTTCTCACAGCGCCCAACAGGTCCATTTGCCTACGTTTAGCCCATATCCCTCTAAACCTGTCCTATCTACGTACCTGCCTAATTGCTTCTTAAATATGTTGCCAGCATCTCTGTCTCATCTATCTCTTTCGGCAACTCGTTCCAAATACTTCCCACCATTTGTGTGAAAAGTTACCCCAGATTCCTATAAAATCCTCCCCCTTCACCTTAAACCCATGCCCTCTGGTTCTCGATTCCCCTACTCTGGGCACGGGACTCCATGCGTCTACCCGATCTATTCCCCTCATGATTTTATACACCCCTCATCCTCCTGTGCTCCGGGGAATAGAGTCCCAGTCTGCTCAACCTCTCCCTATAGCTCAGACCCTCAAGTCCCGGCAACATCCTTGTATATCTTCCCTGACTCTTTCCAACCTGACAACATTCTTTGACTCTGTCCCAAATAGTCACTTGACCTTGCTCAGAGAAGAGCGAGGCCAATTTCATTCTGTTTGGTTTGGGAGAGATAACAAAACAATTAATTCTCAAGCAACAAAAGTAGGTGAATCTTCCCTTCATCCAAGCTGCCGTGTTCAACTCACATCATCTAATGGTAATTGCAATTATTATTCCTGGAATCTGAAGGCAATACAACTGGGCTATGGCCGCACATTGTTCCACGTAAATCTGATTACTGTCTTTGCGAAGATTTCCTGGAAGATTCAAGAAACTAGCAGAATAGAAAACACAGGAGAACAGAAGCAGTAACAACTCAACATATTCTGTGTCAAAGCTGAAAACAAGCTTTCGTTAAGCCGCAGAAGAGTTGAGATGGAGTGGAATGACCTTCGCAAAATGAAAAATACTTTTTATGGTACACTGAAATACTTCTGCTGATTGATATTGGGCTTCACTTTACTGCACGTGCTGATATCCTAGAAGTTGCCACCAATCCTTGAGTAGTTCACACAAAGAGTGGTGGGTATAAGGAATGAGCTGCCAGATGAAGTAGTTGAGGCAGAGACTATTGCAATGTTTAAGAAACAATTAGACAGGTACATGCATAGGAATATGGGTCAAGCGTAAGCAGGTGGAACATCTTTGTCAGTGTGGGCAAGTTGGGTCGAGGGGCCTGTTTCCACGCTGTATGACTCTATTCCTCCTGAACATCTTTGACTCCAGGAAGTATCGCAGCAAAATTACTACATTTGTGAGTAAACAGATGTACACTTATATTGCATGAAATTCCAGTAACCAAAACACAACTCTTTGATTGAAGAATTGCCTGAATTGTATAAAGATTGAAAGAATAATTTGCAGAATCGGGATAAACCTGGGAGAATATAACACTGTGCTTAAAAATGGAGTTTCCAAAGACCTCTTAATTACCCCAGATTTATGAAACACAAACTCTGTCTCCAAATTCTATTGAAAGAACAGATCACAAATTGGACATCAGAAGAGAATTATGCCACAAAGGTGCTGTGGAATTTAATACACTATTCAATCGTATTCTGCATCCCTACTTGATACTTTGATCTGAAAATGTAGTTTTCTGATACATAGTCAGAGGGAAGAAAAGGCCACTTAAACCATCAAGCTCCATTCCTAAATGCCCAAAAAATACATGATTAGAGATTTTTAACCTACCAAATGTAATTCTGATCAAACTCCAGATTGCCCTGAAAAAAACCCACAAGGTTTTTGCTAGCGTTGCTAGTGGATCAGGCAGCATATGTGGAGGACATGCTTTCGTCGGCATTTTGGGTCCTCCAGAGATGCTGTCTGATCTTCTGAGTTACTCCAGCACTTTGTTTTTGTTTGGTAACCATCATCTTCAGTTCCTAGTGTCTCAAGATGATTATATTTTAAATGTTGTCTTTCATACACAATCTTTGCATTTTACTGGCAGAAACTGTAACAAATCACCAAGTTATAGAAAATAACTGTGCGTGATATTTTGTATTGCTTAATAGAGATGAATTAAATAATTGCACTCTAGCCATTTTCCAACCAATGTAATTAGTTTGTAGGATAAATGTCCAAGTTTGTCCCTTCTGTCTCTAACCTTGCAGGAGCATTCCAATTCCATTGCATTTCTAGTTTTGTTCAATACTCCGAGTTGATGTATCTTCCCTCATGTTCTTCACTCACCACACCTTAGCATATTGCTGGGATAGGGAAGGAGTATTGTACATGATAATACTCAAGAAAGAGATGGCACTGGCAGGCACGCAACCAGCGCAGCTTTAAGGAAAGACAGCAGAATGGCAAAGGGACTGTGTGGCTGTAATGAAATATAGCAACTTACCTCACATGACTGGATACAATGGATGAGATGGGGTTTTGGATACCACTGGAGCAGTCCTGTGCACACAATACTCTGCAAGAAAACATGCCGGTGTTATTTCTTAAAGAAATACAGAGATCGTATATCACATAAATAAAGGCAAATATGTATTTGTAAATCTCTTTCTATGAATTTTATTTGCTGGCTTTACCTTGCACTAAATGTTATTCCCTTATCATGTATCAATACACTGTGAATGGCTCGACTGTAATCATGTGCAGTGGTAGAGTTGCTGCCTTGCAGCGCCAGAGACCTGGGTTCTATTCTGACTACAGGTGCTGCACATACGGAGTTTGTATGTTCTTCCAGAGACCGCGTGGGTTTTCCCTGGGTGCTCCGGTTTCCTTCCACACTCCAAAGACATACAGGTTTGTTGGTTAATTGGCTTTGATAAAATTGTAAATTGCCCCTAGTGTGTAGGATAGTGTGAGTATATGGGGTGATCGCTGTTTGGCTGGGACTCTGCGGCCAATGGGCCTGTTTTCACGCTGTATCTAATGTCTAAAGTCTTAAGAATCATTGTCATCCTATTGAGGGTACACGATTCTGGGGATGGGAGTTTGAAGGTTTAAACCCAGTGACATTATGTGACTTAATAGGAGCTAGGAGTTGGTGGTGTTCCCATGTACCTGTTGCACTTGTCCTTTAAGGTGGTAGAGGCCTAAATGTTCAAGGGATCGACTAGCGCTCTCGAAGAAGCTTTGACAAGTTGCTTTGACAAGTTGCAGTGTGCTTTGTGGACAAGAAATGTTTGAGCTAGTGAGTGGGGTGTTAGATAGAAGGTTTACTTTATTCTAGACCATGTTGGATTTACTGAGTTTGGATGAAGTTGACGTCATCAAAGGAAGTTGGATAGGACAGGTTTAGAGGGATATGGGCCAAAAGCAGGCAGGTAGGACAAGTGTAGATGGGATATGTTGGCCGGTGTGGGCAAGTTGGGCCAAAGGGCCTGTTTCCACACTGTAAAACTCTATGACTCTATGGTCCAGAGTATTCCTTCATGTTCTGACTTGTATCTTGTTGAAATAAGGTAGACCTCGGGGAGTCCAGATTCACAGACTCTGGCCTGCTCTTGTAGTATTTATAGGGAGGAAGTTTGACTCTTTCTAAGTTGCCAGAACTTATGCCAATTTAGAGTTGCACTCTTGATTCCCCCTGACTCTCAGAGTTCCTTGATGCTCCACAGTCAGATCTTGCCTTGCTGTTAAGAGCTTTCATTTGCACCACTCCTTTGGAAGTCAGCTCTTTTGTCTATGTTTGGACCAAGGGTGTAATGGGGTTTAACTCCAAATGGTCCTGGAAAAGGCCAAAGCTGATGGTGAAGGGTGGACTGGGGTCTATCAGGATCAGCTTGTGTAGGAATAGGGAGGAAAGGAAGCTGGAATAAAATCAAAGGCATGTCCAACAATAAAACACATCTGCTCCTGTGATTTCTATCAGAAGCCGTGAAAATGTAATGGACAACTTTAGTTAAAACAAACACTTACAGATGAAGAACTCCTCTTGTTGATCTGCAGGTCGATCATAAAGTTGGCTCCTTTTACTATGATTTATAACCCTGCGCTCAAGTAATTTATATTGTACTTATTTCATATTCCAAATGCCACTGCCTGCTGTGCTACAGAAAGCAGCCATTTCCTTTCTTCTGAATTGGATAGGATTCAGTTACGCATGTCACTGAGTTTTGCCTCACACATTCCGGTTTAAGCAAGCCCTGAACCACAGCCATCACCAGCGCTTAGGCACAAATGTAAGGCTAACCATTAAATTTGGTTAAATTTACTCTCAAAAGCTCCATCATTAGACTTTGTTCATCGAACACCACTGACTAGTCAATAATTTATGGGATGGCACAGTGGTGCAGCTGGAAGAGCCGCTGCCTCATAGCACTGGACACCAGGGTTCAATCCTGACCTCGGGTACTGTATGTGTGGAGTTCACACATTCTCCCTGTGACTGCTTGGATTTCCTCCAGGTGCTCCATTTTCCTCCCACATCCCAAAGACATGCAGTTTGTAGCTTAATTGGTCTCTGTAAAATTGCCCCTAATGTGTAGGGAATGGATGAGGAAGTGAGATAACATAGAATTATTGTGAACGGGTGATCATGCTATATCTCTAAACCAAAACTAATCTTTCTCCATCTTCATCGCTCTCTTGAACAGCACATCACATTCTGCTTGGGTAGCAACAATGAATTCAATGTATGAACAATGAATTCTCCAATTTCAAGTAGTACCCCTCTACCCTCTTTCTCTTCCCTGTGCAACCCTCCCCTCCAGTGCACACCCATTTCACCCACCATCTTGCACCTCCCCAGTCATCCTGGTCCTTTCCCCTCCTTTGCATACTAATCTCCCATTTCCTTTTATCCCTCTTCTTTCCCTATGCCCCCCCTTCCACCTACATCCCTCCCTCTGGTTTTATATTTCAGTATCAGTTTTATTCGTCACTTGCACATAAAGTGCAAGTGAAATGAATATGTCAGCAGCGGTACAATGAAAAAAGAACACACAAAAACACAATAAAAATGCAACACAAACATCCACCACAGCATTCATCACTGTGGTGGAAGACACAAAATTTGGCCAGTCCTCCTCCATTTTCCCCCGTGGTCGGGACCTCAACCTTCACTCTTCTCTACTTATCTCACTCCTCCCCATTTGCATCCACCTTTCATTTCTCAGGCCTTGACCTGCCTCATCTTTCTTTGCAGCCTTCACCCCTCAACTACTATCAATCTGAAAAAGGGTCCTGACCCATAACATGGTTTGTTCATTTCCTTCCACTGATGTTGCTTAACCCGCTGAGTTATTTCAGTTACTTCCATTACTTCTGTGTTTTTTCTAAAGTGTTCTTGATTTTTAATCAAAATATATTCAAGAGAAACAAGGAACTGCAGATGATGATTTACAAAAAAAAGACACAAAGTGGTAGTCACTCAATGGGTCAGGCAGCATTTCTGGAGAAAAGGAATAGGTGGCATTTTGGGTTGGAACCATTCTCACTGAAGAAAAGTCTCAACCCGAAATGTCACCTATTACTTTTCTCCAAAGATACTATCTGACCCGCTGAGCTACTACAACATTTTGTGTCTATCTATAATATGAACAAACATCTGCAGTTCCTTCCTGACAATTCTTGGTGATAGACTAATAATCCTACACCTGGGTTGCACTCTAGGTTGGCCTGAAATCTCTCGAGGGTTGTTGACCCTTCATAATCCCATGCAGTGCCTTCCAGAGGAATAACATCCAAGTTAGGCTCCAACAGGTTGGACTGACCAGAAAAACGGCTATGGAATCCCTTGTACCTTTTATACGACGATTTTACAGAACCAAACTCCAAATCTTAAATGCACCGTACAAACTAATTACTGAGTGACGGCCCGTGTATTTTTGCTGGAAGGAGCGAGGGTGGTGATGGACAGAAGAAAGTCTGCAAATAGTTCTAGGAAATCTGTAGGGGATGCAGGAAATGAAAAACAAAGCTAAACTGAAGTTTTGGCAGCAACACTTAGCTGGGTGGGGTATGAATGAGAGCCCAGAAATATACTGATGGCAGTGGTCCGTATTCCTATCCTGCAGCATTCTACGTCCTACAATATAACACCATGCACGTGTATAGACTCAACAAGACTCAATGATACCAAGAAGACTGAAAATTCTCTTATTCCTCCCTGGCTGTTAAAAGCAGTTATGCAGTGGATCCCCATGGGAATAAATCCAAATGGTTCGCTGAAGTCCTGGCATCTTGAAGGAGAATGCAAAACACAAGCTCAATCCGTTGGGATCAGTTCTAGGGGAAGTGGGAGCTGCTCAGGCAAGGTTGGTTACACTTCAATAAGGCGAGGTGGATAGTTGACCAATGCGATTGGGAAGGGTTTCAATTAATTTTGCAAGGGGATGGGAATCAGGGTGTAACCTTGAGGAGAGCAGTGTGTACAAATGACTGGAGAAGACGAGAGGGTATCTATGTACTGATGGCAGGATAGAGAAAGAGAGATTTTAAAATGACCCACGGCTTCATAACCAGACGGGAATAGTTCAAACGTAAGGAACTAATGTCAAAACTCTATAAAGTGTTTCTTTAGCTGCTATTAGAGTATTGGTCACTGCATTTTAGAAAGAACATTGGTGAGTGTCTTGATGGGTGCAGGAAACATTTCTGGTAAGGGATCTCAGTTTTGGTGATAGAATATACAAGCTGAGATTGCTCTCTGTAGATTCAAGGTTCAATTTATTTGTCACATGTACCAATTAAGGTACAGTGAAATTTGAGTTAGATAGTTGAAAAAGGGTTTTGACCAGAAACCTTTTTTCACCTTTTTTCCAGAGATGTTGCCTGACCCGCTGAGTTACTCCAGCTTTTTGTGTCTATCCTCAGAGATAGTTGAGAGATAGAAACATAGAAACATAGAAATTAGGTGCAGGAGTAGGCCATTCGGCCCTTCGAGCCTGCACCGCCATTCAATATGATCATGGCTGATCATCCAACTCAGTATCCCATACCTGCCTTCTCTCCATACCCTCTGATCCCCTTAGCCACAAGGGCCACATCTAACTCCCTCTTAAATATAGCCAATGAACTGGCCTCGACTACCCTCTGTGGCAGAGAGTTCCAGAGATTCACCACTCTCTGTGTGAAAAAAGTTCTTCTCATCTCGGTTTTAAAGGATTTCCCCCTTATCCTTAAGCTGTGACCCCTTGTCCTGGACTTCCCCAACATCGGGAGCAATTTTCCTGCATCTAGCCTGTCCAACCCCTTAAGAATTTTGTAAGTTTCTATAAGATCCCCTCTCAATCTCCTAAATTCTAGAGAGTATAAACCAAGTCTATCCAGTCTTTCTTCATAAGACAGTCCTGACATCCCAGGAATCAGTCTGGTGAACCTTCTCTGCACTCCCTTTGATTTGATGATTTGAAGGAACAAAGAGAGATTTTTTTAATTGGAAGAGCCAAGCAGAAATTATAGTTACAACTTCACTCAAAAAAAGTAATTTGTGGCATTCTCCACAGTTGAGGGGAGATTGACAAGATTAGATATGTTGATGAACACTCTCTTGAACTTCTACATGTGTACATGAGAACATTTTGACTGGTTGCATCAACACCTGGTTAGGCAACTCGAATGCCCAGAAATGAAGGAGATTCCAAAGAGAGGTGAAAAATACCCAGTCCATCACAGGTACTGACCTCCCCACCATTCAAGGGATCCACAGGAGGCACTGCCTCAAAAAAGGCAGTCAAAATCATCAAAGATCCACATAACACTAGCCACGCTCTCATTTCACTCTGACCATCCGGAAGAAGATAACGGAGTATGAAAAGCTGACTGATAAAGTTGATTACCAGTTTCAAGAGCAGCTTCTTCCCGATAAACATCAGGCTCTTGAATACCACACAACGCTAGCCTCAACTATGAACTTCTACGGAATGTCTTTGGTTGCAATAAGGACTTAAGGGTTTTTGCACGTATTATGCTTATTAAATGATTAACGTTTTGTTTATTGTATATTATGTGCGTGTGTGTTGCATTTACAGACCTGTTGGGCTGCTGCAGGGAAGAATTTAATTTAGACTATAGACTTTATAGATACATTGCGGAAACAGGCACTGTGGCCCAACAAGTCTGCACTGCCCAGTGATCACCTCGTACTCTGGCACTAAGAATTTTACCAAAGGCAATTAACCTACAAACCTGTAACTTCTTTGGTGTGTGAGAGGAAACAGCAGCACCCGGTGAAATCCCACGTGGATACAGGGAGAAGGTACAAACTCCGCACAGACAGCACCAGTAGTCAGGATTGAACCCGGGTCTCTGGTGCTGTAAGACAGCAACTCTACCACTACGTGACTGTGCTTCCCCATTGTACAGCTGTCGGTACATATGCCAATTAAGCACTCTTGACACATGACTCTTAAGAACGCTCAGTCAGTGAACAAATTCAAGGCTGTGGTCGATAGATTCTTGAACTCTGGTTCACCTCCACTTGGTGGAGTCCAACAGACCAAAGCATGGGGCAGCAAGCTAACTGAACATGTCGTCAACCCAACTGCAATGTTTGATGAATATGCACGGCTGCGGGAAAATGAAAAATCCCACTCTATCCTGTCCAACTGTGGTTGCCCAGAATACATCAGATTAGTATTAGTCCTAATGTATCTTGTATTAGTATTCGTGTACACTTAGCATTATTATATCTTGCTGGCAGCTAAATCTTCCACCTCATCGTTTAAAATGTGCAGAGTTTTTGGGTGCTTTCCGAAAACAATCTATTCCAACATAAAAATATCATAAAGACAGAATTTGAGATTGAGCCAATAACACAGAAAATAAGATTTCAAATGTCTTCATTGACATTTACATTTTTTAACAGTCTTGTAAGCAAAAAATGGAAATATAATGCCGCTATCCTGCATCAAAACTATCAAATCATTATAATAATGCATAGGAAGGAACTGCAGATACTGGTTTACACCAAAGATAGACACAAAATACTGGAGTAATTCAGTGGCAGCATCTCTGGAGAAAAGGAATAGGTGGCGTCTCAAGTTGAAACCCTTCTTCAGACTAAAAATGACAACAGATTCAACACTTTATCCAGCATTGTCTATGTTTAAACCAGCCCCATATTAACTTGCTTGGCATTTGAAGTAGCCCAAGTAAGCTTTGATATGTCAAACCCTGGTTCAGTTAAGGGCCTGTCCCACTTGGACGACCTAATCCACGAGTTTGGAAGACCCTAGACAAGTTGAAAAAAATGGCATGGTCGTGTTGACTCGCCAAAGTAAAAGACCTCCTACGACTGTGTCTACGACCTCCTACGACCCCCCTCGACCTCAGTCTTCCGCACCTAAGACCAACTACGACTAGCTACGAGTGGAAAATGATCACATGATAAAATGATGTCATGTCACCGACCTACGACTATCTATGACTACCATCACGACCTACTACGACCTACCTACGAGTAAAAAGTATCAATTTTTTCCTTGCCGACCTTTTTTTTACTCATGGACATTTTTATCAGGCTGGAAAAAATGCCGCAACCTACTTGAGGCCACGAGTATGCGGAGACCACTCACGAGCATGAGGAAGAGTTACGAAGACCTCCTACGACCTCGTGGTGACCATGCTGTGAGTATGAGTCAAGGGCAAACTCGGCAGAGGTCGCCAATTAGGTCGTGAAAGTGGGACAGGGGCTTTAGTAAGTCCACCAGCATCTCTCGTCAGCAAAGCAATCCACAATCATTGCCAGTCACAACGACTGATTTCAGAAAGCAATCCTTACCTGCACCCTGGGTGGTTCCATCCAGTGCACCATCGTGTCAGCAGTTACGTTACTGGGCAAAACCACCACGTCACTGGGAGGTATCACACAGGATGCGTCACACATGGAGCCTGAAACAGTGAAGCACATCGAGCCATCATGATCTCGCTCCGCAGCAGACAACAAAACAAACAAAAACATTTTTTGCAGAACCAAGGAACTGCAGATGCTGGTTTACAAAAAAGGACACAAAGTCCTGGAGTAAATCAGCGGGTCGGGCAGCATCTCTGGAGATGGCTTTTCGGGTCGGGACCCTTCTTCAGACTGATTGGGGTGTTGTGGTGTGAAACAAAGTTGGAAGAGAGAAGGGGCAGGACAAAGCTTGGCAAGTGATAGATGGATACAGGCGTGTGGAGCTTTTAATAGGCAATGGTTGGACAAAGGCCAGAGATGAAAAGTCTAAAGGTGTGAGGTAAGGACAGAAGAGTTGCAAATTGTGAAGCCAGAGTCAGGCATGTAGGTGGAAGGGGAGGGGAGGGTAGCAAAGGTGCAAGTTCAGTTGAGGCACAGAGAAAAGAGGAGGAACAACAAAGGGTGGGAGGAAAACAAAGGGGAAGTTACCCAAGATTGGAGAATTTGATGTTGATACCTTTGGTTTGTAACCTACTATAGTGGAATACGAGTTGCTGTTCCTCCAGTTCCAATTTTTGCTCCACGTTACCATCAAATGCTTTGCCTATTTTTTTTTAAATAATTTGCCTTAACTTGGTGGGAGATGACAGTAGTTCCACAGCAAAACTGCTGTCATTTATCCTCCCAAGTTCAGGACTCCAGCAAAGGTAGAGGTACCGTAATTGCTGGCTTGCCTTTGATGCTGAATTCCCAAGGAGCACAAATGTGTTGAATCCTCTGTCATCTACCAGCTAAATCTATTTTGCAGAACAGCTGGGAGGGAGATGTGCAACTGCAAAGCAATGACATCACCTTTTAGTTGCATAAAATGACTTTAATTATATATTTTTTAATTATGTGTGAAATTGCAGTGATATGCAAGTACCAAATCAAGTTTCCATCCATACTAGGCCGCAGAGTGGAACAGTGATAGAGTTGCTGCCTTACAGTGCCAGGGACCTGGGTTCGATTCTGACTAAGTGCTCCAGTTTCCTCCCATATTCCAAAGGCATGCAAATTTGTAGGTTAATGGACCTCTGTAAATAATCCTTTGTGTGTAGGATGTGAAAGTAGGATGGCATGGCAGTAGTGTTCAGTTAATCATTGCTGGGCTGACAGGCCTGTTTCCACGCTGTATCTCTAAACTAAACTAAACACTGTTCCCAATTACTGGCACTTGGTTCCATAGTCTTCGATGCAATGACAGTGCTTGTCCGGAGACTTCTTGAATGTTAATAACGTCTCTGCAAAAAAATGTCAGGGTGCAGAAATTCTTCCTTATCTCCTCTCTAAATCTCATACTCCTTACGTTAAACCTATGCCCTCTGGTCATAGGCACTGCTGCCAGGGAGAAAGGTTTATACTGTTCGACCCATTCTATGCCCCTCATAAATTTGTACGTGTCTCAGAACTTTATTGTCAGAGGTTTTTAGCCAAATGATGGACATGGTTCTATGTCATGACCTGTATGTGTGGGAGAAGATCTAAAAGACAGCAATCACAATATCATACGATAAAAATAGGATAAAGGTTCAATAAATGTTAATTGGAGAAGCATTAATTTTAATTAAATTTTACCAGGCATGGCTCACATAAACTGGAATCAAAGCTTGCAACCAAAACCGCAATTGAGTGATGGGTGGCACGCAAAATGTACATGTTTCAGCTACTGGCCCAGTACATGAGGAAGTTAAGGGATTGCTAGACTAGATTTCCCTCTACATCCAAAAAGAGCGAGTAAAATAGAGCAGAAATCAAGAGCACATGAATGCAAATGGGAACTAGGCTGCTTCCTGGAGGGTTGGAGAGGTGAAAAAGAAAAGACAAAGACAAGACATGAGAAAAAAAATGGTTTTAGTCTAGTTTTGTTTATGACAAGTGGCAATAACTCATCTAATGCTAGTCTCTGTTTAGAGATACAACTTGGAAGCAGGCCCTTCAGTCCAATTAATCTCTCCCGACTTGATCACCCTTTCACACTAGTTTAATGTTATCCCGTTTTTTCATCCACTCCCTACGCACGAGGGGCATTTTTTCTTTAAATGAAGGCCAGATACCCTGCAAATCCACACGAATTTGGGATGTGGGAGGAAACCAGAGCCCCCCCAGAGGAAACCCACATGGTCACCAGGAGAACGTGCAAACTCTACACGGACAGCACCCGAGCTCAGGACAAAACCCTGTGGTGACAGCTCTACCAACTACACCACTGTGCCACCCAATGGTTTAATACAGGTTATCTATGGTTTAACCAGTTGTTGGCCTTTTTGAAGTAAGAGAGTTAAAAGCTGAATGTTACTTGAATGCATTAAACATTAAGATATCAGAATATTATGGTAGTCATTACAAAGACCTGCTGTGTGAAAACTGCTCAGGAATTTAGTTTGCATTTAGTGTGCGGGTAATCAGATATAATATGTACAAAGGAAAAATTACCTTCAGCTACCTTCTACTTCTTTGTGGGAACTGTGGGCTACTTGCCAAAGAATACTGGAATTGGGAGCAGCAAGGCACAGCGGTAGAGTTGCTGCCTTACAGCGCTTTCAGTGCCAGAGACCCAAGTTTGATCCTGACTGCGGTTGCTATATGTATGGAACTTGTACGTTCTCCTGGTGACTACGTGGACTTTCTCCGACATCTTCGGTTTCCTCCCACACTCCAAAGACTTACAGATTTGTAGGTCGGTTGACTTTGTGTAAATGTAAATTGTCGCCATTGTCTGTAGGATAGTGTTAATATGCGGGTCGGTGCGGACTCGGTGGGCCGAAGGGCCTGTTTCCGTGTTGTATCTCTAGATTAAACTAAACTAAACTGGATTGTTAAAAAAAGTTACCTCTGGGCGCAAGTCCATATGGAAAGTTGGCATAGTGGGAAAAATTAAAAATTAAACTTGATAGAAAGAGTAGACACATGGCAGAAAATAGAGAAGTGTGAGGTGGTACATTCTGGAATGCAGATTGCAGAGGGGCTATATAAACTTTAAAATATTAAAGGGTCTGCAGGGACAGGGAATCTTGAGAAGGTAGAGGCATGAAACTTTGAAGGTGACAGAATAAGTTGGTCTGGAAAACACAAGAGTTCCTTGGCTTTTGAAAAGTGTAGCATGGAGTCTCAAAGCAAAAACAATCCAAAGCCTTCATAAATAGTAAGATTAAACGAGAACTTACCAGTTTGAAGTTTGATCTGTATTTTATGAGGAGTTACGATGAGGGATTACGTGAAGAACCCCGCCACGACGCATGCGTGTCATTCTTCAAAGCAGCGGTGTGAAATCACAGATACTGTAATGACTAAACATAGTAAGATTAGAGAAGAGATACCAGTTAAGTATATGATCAAGGGTGGGAGCGGAGGGCACGTAATCCCTCATCGTAACTCCTCATAAAATACAGATCAAACTTCAAACTGGTAAGTTCTCGTTTAATCTTACTATTTTACTTCGGAGTCACGTGAGTGACTACGTGAAGCTTTTAAATCTCTGTGATTTCATGCCGTGGAAACGAGTCCATGCATCACGTCTGCCTTGATGACTGTAGGAGGAATTGTGTTAACATAATTTGGACATGAATTCGACATTGAAATCATAAAATTTATTAACACAAATTTATAACCCATTTTTATGGGTTTAAATTAATTTACAGAACTTAAAATTGTTTCTGCAAACGTTCCAGATTTCATTACTGATTTATTGTAAAATAATTGGAATGTTTTTTCCCCCCCAGACCATCCTGCTGCCTTGAGGATTTAAAATATTAATATCCACCCCAGCCTGTGTTAGCACCTGTTTCAGCCATCTTGAGATGGTCTGGACCGTCACTCTTTTGTGTGGTTGCTAGTGGCTGACCAAAAAGTGCCTTCTCATTGCCTCTTAGGATTTTTGTTTTCTCCATGTATAACGACAGATGTCTTACTATACACAGACGGTCATCTGTTGGGTATGACCTAAATTGTATATTGAGGCCTGCTGATCCCTGTCTGTTCTGCTTACTAATTCATAGATATGAAACGTAATTTTTTTGTTTTGTTTTTTTGTTTTTTTTTGTTGAGGAAGTCATGTTGTCCAGTCTTAGTTTATGCAGTGACTGTACCCTTTGTGCCGTGACCAATGCCATTAGCATGACTGTTTTTAATGTCAGTCTGTGTAGGGACAGAGCTGTTGCTGGAGACCAATTCCTGAGCATCTTCAGGATAATAATTACATCCCATATTTGGGAGTACCTGGTTCTTGGGGGATTAGTATTAAAATTCCCCTCATAAGTTTTGTTACCAGTGGGTGAGTCCCAACAGAGTAACGCTCTGTCCCCTGCCATAGGTAAGTCGATAGGGCACTTCTGGCGCAGTTGATGGCACTGTAACTGAGCCCCTCATCATAGTGGAGGCCTGCCAGATATTCCAGAACAGACGGGATGTTCATGTCTCTGTAGGTGATGTTGTTTTTATGGCAGTGCATCGCCCACTTCCTGATATAGACCAGACAATGTTTTTTGGTTGACTGTCTTTGGGCCGCCGAGATCATGTTCACTGTTCGATCCGTCAGTCCCAGTTGTAGTAGAGGTGTTTTTAAAACTCTACGAATTAATAAGTTCAAATGTTTATGGCATGGGTGGCTATCCCTTGTTACGGGATGTAGCAATAAATCTGGTCTATGTGGGATGGTGATACATGGTTCTAATACCATGTTTAATACCACTGGGAACCATGGTTGAGTAGGCCAATCGGGTACTACTAATACCAGACGCAGAGTCTTGTTGTATTTTCCTTAATACCCGACTGATGAGGCAGGAAGGAGGGAATGCGTAAATAAACAATTTCCCCCCCAATGCAGCGAAAATGCATCTGTCGCCGCTGCCCCAGGGTCTGGTTCCCATGAAACATAATTTGATAACTAGTGGTTAAGTCTGGATGCGAATAGATCGATATCTGGTGTTCCATATTTTGCTGTAATATCAGCAAATAATTTTTTATTCAACATCCATTCGGTGTATTCATTAAATTTGCGTGACCTGGTGTCTGCCATTAAATTTAGTCTTCCTGGTAGGTAAGTGGCTGATATCCAAATATCTCTCTGGATACACCATTGCCAAATTGTATTAGCCAGATTGTCACATGATGTCGATTTGTTTCCACCCATGTGGTTAATGTATGCTACCACGGTGGTATTGTCTATCTGTAGTCTAACATGCTGGTGATATGACCCAGTACAATATGACTTTAGGCCATGTAATGCACCCAACATTTCCAGGTAGTTTATGCCCAGTGTGAGTAATAATGATGCCTCCTGAGCAGTCCATCTACCTCCACAGCTGGTGATGGTATTGGTGGCTCCCCACCCAAGTGCACTGGCATCAGTTTGTAGTATCATGGAAGGGTTACTGACAATGATTGGATTGGAACAAAGCCAGATGTTATCTATCCACCATTTTAGTTCCATTTTAGCTTGATTGGTAGTTTCATAGGTCTGTCAAAGTGACCTGCATTAATTTAGAGTGCTTGTATTTTTGCTCTCTAAGTTTAGGTAATGTAGAGGTCCAAATTGTGTGGCTGGAAAGGCAGCCACCATTTTGCCAATTACTTTTGCTACCAATCTGATAGATGGTTTGCTGATGTCAATGAGGTTATTGCAAGCCTCTATTAAATCTCTAGCCTTTCCCTTAGGCAGAGTCACCGACATGTGAACTGAGTCAATGGTGAAACCCCAAATAGTCCATAGTAGTGGAAGGCGTTAGTTTAGATTTAACTGGATGGATAATAAATCCCAGTTTTTCAAATAACTGTTTTGTGGCTGTTACAATTTGTTTGGCCACTTCCAATGTTTTGCCCACAATGAGTATGTCATCTAAATATGCCATGACCATGTGTTTACGTTTCCGTAGAGACGCTAGGGCTGGTTTCAAAATTTTTGTGAACAGCCTGGGGCTGATGATAACCCATTTGGCAGTGCTTTATACTGCCAGTGTTGTCCCATCCAGTTGAATTTTAAGTAACATCTGTGGTCACCTCGTATAGGCACTGAATAGTAAGCATCTTTTAAATCGATGCTGGCCATGAAGTAACCTTTGGAAATTAATTGTTTAGCAGTAACAAAGGTATCCATTTTGTCAGATCTATGATGATGCGACAACCACCATCTTTTTTGTTTTTGATAAATATATTGGACACGAATTCTAATGGTTCGTGTTGAGTTTTCTCAATTACACCTTTTATGTAAAGCCGCTCCAGTTCAGCTTGCGCTTTTGATTTTTCTTTATCAGAAGGCACGAACATTCGGTTCAGTATATGTTGAACTGGAGGGCTGTACTTGTGTATAAACTCTATTGTATATCCCTGGATACTGCTTAAGATGTAAGTATCGGTTGTTAACATGCTCCATGCCTTCAGAAAAGAGTGTAATCTCCACCCAACCTCCATGCTCCCTGTATTTTGTAGGAAACCAGACCCACCTACCTCCATAGTTACCAGTGGCAGGTTTACTTCTTTTTGTAGGTTCTTCGCTGCTGTTCTTGTGCTCGTGTCTGGATTTTCGGTTTGGTTGGCATTGGAGGTCCCCGCATCTTCCAAGAAGGCCGGCCTGGGCCATAGCCTAAAAAAGACTCATGTTTTGAGTACCGGGCCTTCGAGCTTTCACCAGTTCTGCTGGTGGGTGCGTAGGGTGCTGTCTTTGGCTGTAGTGGGTTCCAGTAGGTTCTCTTGTTCCTGCACCCCTTGCACACTTGTCTTTCCTTCTGCGGACCCCTCTTCCAGGTCAGCCCAGAACTGACCCGCAGTGCTCCCCTCTGATGAGGTAGAAGCACTGTGCAGCCCTTCAAGAGGTACTGCTGTGGGTTTATCATAGGGCCCACAGTGACCCGACTCCATCTCCCGGAGTCTGTCACATTGGAGCAAAAGCTCCAACACACCACTCCATCCGGCTCCAGCGCTCTCGGGCGCTGGCCGCCTGCGGTTGTTCAAAGTCGGACTCCTCTGAGTCCACGACCTTGTTTGTTTTTGCGTCTAGCCTTACCGCCCGGCCGGATCTGGATCTGGCCGGTGCGGAGGCGACATCGTGCACAGCTGATCCCACTATCGGTGATCCGAGTGCCGCTGGCTGCTGCTGGCTGCCCGCTGCTCCGTGGTCCTCCCTCACCAGCTTTGTCCTTACTGCCCTTCCGTGGAGTGGATCTGGCCGGTGCGGAGGCGACATCAGGCACAGCTGATCCCATCTAGCCCACCAGCTTTGTCGCAGCCCGTTGGTTTCTCCACCTGTAATCAGCATGGTAAAAACACAAAAAGACCGCAGCTCTTACCTGCAGGTCCAGGTTAAAATTGTCGCTACGGGGGAACGTCGTTCCACCCCGTCTCCTGCCGTTTTTGACTTGTCCAAAAAGTCGACGGCCCCATTCTGAAGTCTCCCGCCCGGCCGTGGTGTTCTGGCCGGCGCGGGACCAAAAGTCGGCACAGCTGATCCCTTACGGGGCTTGTGCCTTCAGCTGCTGCTGGCTCCCGCAACTTCGCGGTCCTCCCCAGCCAGCTTCACTCGCAGCACTTGTGGACACTAATTTGTCCAGCTTCCCCCCCTGTGAAAAAACAGCGCGGGGAACAAAACTACCGCAGAGTAAATTTCTTACCTGCAGGTCGCGGTTTCAAACTTACCGCTGCGGGGGAACGCTCCCCCCCGCCTGTCGTTTCGCAAGCGTGAAGCGATATATGACACGCATGCGTCGTGGCGGGGTTCTTCACGTAGTCACTCACGTGACTCCGAAGTAAAATCACCGGTTAGGCCTCAGTTGGAATAAATGTCCAAAGCTGGACATAACACTACAGGAATGATGTTAAGTTCCGAGAAGAAGCTCACAGGAGATTTACTTGATCAGTGCCAAAGTTAAAAGTCCTCAGTTTTATGGAGAATCTGCTGTATATTCCTCAGAATTTAGAAGCAAGTGTTCAAAATCATGAATGATTTAGATGGAGTGGATTAGATGGACTGCTTCCACTGGCAGGAGTGTCAGTAACCAAAGGACACAGATTCAGAGCAACGGGCATACAAACAGGCAAGATGAGATATTTTTTTTTAAACACAGCTATGTGTTATGATTTCAATTGTACTGCCTTAAAGAAAGTTGGAAGCAGATTCAGTAGTAACATTCAAAGTGTTATGGATGGTAATGGAGATGGCGAAGAGGGTCTAACTCCCTTCAAAGAGTGGGAACCGACACCACATCCAAAAAGGTCTGTGCAGGTTCTTCGATGAGCCAAAGAATAACAGATAAGTCTCAAAATAAAAATGGCACAATCTGAATTAATCTTGTACAAACTTAGAAATTAAAAAATGGAAAAGGTAACAGGAATATATAATGTTCAAATTTCTAATAATACAAATTAGATTAACTTTTACATTTTTGGCAATCAATCCGGATTGTTAGGCATATTCAGCACTATTTTGGAATGTAGGCGTTCTTGCATTTTGATATTACATCAGTTTGAAAAGTATATCACAAAAATACACGTGTAATCAATGAGCACTTTACAGGTGGTGACACATAGATGAATGACATAATAGCATGAGGTTCATCCAAAGAGGAACATGATGACAAGACTTAGGAATGTACTTCAATTTACTGTAAGGCTGAATTTGAAACTTAATAAAGATAAATGTGTGTTTGTAGACGCCAAACCTCTGTTAGTCATATCATCCCAAAAAATCTCAGCTTTTGTGCATATGCCACGTCCACAGTGTAATAAATACATGCAAGATTCTATGGAACGTTCAAACTTTCTGGAAAATCTTTCATTTCTTACAAAACTACTCATATGTGGCTAGTTCCAACAAAATAATATAACACTTGAAAGTTCCTAATCCCTCCAAAATGTTAGGCACTTACGATGTCCATTATCTTGGAGATCTACGGAGCGATATATCAAGTAGGACTCACAGCTGCAAGTGCACACAATGCAAATCTAATCCCCTGGACCAGGGATTTCCCTACTGCAAAATCTGTTTCAGTGCTGCACTTGCTTTTCATTGCCAACCACATTCTGACATGTCACAAGTGGCTTTTGGTTGTCTGCCCTGCTGTTACTGCCCTACACATTCAGAATTGAAAACGGTTTTATTAATCCAACTGTTCCTCCTGCCACGATAGAGCATCACATCACTTCCTTTCCTGTCCATCTCGTTCTAACATTCTCTTGAAAAATCTACTTTCACAACACTTCAGCAACCTTCATTGAACAAGCCGTCCCCAGTTGCTTCACAGATTCAGGTCAATCTACCTAGGCAATCTATCAACCTAGATGACACAAGTACCAAATCTTCCCAAACCACACACAAAGCCTACAACATTAGCTTTACTTGCCTTAACGGAACTGTTCTGTATTTAAGATCGAGTTCAATCACGCAGGCTACAAATTTCTTTTGAATCATGGCTTTAATACTATTCCCCACACCTCTCTTTGTCAAACCTATTCTCTCCCACACTCTTCTTTTGTTGTTTATTATCGTATCCACTGAATATTATGTTTACATACCTGTGGTGCTGCTGAAAGTAAGAATTTCATTGTTCCTTTTTGGGACATATCACAATAAAACACTTTTGACTGCAGCTTATCAAAGTGAGTTCCTTTTGCGGACGACACAACCCTGAATGGACTGATCCGGATGGGGAGGAGTCTGCCTACAGACAGGAAGTGTCACAACTGGCATCCCGGTGTCGTCGCAACAACCTAGAGCTCAATGCTCTTAAGACAGTGGAATTGATTGTAGACTTTAGGAGAGCTCCCCCTCCCCTCACCCCACTCATCATCATCAGTCACATCTGTGGAGTCTTTTAAGTTCCTGGGAACCATCATCTCCAAGAACCTTAGGTGGGTGGCTACCATCGACTCCACAGTCGAAAAGGCACAACAGAGGATGTACTTCCTGCGGCAGCTGAGGAAGCACAATCTGCCACAGGTAATGATGGTCCAATTCTACACGGCCATCGTAGAGTCTGTTCTCACCTTCTCCATCATGGTCTGGTTTGGTTCAGCAACCAGGCACGACGCCTGGAGGCTGCAGCAAATCGTTCGATCAGCAGAGAAGGTTATTGGCTGCAACCTTCCCTCCATTGATGAACTGTACACTGCAAGGGCCAGGAAGCGAGCGGGCAAGATCATCTCTGATCCCTCTCACCCTGGCCACAAATTATTTGAGTCACTTCCCTCTGGAAGGCGACTCCAGACTGTCAAAGCTGCCACAGCCAGACATAAAAACAGTTTTTATCCACGAGTAGTTGCTCTACTCAACAGCCAAATATCTGTAGCCTCCCTTTGATCTGGTATTTTGTTGGTTCACATGCTTGATCAATGGTGTTTTATCATTAATGTTTTATCATTATTAATGTTTAGTATTTTCTGAGTCATTCGTAACTGTCACTGTATGTCATGTTGTTACTTGTGGGCGGAGCACCAAGACAAATTACTTGTATGTGAATACTTGGCCAATAAACTTACTTACTTACTTACTTATATGGTAATGATTTGCTCCCCTATGGGTACTTGGAGACCTCCAGCTATGCTGCTTAGAAAGTTGGCCTAGCATCTGACCCCAAATAACACTGAGTCTCGCTCCATCTTCCTGTCATTAGAAGCTGTCTGCTTGCTTCTTCTCTCTCAAATATAGAGAAAAGGGGTGGCATGGCAACGCAGCGGTAGAGTTGCTGCCTTACAGTGAAAGAGACCCGGGTTCAATCCTGACTACAGGTGCTGCTTGTACGGTGTTTGCATGGTCTCACTGTGACTGGGTGGGTTTTCTCCGGGAGCTCCGGTTTCCTCCCACGTTACAAAGACATACAGGTTTATAGGTTAATTGGCTTTGGTAAATATTGTAAATTGACCCTAGTGTGTAGGATAGTGCTGGTGTATGGGGATCGTTGGTCAGCATGGTCGCCGTGGACCAAAACAACTGTTTTTCACGCAGTATCTCTAAACTAAACTAAACTAAAAGATCTTGTGCATGGTCAGATTTGAGGTGGGATCCTGCATGGCACAACCCCAAGATATCATGCTGAAAACCAAAAAACAGCTCAAAAGCAGAGTTACTCATGAGCCAGTGGGACTGTATCTCAGGGACTGTCCAACCATAGTATATGGCAAGAAACAATGATGCTGACCTATTTGTCCAGACAAACTCAACTTACTAGCTATACAGCTTGGTGGTAAATGAATTACTGTGGCTGAGATTGCTGGTTTAATTCATCCATTTTCTACAGGTACATGTGTGGCAAGGCTCGTTCACTAGAGGAAATAAGATTGCTACTGTTCTGCCAAAGTAAATGCTCTGTTCCCTCTGAAGACCAATTTGCAACAACAGTGCGATTGTTTAATTTCACAGAGTTGCTACAACACTGACGGAGGGCATTGAACTCATCAAAGTCTTGGAAGTCATTGCCCTCGGATGTTTACCCAATTCCCTCTTGTGAGCCTAGACTGATTCAGCTTCCAATACCTTTCAGCGAGTGTTTGTAACATCATAATCATGCTGTATACGTCTTTCAAAAGTTCATAAGTTTGAGGAACAGAATTAGACCATTCGGTCCATCAAGTTTACTACGCCATTCAATCATGGTTGATGTATCTTTCCCTCTTGACCCCATTCCGCTGTCTTCTCCCCAAAACCCTGACAACCTTACTAATCAAGAATCTGTCAGTCTGCAGCTTAAAATATCCACGACTTGGCCTCCACAGCCATCTGTAACAATGAATTCCACAGATTCACCACAATCTGACTAAAGAAATTCCTCCTCATCTCCTTTCTAAAGGTACATCCTTTTATTCTGAAGCTATGGCCTCTGGTCCTAGACTCTTCCACCAGTGGAAAAATCCTCTTCGCATCCACTCTAACCAGGCCTTTCACTATTCGGTAGGCATCAATGAGGTCCCCCCTCATGCTTCTAAACTCCAACGAGTATCGGCCCACTTTGCTCATGTCTTTCCTCATATTCCCTGGTATCTGTCAGAAAGGCAACAGATTAGGTTCTAAAGAGATGGTCAATGGGCTGCATCCACAGCTCTGAGTAATTTTCATGGTGTACTCTAGGAATCTGCTTCATGACGTTTGGCATCGAATTTAAGGTGATGCAGTCTTTGAAAAAATATTTATGTTTACATAGATTTGCATTTAGCACCTGTGATCCTGGAAGGCTTAATATATGCAAGAATTATATAAATTATTTGTTTTATTTTCAGTACCTATTTTGTAGCCATCAACACATCGATATTCCACCAAGTTCAGCTCTGGAGGGGGCAGGCATTCTCCATGCACTTGGTCACACAAAGTAAAGTCTTCTGTCCAAGTCCCATCTTTAGTGCAACGGATTGGGCCCTAGGAATTGTAAATATAACATTAGTAAGTCAGTAACATTGGCAAATACATAAATGTCACGGGTCAACTTATATTTTCCGAGTCCTCTTTCATATTTATCAAGAAGATACAAGATACTGCAGATGTTGGAATATTGAGTGAAAAACAAACTGCTGGGGAAACTCAATGTCAGGCAGCATCTGTGGAGGAAAATGGTCTGATGAAGCTTTGGTTTCATTCTGAAGAAGGGTATTGACCTGAAAGTCATTTGTCCATTTTCTCCACAGATGTTGGGTGACCCGTTGAGTTCTTCCAGCATTGCTTTTTTAACTTTACGTTTATCAAAACATATTCTGCCATTATCTGTTGTAAGTCTAGGTGTCAAACAGCACACACAGCACAACAACACCAACTGTCACATAGGTACACTCCATAAAATAATCTAATGCATAGGCTCCATGATTTAATTGTGTAGTGAGATAGAATTCTATCTCCGAAAGAACAGTATGTAGAAACATTATAGCAGAGTGAAGAACTAAAAAACGAGGCAAATAATGTTGGCAATAATTTAATAACTAACAATAGTGGGAATAATTTATTGGCCCCAATACCAACTTTGAACACAGCATAAGGGCATTGTGGGCGGCACAGTGGCGCTAGTGTGACAGAATGGTGCAGCTTAGAGAGCTGCTGCCCCACAGTGCCTAGAGACCCAGGTTAGATCCTGAGCTCGGGAGCTGTCTGTATGGTGTTTCCACATTGTCCCTGTAAATGCATAGGTTTCCTCTGGGTGCTCTATTTTCCTCCCACATCCCAGCCGTGCGGATTTGTAGATTAATTGGCCTCTTTAAATTGCCCCTAATGTGTAGGGTGTGGATGGTAAAGTGGGATGGGTAATCACTGAACTCGGTGGGCCGAAGGGCCTGTTTCTATGCTGTATTTCTAAACTCTAAACAACTTGACAAATAATGCATGAATTTAATGTTTACATTATGTTTAATTTATTGGGCAATTGGAAGGTAACATCTAGAGAACAAATTATTCATGGAATAATTTGAAAACATTGGAAGCAGATTTGCGAGGATTCAGACAATAGACAATAGACAATAGGTGCAGGAGTAGGCCATTCGACCCTTCGAGCCAGCACCGCCAGTCAATGTGATCATGGCTGATCATCCACCAATCAGTACCCCGTTCCTGCCTCCTCCCCATATCCCCTGACTCTGCTATTTTTAAGAGCCCGATCTAGCTCTCTCTTGAAAGCATCCAGAGAACCTGCCTTCACCACTCTCTGTGAGAAAAAGTGTTTCCTCGTCTCCGATCTAAATGGCTTACTCCTTATTCTTAAACTGTGGCCCCTGGTTCAGGACTCCCCCAACATCAGGAACGTTTCCTGCCTCTAGCGTGTCCAAACCTTTAACAATCTTATATGTTTCTATGAGATCGCCTCTCATCCTTCTAAACACCAGAGTGTACAAGCCCAGCTGCGCCATTCTCTCAGCATATGACAGTCCCGCCATCCAGGGAATTAATCTTGTAAACCTACGCTGCACTCCCTCAATAGCAAGAATGTCCTTCCTCAAATTAGGGGACCAAAACTGCACACAATACTACAGGTGTGGTCTCACTAGGGCTCTGTACAACTGCAGAAGGACCTCTTTGCTCCTATATTCGTTCCTCTTGTTATAAAGGCCAACATGCCATTTGCTTTCTTCGCTGCCTGCTGTACATGCATGCTTACTTTCATAGACTGATGTACAAGGACCCCCAGATCCCGTTGTACTTCCCCTTTTCCCAACTTGACGACATTTAGATCTGCCTTTCTGTTTTTGCTACCAAAGTGGATAACCTCACATTTATCCGCATTAAACTTCATCTGCCATGCATCTGCCCACTCCCCCAACCTGTCCAAGTCACCCTGCACTAAGTCACTATGTGGAAAAGTTGCCCCTCATGCGAAATATGCTAATTATATTTAGATATAAACAGATCCCGGAAATATTCAGGATCTGTCGAGAAGGAAACAGTGTTAGCATTTCAGGTGACCTGAAACATTAACTGCATCTCCTTCACCATAGAGGCTTACTGACCCACTGAGCATTGCCAATATTTTTCTGTTTTTATTTCAGATTTCCTGCATCAGCACCTTCTTTTTTGCAATTTTCAGTAACTTTAGGATGACGATGAATCGGCTAGATTATAATTTATTGTGGTACATAAGCCCCAGAGACTAATTATAGAGAAAGTTCTCATTTTTACAAGGAACATGAAGCCAAGGTTGGCCTTGGATTGAATGGCTGCCAAAATAAGTTTTGTCTGAAATCTGGGGATGTTTTATAAATGAGCAAAGAATGACTGAGAGATGAGAAAGCAGGAGAAAACAGAATTAAGGTAAATCCAAAAGAAATACAGGAAGATTTCAAGAGTATCAATTTACAGATACAAATGATGCAATTGGTGAAAGTCAGTATGGGTCCCTCAAAGCAGACATACAAGATAACATGCTGGTGGATAATACACTAGAAGAGTTAACAAAGATTAGCATTTGTCTTGAGAGTATAAGAACTAATGGGTTGTCAAGAGTCTAATTAGTGTGTGAAACTTAAGTAAACACAAGTAAAAGATAAAGTAGAGAAAATAGTGGGAATAAATGATAGCGAATCAGAGACTTGATGACTTCCTTCCTAGGTTTTTAAGAAGACATGGGTGCACTGGGTTTGATGTTACAAAATATCCTTACTCTCATCCAGTGCAGTGCAATGGCATTACAACAGATTTGTGGTTAATACCGACTCATCCATTCTGTGATCTTGCAATTGAAAATACCTTCCTTTGCAGCAATTTTCATAAACAGTACTAATATATCCCACAAATCTGTTGTAATGCCATTTAAGATTCAGATTAAGATTTGTTTATTACCATATACACCAGTGTGCAATGAAATCCCTTGTTCACATGAACCTCCCAGAGTAAACACTACACATAGAGGATTAATAATTATACCAATAAATACAACGTGCAAAACAGCAAGATTATAGTGCAAAAGAACATTGAAGTACAATAACGTAATAACCTCATGAGGTAGAGTTAAGTGTAAAAGTACATTGCAACACCTCTGGGAAGATGGTATGAAAGAAGCGATTAGTACAGGAGTCCGATTACAAAGGTGAAGAATCTGGATATCTAAGATTTTAAGCTCCTTTCTCTTTTCCAAGAAGGTGGAAGAGTGAAAAGGTAATGGCCAGGATAGCAGGCATCCTTGACAATACTTCCAGCATCACTGATGCAACGTACCATGAAAATTGACCAGAAGGAAGGAACTGGCTAGTCTGTGATGGACAGTGCTGTGTACACTACACTCTGCAGGCTTGGACTGTCAAGAGCAGAGCTATTGCCTCACCCGAATTAGATGCTTCTCGTCAGAATACGTTCTAGAGCGTATTTGCTTTCTGCAAATACGCTGATGCACTTTTTTGATCACCGCATTAGTGTGAAAGTGGGCAAACAAATTTTTATCTGACATTCTTTTCATGAATATCTCCTGGAATATATGGGAAGACCACTAGAGACCAGCTCACTTCTTCTGCAGGAGAACATGGAAGAAAATGGAGACATCATCAGTCCATTTTCCAGGTGGTCCCTCAAAATGTGATTAAGCAAAATAAACGATCGTTCTAAACAACTGAATAGCTCCTAAACTCATAATCAGGGATAACTTGCTGCTTAAAAATAAACTCAGGGAATGTCAAGCCCCGTGGACATTCTTGATTTGAAATGCTCACTCTATCACCGTGACATTCAATTGGATTTTGAATATCCCCATGGATTGTGGCCCACAATTCGGAACACTGATCTACCTGATTCAATATTTAAAATAGAGAAACCAAGTACACAATAGATCTGTGGATATTGTGATTACATTCAAACAGGCGCATGTGCTAATCATATGTTTCGTGAACTGCAATGCATTTCTTTTGTTAGAGGATGGTTAATCTGTGGAATTCATTGCCACAGACGGTTGTGGAGGCCAAGTCATTGAGAATTTTTAAAGCGATTGACTGATTCTTTATTAGTATGGGTGTCAGGGGTTATGGGGAATAGGCAGGAGAATGGGGTTGAGAGGGAAAGGTAGATCAGCCATGGTTGAATGATGGAGTAGACTTGATGGACCGAATGGCCTAATTCTGCTCCTATAACTTATGAACATTAAAAAGGTAAACCGAGGGGTAAGGGGAAAAGATGCTGGGCTTTTATTCTGACAGGAAGGCACCTTGTATTGGCTTCAGAGTTGTAGCTGCAGACTGCCTGCAGTAGAGTCAGTCACAAAGCAAGTCTTGAATTGGATCCAGTCAGCACATCAAAAATAGGCGAGTTTTTATGATCAGTATAGCAGGTTGGGGGAATTTTATGTTCCCATTAAAATGAATATCTTTGTTCTGCAGTGGAATATGCTCTGACTTAAGGTCTATGCGTGTGATAATTAAAGAGCAGGTAAATCAGGTAGATTTGTAGATGTGAAAACCCTTTCAATATTATACAGAACAATGGAGACTGAAATGCCTGGTTTCAGCTCATTCATTCAAAGGTCAGTCGCAATTTTTTTTAGGTAGGACAGAATTCCTCACTGCACAGATGAAGTTTCATGGATTGATAGAACCAGGAAAAAAAATTCTTAAGGGGTTGGACAGGCTAGATGCAGGAAGATTGTTCCCGATGTTGGGGAAGTCCAGAACAAGGGGTCACAGTTTAAGGATAAGGGGGAAATCTTTTAGGACCGAGATGAGAAAAACATTTTTCACACCGAGAGTGGTGAATCTCAGGAATTCTCTGCCACAGAAGGTAATTGAGGCCAGTTCATTGGCTATATTTAAGAGGGAGTTAGATGTGGCCCCTGTGGCTAAAGGGATCAGGGGGTATGGAGAGAAGGCAGGTGCAGGATGCTGAGTGGATGATCAGCTCGAAGGGCCGAATGGCCTACTCCTGCACCTATTTTCTATGTTTCTATGAAAAGGTCTCTATGTAAATTCCCAAGACACCTCTTAACTCAAGCACAAGCCTTCCAGCTAAGCAGGTATCCGATTTTATTCCTTCAATACTCAATGATACTTTATTGTCACATGTACCTAGGTACAGCAGAATTCTTGGTATGCGTACAATCCAGTAAAATCATACTGTAGATAAACACAATCATAAATAAGTACAAAAGTGCAATCAGTGTGTAATCGTAAATCGCTGAAGTAGTACACAAAGAGTCCCCATGTTTCGGGAGCCGCCAAAGTTTCAAAGTTCTTAAGAGTGCAGTTGGACTTAAAAGCCAAAGTTTCAAAGTTCTTAAGAGTACATATTGGACTTAAAAGCCCATTGTCCTGGCGGCACCAATCCGCTCCTCCATCTGCTGCCATTTTGAAAACTGCCCTTGTCCAGCATCTGCTACCGTCACCTTCCATTCACCTCACTGGTTCCCGGACTACAGGATCAAGTGGGAGTCCAGCCTTGGACGACTCCAGGCGGGATCCTAGTTCCGTGGCGGGTGAGCCAGGACCGCTGTCGAGATATGTCCGCGGCTCGCAGCTCACTATGCCTTTCCTGTTACTACATGGAGACCAAGTTGGATCAGAGTTCATTCCTCAGTGCAAGAAGATGAACCACTGAGCTGAGCGAGCTTTGCTGGCCTGAGCATAACATGGTCAAAAATTATTCCTTCCTTTACTGTGATAATACTCAATTCGTCTGGTAATATCTACCAAACCTCTGGTCCCTGACAGATAACTTGATGCATAATTCTTATTAAGAGTCCATGACATGAAATGTTAACTGTTTCATTTTCCACAGGGTGTTGTCTGACCTGTTGACCATTTCCGGCATTTTCTGTTTTTAATTCATTATGGTTACATTAACTAGTTTATTAACACATCTTTTGTATATTTGCAGGTACTCATGATTAAGTTCTTGTCCTTTGAGCGAGTTTCCATAACTGAGATTGTTATGTAACATCTTTGGCTTGTGCTCATGAAAGTCATAAAGTCATACAGCACATAAACAGGCCAGTCTCATCCATGCCAACCATCGAAGATAATCCAATTTGCCTGCATTTGGCCTATATCCCACTAAAACATTCCTTTCCATGTACCTGTACAAATGTCTTTTAAATGCTGTTGCAGTGTCAAGTAGCTCTTCTGGCAGCTGGTTCTATATACCCACCACCCTCTGAGTGAAAAGGCATGTTTCTATTAAATCTTGCCCCCCTCACCTTAAACCTATGCCTTCCGGTTCTAGTTTCCCTTCCCTGGGTAAAAAAACTCTTTGTAATCACACTATCTATTCTCATGTTTTTTAAGATCACCCCTCATCCTCCAGCACTCCAAGGAATAAATGTTTAACCTGCCCAAACTTTCCCTATAGCTCAGGCCCTTGAGTCCTGGCAATATCTTTGTCAATCTTCACTGCATGTACAAATTACATTTCTCCACAAGGCCATGTCTTGTTCTGACTTCACTGCATAACCTCGAGGTCATGGAAATCCTGTAGGCAGCTGGTGACTGCACACAGGATTATGTGCAATGAATGGATGAGGGAAACCAGCTGCTCAAACTATAGCATGTGTGGACTAGACGGTCGCCAGTTATCATTAGGACCGGCTTTAAGGACATACCATGCACCCTGAGCTCTGCAAGAAATCGGATTAAGACACAAGTTTTCACCTCGAGTAGTACAGAGCCTGCAGTTGGTGCTCGCTTCAATGGATGACATGTTGGCATCCTCAAGCTGCATACCATGATGGTGCATAGTTGGTTGCCGTGATGTAGGAGACAGGTCCTTTAGAAATCTACTCAATGCCCTGTGCTGGGACAGTAACAATGCTGCTCATTTGTTAATGTAACACCAGTGGAGTGTTCGTGCCATTGCTACGGGAAATCTAGGGCTGGCTGTGGAGTTTTGCAATGTTTAGCTGCTAGCCTGGGACATGCCTTTGTCATTCTTCCAAGAAAGGCAAATCAGGTCACTGCAGTTGCTCAGAACTGCGGGGTAAACCTGACTTGGTTAGGTTTCTGAAGTTTGTTAGGTTCCTGCTGCTTACCAATGGCTGGCTTTTCTCATTGTCCTCTTGCAAGAACATTTTAAATGTACTGTTATACATGATGGACAAAATCAAAATTTAAGGCACAAATGAGACGTCCATACAACATTACATGTACTGTCACCTTATGGCATAGTCATAGAATCATACTGCATGGAAACAGGCTCTTTGGCCACAACTTGCCTGTTATGCCCCATCTACACTAGTCCCACCTGTCTGCATTTGGTCCATATCCCTCTAAACCTATCCTATCTTTATACCTGCCCAAAAGTTTTTTAAATGCCGCAATAATACCTGCCTCAACTACCTCCCATGGCAGCTCGTTCCATACACCAATCACTCTTTTTTGTGTAAAAATGTGGCCTCTCAGGTTCCTATTAAATCTTTGCCCCCTCACCCTTAAACCTACTGTATGTCCTCTGCTTCTTGTTTGTGCTACTCTGAATAAAAGACTGCAACCTTCACATGGTCCACCCTGTTTCAATGAATGCAAAGAACATGGCGTGCACAATCAAATAAGATCAAATAGAACAAGTTGTCCTACAACTTTAGGCTGTGCACGCCATACGCAAGAAGAAGAAGATGAAGACGAAGAAGAATAAAAGACTGTGCATTTACCCTATCTATTCCACTCATGATCTTGTACAACTGTATAAGATTAGCTCGAGGACTTCAGAGACTCAAGAAATAGATGGAGAAGTCAGTCGCATGATCGAGTGAGCATGCACTGTCACTTACTCATGGCTAATCCTGTACCTTGCCCACTTTCCCTGCTGCAAATTGTGATCTTAAGACACAAATATATTCAAAACCTGAGCAACAGAGACCCAAGGTAAAGGATTTCAGAGATTGACAACCATCTCTATACAGAAACTCTCAGTCCTAAATGGCCAATCTCCAATAAGAGGCTGGGCCATCTGGCTCCACTCAGGGGAACAGCTGGCCGGCATCTACCCTGTTAATCCCTCCTAGAATCTCCTGTCTCTCAGTGAGATTACTTTGTCCTCTAAACTCTGCTGAGCCTTGGCTACTTTTGCTCACTAGCTCTTCATGGGACATCCTGCACCATCTTCGAGGCAGGCACACACTGCATTGGGTGCAAAAGTAAAAACTGTGTCAAGGGTGGAATCAACTAAGCTCCATGCCATTTCTCAGGAAGACTTCCTTAATCCCTTCATGCACTTCATAATACTTCAATCCCACTGCAGCGGAGCAGTCATAGTGTCATATGGCAAGGAAACATCCCTTCGGTCCAATTTATCCATGCCGACCAAGATGCCCCATCTACGCGGCTCCCACCTGCTTGCATTTGACCCATATTCCTCTAAGCCTTTCCTACTAGTGTTCCTCAAATGACCCAGTGTTGAAGAAGGAACTGCAGATGCTGGAAAATCGAAGGTACACAAATATGCTGGAGAAACTCAGCGGGTGCAGCAGCATCTATGGAGCGAAGGAAGTAGGCAACGTTTCGGGCCGAAACGTTGCCTATTTCCTTCGCTCCATAGATGCTGCTGCACCCGCTGAGTTTCTCCAGCATTTTTGTGTAATAATGGATGGGATTTATATAGCGCCTTTCTAATACTCAAGGCGCTTTACATCGCATTATTCATTCACTCCTCAGTCACACTCAGTGGTGGTAAGCTACTTCTGTAGCCACAGCTGCCCTGGGGCAGACTGACGGAAGCGTGGCTGCCAATCTGCGCCTACGGCCCCTCCGACCACCACCAATCACTCATACACATTCACACACATTCACACACAGGCAAAGGTGGGTGAAGTGTCTTGCCCAAGGACACAACGACAGTATGCACTCCAAGCGGGATTCGAACCGGCTACCTTCCGGTTGCCAGCCGAACACTTAGCCCAATGTGCCATCTGTCGTCCTCAAATGTACCTCAAATGACCCACATGTTTGTTTTCTGAACTTCATGAACCGACTCATCCAATCATTCCTCATTTCTTCAGCTTTTAAAAACAATATTCCCACCTATTATATTCCATAATTGCACATATTCTCACATTATAACCCATCCCCCAGCACCTTCCCCATTTGTTTAACCAGTCTATATCCCTTTGTGTGGTTCTACAAAGCCCACATTCCAGCCCAACTTGCTAAATTCCGGTAATTTACTCTGAGTTCTTACATCTAAGTTGTTAATATAAATTGTGAAAACCTGCAGCCAATATTGAAGTCTGTTGTACACTACTAATTACAGCCCACTGAACTGGAAAAGATCCATTTGTTCCTACTCTTGAGTTCTAAGTAAAATGTTCAGACATCCTAATAAACCAACCATTAGCATTTACACAAATTGAGCTTATTCCTCCATAATTTATGTCTATCAAAGGATGATCAGTAAAAACGTTGGAGGTTTGGTGTGCTGAGGTGATAATCTTGCCCAAGAATGCTTACTGCTGAAACCTCGGTCTTTATTAGAAAACTACTCACACTGATGACCCACAATCAGAACCATGATCCATCCCCACCTACTCAAAATCCCACAGACACACACACAACTACCAAGACAAGAATACATGCAGAATAGTACCCTCAATGGCAACTTATGTCATCAATGAGATTTACAGTGGGCGGCACAATGGCGCAGCGGTACAGCTTCTTCTACAGCTCCTTCTCCTCCTACAGCCTACTGGGACCCGGGTTCGATCCTGACTACGAGAATTTGTACAGAGTTTGTACGTTCTACCTGTGACCGTGCAGGTTTCTTCCAATGCTCCGGTTTTCTCCCACACTCCAAAGAAATACAGGTTTGTAGGTTAATTGGCTTTGATAAAAAATTATAAAATTGTGTAAGATAGCGTTAGTGTACAGGGTGATGACTGGTCAGAACGGACTCAGGGGGCTGAAGGGCATGTTTTCACGCTGTATCACTAAAAGTTAAAAACGTTTTTAAAAAGGTAGTTAAACTGCCATCGTTCACATCAATTAATCTAAGTTCCACCTTTCTCTGAGGATGCACGCAGAGAGCAAGGTCTGGAAAATGGCGTCAGCTGTTGACCACTAGGAAGTCAATAATCCCACATTGGACTCCTTAAGATGTTCAGCATGGGAACTGGAACTTGGGAAAAATTCCTCGTGTCTCATGTTCATCAAAGAAACCTGCGCCAGACCGGAGGAATGAAGGAACTGGTCCTTTCCTTCAAATCCATTGAAGACAATGGCAACAAGAGCTTCAGGGTAAACTGTTTAAAGGGTTCTTGTTGTAAAAATAGTTCTTAATCCTTCTAATTTATTTATTAAAAATCAATAATGTCAAGCTCCTTGACATTTACCAAGGATGAGTCATGGGCCAACCACATGGATGCGACAGCCACGAAGGCACACCGACCGACACCTCTATTTCCTCAGGAGACTGAAGAAATTTGGTTAGTCTCCAATGGCTCTTACAAACTTCTACAGATACACCATAGAAAGCCTAGTGTTGGGTTGGGTTACATCACAGCTTGGTTTAGGAACAGCTCTGCCCAAAACCTCCAGAAATTGCAGAGAGCTCTAGATGTAGCCCAGTCCATCACACAGGCCAGATGTCCCACCATTGCATCCATCTATACTTTTATACGTTTTTCACTGTACCTTGGTATATGTTTTTTTTTGGTATATGTGACAATAATAAGCATAAACCTAACAATTCATTCACTTAGATACATGGTATTATGAAGAACAAATTCTTTCCAAGTTTGTCCTTTAATTTATTTAATTTATTCTATGGTTTTGAATGTACACAAGGTTTCCATAACTTGATAACCTTGCCATTCCACTGCCAAATGTACTTTGCCATTTTGTTGGTGAGCCTTGTTTCCCCCACCGATATGGGGAAAGAGCACTTGTACTGAGGAAGCTCTCACCTAAAAGAATTGTCCTGGATGTTTCCAAAGGTTCTTGCTAGACATATGTACCCCCCACCACCCCTGCAGGCCCACAGAGTTAGTTTGACTTTTTTTCCACAGAAATCAGCATTGAGTGCAGGTGGTTCACATCCAACTGCAAATTCTGCCTCATCATCTGCATACCTTTCAGAGCCACAAGTTGTATAAATGTCATCAGGCATCAGTGAGGAAAAACAATCCATTACAAAGACGAAGCAGCTTTTCTTCAGTTTCTGACAAGGTGACTTACTTAAGACCAAGCCATGAAGAACATGAATGCATTCAGCTGCCAAGCATCGCATTCTCGTTTAGTAACCTGATGGGTTATCACTTACTTTTTCGTGCCTGGGATATGGTGGCCAATTGGCAGGCACTGCATGTGCATTTTGGCACCAAAGAAATACAATAACATTTTAATATTGCAAACACAGCAATGTATCCTGCCTTAAACGTAATGGGTACACTTTGTTCCTATCGAATGCTTTCCAATAATGTATTTTTAACACATAAAAGAAACTGTCAAAGCCACAGACAGACAGACAAAAACACACACACAGCCTCCAATAACCTATTTTAATCTGCCAATAATATCAATTCACTGTCATAGAGTCATGCAGCACAGAAACAAACCTTTCAGTCCAACTTGTCCACACTGGTCAAGATGCCCTATCTAAGGTAGTCCCATGTGACTGCATTTGGCCCATCTATATACTAATAAAAGTGTGTGAGTGTGTGAGTGTGTGTGTGTGCGCGTGTGTGCGTGTGTGCGTGTGTGATCGTATCTACGGCAAAATGGTACATGGTAGCGCTAGAATCTTTGCACAACGTTACTCACCTTTTCCCCGTCGTAGCACTTGTCAAGTTTCCTTCAGATTTGATGTTATATTTCACGTTATTGATAGTTAAAGGTTTAAAAAAGCCAACTTTAAAAAGATTTTTACTGTTAAGTCCTTGCGGCCCCAGCTTGCAACAAACTTCCATACAAAGTTGCAATCCAGGAAAACTCTGTGCTTCCACCAAGTTTTCACCTGAATAGAATCTCACAGTCCTCCACCCAACATTTGCAACAATGTTGCCATCATAGAACGCTTACTCCTGTTCCTGCCAGCACAGGAGGGGAAGGGGCCGGAGGAAGTGGAATTGGAATTGCAAGTGCTGGGGAGGCACGGGAAGTGCAATTGGAATTTTTTTTAAAGTCCAGTGCTGGGGGAGGCAGGAGAGTTATGGAATCTTACATTGGGGAACGGGTTGCGTTGGTGGACCAGGCCTCCCGTCTGACAGGGACCCAACGGGTCCCACTTGGTCTAGTATCCCTCTAAACCTTTTCTATCATTTTAAAATCTATTATTGTACCAATTTCTCTGGCAGCTTGTTCCATATACCCAGCACCCTCTTTGTGAAATAGTTGCCCCTCAGGTTCCTATTAAGTTTTCCCTTCTCATCTTAAATCTGTGACCTCTAGTTCTTAATTTCCCCTACCCTTGCAATAAACCTCTAGGCATACATCCTATCTATGCCCCTGTTTATTTTATATACCTGTAGAAGGTCACCCCTCAGTCTCCTCTAAGCTGTAAGATATAAAGTCCTAGCCCACCCAACCTCTCCCTATAATTCAATCTTTGAATCCAGGCAGCATACTTGTAAATCTTGACAGCATGCTTGTCAGTTTAATGGCATTGTTCCTACAGCAGGGTGACCAAATCTAAATCTAATACTCCAAGTGCACACACACCAAAGCTTTGCACAACTGGAACATAACATTCCAACTTATATACTCAGTGGCCTTACTGATTAAGGCCTGAATACCAAAGGCCCTCTTAACCACCTTAACTACCTGTGAGTCACTTTCGGACAGTAACTAGATTAAGTGGGACCCGTTGGGTCCAACTCACACGGGAGGCCTGGTCCACCAATGCAACCCATTCCCCAATGCAGCATTCCACCATGGTGTGGGAGAGGGGATGGTGTGGGGAGGGGGGTTGGTGTGGGGGAGGGGGTTGTGGCACTTGTACTGAGGAAGCTCTCACCTAAAAGAATTGTCCTGGATGTTTCCAAAGGTTCTTGCTAGACATATGTACCCCCCCCCCCACCCCTGCAGGCGCACAGAGTTAGTTTGACTTTTTTCCCACAGAAATCAGCATTGAGTGCAGGTGGTTCACATCCAACTGCAAATTCTGCCTCATCATCTGCATACCTTTCAGAGCCACAAGTTGTATAAATCTCATCAGGCATCAGTGAGGAAAAACAATCCATTACAAAGACGAAGCAGCGGAGGGGGTTGTGGGGGAGGGGGGATGCTGCGGGGGAGGGTAGTGTGGTGTGGTGAGGGAGGGTGGTGTGGGGGAGGGGGTGGTGTGGGAGAAGGGGTGGGTGTGGGGGAGGGGGGTGGGGGGGAGGGGGTGGGGGGAGGGGGGTGGGGGGGTGGTGTGGGGGGGTGGAGGGGGGGGGGTGGGGGGAGGGGGGTGTGGGGTGGGGGGGTGGGTGGGAGGGGTGGGGGGGTGGTGGGGGGGGGGGGGGGGGGGGGGTGGGAGGGGTGTGGGAGGGGGCGGGGTGGGGTGGGGGGTGGGGTGTGGGGGGGTGGTGGGGTGGGGGGGGTGTGTGGGGGTGGGGGGGGGGTGGTGGGGGGGGGGGGGGGGGGGAGGGGGTGGTGTGGGGGGGTTGGTGTGGGGGTGAGGGGTGGTGTGGGGGGCAAGGGATGTGTGGGGTGGTTTGGGGATTGGGGGAAGCGGGAAGCGGGAAGGAATGGGGCAAGGGTAAGGGGGATGTGGGTGTGTGCGGGGGAAGGGGGTGTGTGGGGAGGAGGGGGAGGGGTGGAGGGGGAGGGGAAGGGAAAAGGGGGGAGGGGAAGAGGGAAGGGGGATGGAGGAAGGGGGATTTGTGGGGGAAACGGGGGGTTTGTGGGGGAGGGGCCCCATTCAGCGGGCACCGGCCGCGGCACCACACAGCACCCCCCGACTCCACACAGTGGCTTCCCCCGACTCCACACAGCGGCTTACCCGACTCCACTCTTGTGGACTCAATCAGCACAGCTTGTTTACTTAGCCCCACCTCTGGGATTTTATTTTCCAGCGGGTGCCGGAAGGGGCATTACCTTCATGGTGATTGACAGGCTAGAAGACCAATCTGCTGATCTCACGATTTTTTTAAACTTCATAACTTTTCTCATATTTCACCGATCGGAAAACAAAACTTGGTGGGTTGGAGCAGAGGAGAACAGTGAGTAAGGTGGCGAAAAATCCTAGTGATATAGAGTAGCGTTTTAGCGCAAATTTAATTACTACACAGACCGGAAGTGGTCAAGATGAGAGTTTTAGTAATAGTATAGATAGATGTACTTATACTCATGGGTCTCTCTGTTCTACAATACTCCTGGTACCCTATCATTCATTGTGAAAGTCCTACCCTGGTATGACTTCCTGAAATGTAACAACCTCATGAGCTTCTGAATTAAACTCCATTTGTCATTCATTAGCCCACCTACTCAGATGATCAAGACTTGCCGTAATTCTTAATAATAATAATAATAATAATAATAATAATAATACATTTTATTTATGGGCGCCTTTCAATCGTCTCAAGGACACATTACAAAAATTTAGCAGGTAGAGGAAAAACATGTAAGGGGAATGAAATAAATAGTAGAGACATGACTAGTACACAAATTAAAGACAGAATTCAATTCAAAACACAATATGAGGCAATTCATGCACAGATGAAAAGGGAGGGGGACGTGGGGCTAAGGATAGGCAGAGATGAAGAAATGGGTCTTGAGGCGGGACTGGAAGATTGTGAGGGACACGGAATTGCGGATCAGTTGGGGGAGGGAGTTCCAGAGCCTGGGAGCTGCCCTGGAGAAGGCTCTGTCCCAAAAACTGCGGAGGTTGGACTTGTGGATGGAGAGGAGACCGGCTGATGTGGATCTGAGGGACCGTGAGGGTTGGTAGGGGGAGAGGAGGTCAGTGAGATATGGGGGGGCCAGATGGTGGAAGGCTTTGTAGGTGAGGATCAGGATTTTGTAAGTGATCCGGTGGGAGATGGGAAGCCAGTGAAGTTGTTTGAGGACTGGAGTGATGTGATGCCAGGATTTGGTGTGGGTGATGAGTCGGGCGGCTGCGTTCTGGACCAGTTGGAGTCGGTTGATGTAGGTGGAGCTGATGCCAAGGAGAAGTGAGTTGCAATAGTCCAGTCGAGAGGAGATGAAGGCATGGATGAATCTTTCAGCAGCGGGAGGTGTGAGAGAGGGTCTGAGTTTGGCGATGTTGCGGAGATGAAAGAAGGAGGTTTTAATGACATGGCGGATGTGAGGCTCAAGGGAGAGGGTGGAATCAAAGATCACGCCAAGGTTGCGGGCCTGGGGAGATGGGGAGACAGTGGTGCCGTCGATGGTGAGAGTGAGGTTATTGATTTTGTTGAGTGTGGATTTGGAGCCTATGAGGAGGAATTCTGTCTTATCGCTGCCCATAATACTACCTACTTCACAATCATCTGCAAAGTAAATTTGTCTAGCACATTCACATCCAAATCATTGATATAGCTGGAAAACAACAATGGGCTCAGCATCAACTAGACATGCATCTTCAGTCTAAAATGCAGCCTTCCTATCATCCACCCAATTACATATCTATTTAAAAGTCACAAAGAGCTGGTGCAACTCAATGGGTCAGGCAGCATCGCTGGAGAACATGGGTAGATGAGGGTCTCCACTGACATTCCCTCCACTCGCCTGGCTCCATGCCCTAAGATTAGGTCCAATACTGTAGGACTATCCATGCTTTCCTGGCATGATGTTCATCAAAGACATTGTGGGACATGGGGCCTATTCTTGCACTACTGTTCTATGTTCTAGGTTCAAAGGATGTGCTTTATGAATAGATTCAGACCATGAACCATTTAAACAGACAGAGGGCTATTCTACTTGCAAAGTGTTGCTTATGTGAGTTGGCAAGGCAGAGCAATGAGTAATTAGGGCTTGGTGCAAGAGAATGAAGGGGCAAGGTATCGGAGAGACGATGAGCCAGCTGAAGGATTGGTTAGGGTGGCACGGTGATAGAGTTGCTGCTGTATAGCGCCAGACACCAAGGTACGATCCTGACTACGTGCTGTCTGTATGTAGTTTGTACGTTCTCCCTGTGACTGCGTGAGTTTTCTCAGGGTGCTCCGGTTTCCTCCCACACTCTAAAAACGTACAGGTTTGTAGTTTAATTTGACTTCTGTAAATGTTCCCTTGTGCATAGGATAGTGTTAGTGTATGGGGATCGCTGGTTGGTGCGGATTCGGTGGGCTGAAGGGCCTGTATCTGTGCTGTATTGCTAAACTAAAACTAAACTGCTGATCACTATAGCATATGGGGGGGATGGTTGGTGGATGATGTGGAATGAGAAGTCAGCTGATGCTAGGCAGATCCTCGGGTGAATGAGAGGGATTAAAGCATGAGGCAGCCATGAGCTAGGGTGAAAGAAAGGAGGTTTTGAAGCCAAGGATGAAAGTCTCCAAGGTAGTTCCTTGGGATACAAGAACTTGGGACAGCTTGACAAGAAAAGGTACAAGAAGGCCTTGCAGTGGACAACACATGAAGCACAGCATTCAGGGTAGATCCAGAGTTCCAAACAGCACAAATGAGCAAAGGAAGAGTGATGAAATACCAGCCACCACTTCATAATGGAGTCAAAAATCTCCAACAGGGCCCAAGATCCAATTAACTACTGCTGATGATAGGGAGCACTTCCCTGGGAGTCAGGGGGAGACAGTTATAAACAGAGTAAATAAAACATTTCTCTTTGCTTATAGTCTTTCTGTGGTCCATTAAATAATGATGGCATCATGTTTGCCAAGAAATTCAATGACACAATTTTTTGTTGCATTAAAGCACTGGAGTTGGTGAAGGGAACAATACACCTAAAAATACAACATTTTACAGAGACCACCCATACAGAGGCTAAACCATTGGCTATGTAGTCTAGGGGGATAATGACCTTGAGCACGAGGCACATCTAACCTCGGAAAATGCACTCTTCGAGTGTGATAATATGACCCTTCACTGTGCAGCAGGACATCTGTCATTAAAGCCACTTCTCCACTAGTACCACCAACCTAGCAGAGACTGTAGGGAAATGGAGGCTGCTTCCACATTTAGTTTAGTTTAGAGATACAGCACGGAAGAATTACGAGAATGTAGCCATGACGTGCGGGCCTGAGCTATAGGGAGAGGTTGGGAATGCTAGAACTTTATTCCTTGGAGCATAGGAGGATGAGTGATGATCTTCTAGAGGTGTAAAAAATCATGGGGGGAATACAGGGTTTAATGCAAAGAGTCTTTGGCCCAGAATAGGGAAATTGGGAACCAGAGGACATTGGTTTAAGGAGAGAGGGGGAAAATGTAATAAGAACCGGAGGGGCAACTTTTTCACACAGAGGGTGGTGGGATATGGAACAAGCTGCCAGAGGATGTAGTTGAGGTACTATCACAACATGTAAAAGACACCTGGATAGGTGTGCAAAAAACTTGCCTCACACATCTCCTTTAAACTTTTCCTTTCTCACCTTAAAGCTGGATCCACTAGTCTTTGACATTTCCACTGTGGGAAAATATTTCTGATTGTCCACCTTACTATGCCTCTCATAATTTCATATACCTCTATCAGGTCTCCCCTCACCCTCTGATGCTCCAGAGAAAACATCCAAGTGTGTATAAGGTGCTGAATAAATGGCAGTTCAGTGGAACTGAAGTCAATTAGACCAATTCCAAATAACAATGAAATAGGGATTTTACTGGCACAGACATTTTATTTCGAAAGCTCGTGACAGATTTTGTAACCGAGGGTCCAAACGTGATCTAATACATCCGTTGTTATTTCCACTTCAGCAGCATGAGTCCAACTAATGTTAGCTGTGAAATTTCCAATACTTTCCACTTCTTCATATTTCATGTAGACATCTCCAGGAAAAATGTCAGCTTAAAATGTTTATTCCAATGCTTATAAATTATCACTTAATAATGAACACTCCTACATGAAAAGGTGAAGTACAATATAAAAGGTCTCTAGTTTCAATATAAAATACTTTGGAGAATAGCATGCAAATGACTAAAATAAAGGTTTCAAGTACACGGATGCATCAATGATGTTTCATCACCATTCCAGGGTAAATCATATATTGGATTCCCTCCCTTCAGCCCAAGGCTAATTACTGTCAGTCACTAAATGAAAAATGAAGCAAATGTTGTGAGCTTTCTCATGACCACATACCATATTATCAGCTGAACCTTTTTCATCATAAAGATTTTCAAACGAATGCATGGAAAGTGTTTCAATGTGTATGCAATTACCTTTGTGAGGGAGAGACAGCATCTAGAACATGCCCCAACTGCATCTCCCAGAAATATCAGCGCAGCTCGCTCAACAAGAGTGCAGTATTCTAGATTTTAGTCAAAGACCAGAGACCATAGCTTTAAGGTGTGAGAGGCAGGGTTTAAAGGAGATGTGTAGAACAATTTATTTTTTATCACAGAGGATGGTGGTGCATGGCACACGCTGCAAGGGGTAGTGATGGAGGCAGATATGATTGTAGCATTTAATAGACTATTAGGCAGGCACATGGATAAGGGGGGAATTGATCATGTGCAGGTGGATGATTTTAGTTTATCCGGGCATGACACTTCCGTAAAACTGCACCTCAAATTTTGTGTCCCTTTGGATCATTGCCTTCATATCAACCTCCACCAGGTGCAAATAACATCACACTGTATCTTCAGTGTTCCATAACCTGTTGTCAGCATCTATTGCCTGTTCTTGCCTCCCTTTAGTCTACTGCAATCAAAGAGGAGTTATTCCAATTCAAAATATTGCAGGTGCTGGACATCTGAAATAAAAGTTATCAGACTAGGTACTATCTCACCATTCAAGAAACATTTAGACAGGTACATGGATATGGATAGGTTTAGGGGGACATGGGCCAAAACGCAGGCAGGTGGGACTAGTGTAGATTGGACATGTTGGTCGGTGTGGGCAAGTTGGGCCGAAAGGCCTGTTTCCACGCTGAATTACTCTATGCTCATTGCCATTGCTCTCCCCACCACATCCTATCTATGCAACTTAAAATAAGTTTGCTTTTTAAGTGTTTTCCCCTCCGGTAAGGAGACCTTGACTTGAGACATTAACACCACTTCTCTCTACATTAGTATTGCCGATCCAATGAGTATTTCCAGCATTCAATATTTTTAATAAGAAGAATTATTCAAGGATTGAGTGTTCAATGAATCACCACATTTCTCACCTTTTTAGTGTGGTCATAGCAAGTAATAATGCAGCGAGTGTCAAACTCAAACCCGTTGGTGCAACTGTACATCCCCTCGAAGACCAAGGGAGGTCGGTCACAAAGCACAGGGTTGCAGCCACCTTCTTCCCAATATCCTCCTTCTAAACACTGCAGCTTCAGAAACCTCCTGCAGATGAAAATACAGTAAATTATATAAGAATAAAAGAGCGAAAATGGTTGTTTAGTACATGTCCTTCAAACAAGTTGCTTGCCTTCTTATATACATACTGTATATTGCCTTCCATTAAATTGTCCATCGTCATAGTTTCTAATCTATCCAATATAATTTGTTCTCTGCCCCCCACTCTCCAAATGAATGGGACCACTCACTATCACACATGGTGTCCTGATAGATTTACTCTTCATTAAACACACACTAATCCAATAGAATTACTTCTTCTCCAGCTATTGGGATACTGAGAATACGTATTTCTGATATAATCTGAATCTGAAATAATCTAACTGCACGTAGAAACAAATAATTCCAGATGCTGGTTTATAAAAAAAGGTAGACACAAGTGCTGGAGTAAGTCAGCAGGTGCGTGATATTTCAGGTCGGGTCCCTTCTTCAGACCCAAAACGTCACCCATTATTTTTCTCCAGAAATTCTGCCTGACATGCTGATTTACTCCGGCACTTTGTGTCTATAATGACAATAAATTGAATTGTATTGTATTGTAATCTGACCACAGGCTGAAGAAGAGACCCGATCTGAAACATCACCTATCCATGTTCTCCAGAGATGCTGCCTGACCTGCTGAGTTACACCAGCAATGTGTTTTTTCCTGATGTAATGCAGTTGTATTTCTAAGCAACTTTGTGTTGTAAAAATTGCATTATAAAGTCAACTGAATGGGGAGGGAATGAGGGAAGAGGATTTGGGAATCGTGAGTTTCAAACTCATAATTACGAAGATATTTTTTCATGCCAGATTTTCAAAAATAAAGATTTGTTCAGAGTTTATTTTTGACACTGTTAGCTAAAAATACTAAAGGCTGTATATTACATGGTTCAACAGAGTTTCATTGCACGTGTTAATACAAGCGATTGTTTGTCAATTTCAATGGCCTCCGTCAGTTAAAGTTGTAACTGTGTTATTAAGAGATAATGGTTACTGTGGGGACATTACATAAAAACATGGGGGGGGGGGTTTGCCTCGCTATACTGTTTAAATTCAAGACATTTTCTCTGCTTGTCAATTTCCAAAGTAACTTTTAAGTGTTGCTTTAGTTCCCATTGAAAATCAAGTTGTAAACAATTTGGCCGACAGAATGCAAATACCATTCTCTAATTTATCATTTGCATTATATCCAACTCATGTTATGGAAACATGCATTGTAGCAGAACTGCTTGCTTTTCTTAACATATTAGCCAGATCTTACAGTCGTATCTTTCTTTTGAAGCCGTGGACTTCACCAGTTTTCCTGCTCTCTTTAGAGGACATAGACTGGTGCCTCTGATTGTAACAACCAGATCAGATTCACCCTGGAACTACCACTTAACGTTTAATTGTACTTACTTCCTGGACCGCTTATCATTGGTCCCGTGTATGTAATATCCAGGGTTGCACTTGTATCTGCAGATGGAACCAACGTCATGAGATCCTTGGAGGCATCTTGGCACCAGCAGCCTGGCATTAGTCACTGGTGGAGGGGCAAGGCATTCCACCTTGCAGAAGGCTTCAGGGAACGACCACAGGCCATCTTCCATACACTTCAGGAAGTAATTATCACCTAGAGACAAAAGCCATGAATGCAGTAGCAGTTTCCCCACGTTCTTTGCCGTCTCCTACAGTATATCTAGCCGGGCAGCTGTCAAAACATCAGGCATCAAAATTACGAGCATTCATTGAAGATCTGATGAATACCAGCTCCACTGATGGTGTTTCAAATACACTCAGTTTTATTTTAGGTATAAGCTGTTGGCAATTCCCAAAGCTTTAAACAGGTTATGACAACACCATAATTCACAACATGAAGCCCTCAAAACAAAAGAATTGCAAATTTAAACCTCATGTTCAGAGTGATCCCAGCATTACTTGATTGATTGATCAGAGGATGACATGGATGAATGGTGAGAGTGTTTTGAGCAGTGATTTGGCAAACTAGCACTCTTGAACACTCTCAAATAATTCTACTCACTCGCAGTTCGGTCCTCTCACCGATCAGATTTTGAGCACAGCCACTAAGAGTAAATTCTGGGAGTGGGAGCCTTGCCCGAAGCTTGTCTGCTGCTCGCCCCCCGGAGACTGAAAATGGGAAGGTTCAGGAATGGTGGCTGACCCTGGAGAAAGGACCAGTAAAGAGAATCAGGGGTCTTGCCTTCTGCACCCTCAAGTGGGCTGCAGGAGGCGCCCCCAGGACCTGAATGCTGAAGGTGGCCGGGCGAGAGAGGGGCACCAGTTCACTGGCGATCTGGATGGAGAATGGAGGCGATTTTGGGCTTTTATGGCCAGCTGCAGCTGGGACTTTGAAAATGGCGCCAAAACCTGGTGACTCTTGCATATGACTCAGTGGGCTGTTTCTGTGCATTCTGGATTTAATTGGAGATTGTACTTGTGTATGGCAGTAATCTTACTGAACTGTACGTAAAATAAGAATTTCACAGCACTTTGATACACGTAATATAAAAAAAGCATTGAACCACTGAGGCCATTGACAGTCCAAACATGCAAACAGCTGCCTGAATGATTATACTATACGCACACAACCACTCATTCCAAAGTGGTAAACCAATGGGTTGCCATTACAACAAAGCACTTTGACAAAAGAGACTCCCCGTAATCCCAACAAAGATTCAGAATTCAAGACTGCACAGCAGAGGACTGTACTGTTATTCAAAGAATAACATTTTCTGTTTTTATTTCAAATTTCCAGCATTTGCAGCACATTACATCTGTATGGCAGTTGTCACCAATCATTCCATAACCAAGACCAGAAATAAATTGAGTAAAAAGCTTTGTGGGCCTGTCCCACTTAGGCGACTTTTTTAGGCGACTGCAGGAGACCATGCAGTCGCCACATGGTTGCCACATGTTCGCGGGTGGTTGCCGGGGTGTCTCCTTCATTCTGGGAACTAGTCGCGGCCTCATTATGGTCGCCATGAATTTTTCAACATGTTGAAAAATTAGCGATGACTAGAATGAAGTCGCCAAGGAGAGTAGCGAGAATTCTCGAGCCATAAGTGAGTCAGCAGGAGGTCGAAGGTTCTCGGAGATTCTCGTAGGTTGGAGCCAGTGCTGACCAGTGAATTGGCTCATTGGGAAAAAAAGGTAAGCAGTTTTCAGAACCAAGGATAACCGACTGGTAAGGTTAAAGAGGCCAAAAGATTTTACCTGTCTAAAATAATAGTGGCTAAGCGTCACGACCCACGCGTATTATTCAAAACTATTGATTCTGTTTTAAATGCCCCACAGCCTGTTTGCTTGGAAGCATCGTCCGAATTGTGCAATGACTTCCTGCACTTCTTTATTAATAAGGTCGTTTCTATAAGGGCTCTCATCTCAGCTCCTGCCTCTGACCCCTCTGTTCCGGCCCCATGCCTGGTGGCATTTGAAAAGTTTGTGCCTCTGACATTGTCGGGTCTAGAGGATGTGGTTAGGCATATTAAGCCGTCGGGTTCCCCCTGTGATGCTGTCCCTCCTCTTCTTTTTAAAGAGGTTTTCCCGAGTATAGGGCAGTCGGTTCTTGCCATTATAAACAGTAGCTTGTGTTCTGGGGTTGTCCCCATAAATTTTAAACATGCTGTAGTGCAACCACTACTTAAAAAACCAGGCCTGGATCAAACTGATCTGTCCAATTTTAGGCCGATCTCCAAGTTGCCTTTTATCTCCAAGATCATGGAGAAGGTAGTTTATGCGCAGCTGAAACTCTTCCTGGATGAGCACAATATTCGGGAGGTTTTCCAGTCTGGATTCAAGGCTATGCATAGCACAGAGTCGGCTCTGCTAAGGGTCTTCAACGACATCCTCCTGGCAAACGACTCAGGTAATTATGTGGTTCTTGTCTTGCTGGACCTATCTGCCGCCTTCGATACAGTGGACCATGGAATTTTAATTTCCAGACTACAGCACCAAGTGGGCATTTGTGGCAGTGCCCTGGGATGGTTCAGGTCCTATCTGGCAGACAGAACCATGCGGGTAAGCCTTGCTGACTTTGAATCCTCCTCCACTCCCTTGGTATATGGGGTTCCACAGGGCTCAATTTTAGGGCCCCTGCTCTTCTCCTTATACTTACTTCCTCTGGGCTCAATTTTAAGAAGGCATGGCATCTCCTTTCACTTTTATGCGGATGATAGCCAGTTATATATGCCACTCAGGAAAGAGGAAGACTATTCTTTAAAATCACTTCTGTCTTGTCTTGAGGACATTAAGTCCTGGATGGCCTTAAACTTTCTGGGACTTAATGAAGAGAAGACAGAGGTGATTTTGTTTGGCCCCAATGGCTGCCGTGAACCTCCCTTTGTTGACTTGGGTCCACTGGCAATGTCTGTAAAGCCAACCGTCTTGAACCTGGGTTTTAGGATGGACGGTGATTTTAAACTAGACAAACAAATAGGCGCGGTGGTTAAGTCCAGCTTCTTTCACCTAAGGAAGCTGGCAAAGGTGAAGCCCATTCTCGAGCGGGAGCATTTTGAAACAGTAATCCATGCCTTTATTACATCTAGGCTGGATTACTGTAACGCACTCTACTCTGGAGTCGCACGAGCTTCATTGGCTCGTCTCCAGCTTGTTCAAAATGCTGCCGCTCGCCTTTTGACTGGAACTCGAAAGAGGGAGCACATTACGCCAATTTTGGCCTCTCTACACTGGCTCCCAGTGCACTTTCGAGTTCATTTCAAAATTCTTTTAATTGTTTTTAAATCATTGAATGGGCTCGCCCCGCCTTACCTCTCTGAGCTGCTCCACCTATATGCTCCTGCCCGGTGCCTCAGGTCAGCTGATCAGCTGCTCCTTGAGGTACCAAGGTCTAAGCGGAAGCTCAGAGGGGATAGAGCCTTTTCTGTTGCTGCTCCGGCACTCTGGAACACCTTGCCGTTGCACATCAGACAGGCCCCCTCACTGTCCATCTTCAAATCCTCCCTAAAAACATATTTTTATTCTTTGGCTTTCGACACTGGCTGAGGCATTGCTCCTGTTTTTAGTGCTTTTAATGTCTTTTAATTTTTAGTGTGTTTTTTATAGTCCTTCGTTGTACGGTTTTTAATGGTTTTTAATTGTTTGTAATAGCTTTTTGTTCATGATTTCTCATGTACAGCACTTTGTGGCAACTGTAGTTGTTTAAAGTGCTTTATAAATAAAGTTATTATTATTATTATTATTAAATGTCTGCCGAGCTTCACAGCCGTGTATCTCTGTCTTCTTAAAAGTTGTCTCCACTCCTTCTCCTCCCACCCCCTTTTTTAAAGGACTTTCCGTACACTGTCCTTTTGCCGTATTTTTACAGTGCCAACCTTCCTGTTCATCGCAGTGTGTGTCTGTATCACCTTGGCTTTGCACCATGTGAATTTTTTAGACAGGGCAAACTAGAGTGCTGTCTAAAAAATTCACAAGGGCTGGTGAAGGAAGCTGTGTGTGTGTGTGTGTGTGTCTGTGTCTGTGTCTGTGTGTGTGTGTGTGTGTGTGTGTGTGTGTGTGTGTGTGTGTGTGTGTGTGTGTGTGTGTGTGTGTGTGTGTGTGTGTGTGTGTGTGTGTGTGTGTGTGTGTGTGTGTCTGTGTCTGTGTGTGTGTGTGTGTGTGTGTGTGTGTGTGTGTGTGTGTGTGTGTGTGTGTGTGTGTGTGTGTGTGTGTGTGTGTGTGTGTGTGTGTGTGTGTGTGTGTGTGTGTGTGTGTGTGTGCCGAAGTGGGACAGGCCCATTAGAAAGACAAGTCAATGAACAGTTGGTTTACTGCAGACTTGGTGTCCTTTCTCCAATTCCTGTCAACTTCAACAGCTGCTCAAAATGTTGGGATATCTCCGCAGGTCAAGAAACATCTCTGATTGAATTGAATTGAATTGATTTTTATTAGGGACAGTGCATATTAATAAACATTTGCATGAACAAAAAATGTCCGATTCTATCAAGCAACCCCTTCGAATTTTTTTTCTATAGCTTTGATTTTTTTTTAATACATGCTTCTATCAGAGGTATAAATCCATGCTATTCAGCTTACACTTAAAATACACAAAAGCTAATTTTCAAAATATTTTAGCCACATCTCTCCAAATGTGCCGAAAGATCGCTACCATTCCTGGGCTAGAAGCATAAGCAGGGAATTCCCATCAGCTGCACAGTGAACTGCAGGTGACTTTAGACTTTAGAGATACAGTGCGGAAACAGGACCTACGCCCCACCAAGTCCATGCCGACCAGCGAGCACTAGCACTATCCTAAACACTAGGAACAATTTACAATTTTACTGAAGCCAATTAACCTACAAAACTGTACATCTTTGGAATGCGGGAGGAAAGCAGAGCTCCCAGAGAATACCCACGTGGTCACAGGGAGAATGTACAACTTCCATACAGACAGCACCCGTAGTCAGGATCGAACCTGGGTGTCTAGCGGCTTTAGGTAACATCTGTATCACTACGCCACTGAGCCTTTCTGGGTAAGTGCCATTATCTTTCGTGATTTTAATCCTGGTGGGAATGCATATCCCAAACCTGCTGGGAATTCTACAAGGACATTCAGACATTCTAGCTCAACACTTGGACATTGGGCTTCTCCTGGTGTTCAACTGCGGAGCATGAAACACTGGTTCCACAGCACATGTGCTTTGGAGATCTGCTGCAGGAACTCAGCGGGCCAGGTAGCAAGTCTGGAGGAAACTGACAGGAGACCTCCATCTGGACTGTGAATGAAGGGTCTAGATCTGAAACGGTGCCTGTTCATTTCCCTCCACAGATGCTGCCTGATCTGCCAGCCTAGTTCCTCTAGCACCTCTCATTATTTTGCTCCAAATGGTAGCATCTGCAGCCTTCTGTCAAAGACTAGAGGCCATTGCTTTAATGTCAGAGGGGGAAGAGTTTAAAGGAGATATGCATGACAATTTTTTTTTTGCACATGGAGGGTGCCTGGAACGTGCTGCAAGGGATGTTGGTGGAAGCAGATAAGATGATGGTGTTTAAGAGGCTTTGGAATTTGCTTGGCAAGTTAGTGCAAGATAAGGGATTTCTCCCCAGTAATTTCTCCTTTATAGAATAGGATTGATCTCAATATTTTTTGTTGATGTTTTTAATTAAGATTTTATGTTGACTTTCTTTAACTGTTTCTTTAACTAATGTTTTCCAGCATTTCAGTTTAATATTTTCTCAAACTTAAAATAATCTCTCAGACCTTTTCCAAATAGTTTGATTAATTTCTGACTGGAAAGCTTTTATACATCTCCAACTGCTCAGACACTTTTAACAGCTGGCTAAACGGCAGCCTTGATTTGGCTAGCTGTAAACTTTTACAACAGTTTGATGTGTGAGTTTTGTTTTAGCATCAGGGTCGACCTTTGGCAATGACACATCTCTATCAGATCAGCTCAATGACTATTACGCTCACTTTGAGCAGGCGCACAGTGTTCTGACATGGCTCATACCCTCATCCACAAAATAATTTGTCCCATACATCTTGGTGGTAGAGTTCAGATCTACTAAACACTTACACAGCAGCCAGACAGATTCTGAAATTGTGCGCTAATCAACTGGCTAGTCTGCTCTGACATCTTCAACATCTCGCTTTAACAGTCTTCTAACCCCATCTGCTTCAAGGATACCTCAATTATTCTGCTCCCCAAGAAAAGTAGTAATTTGTCTGAATGACTACTGCCCAATGGCTCTAACATTGGTCATAATGTTAAAAGTGGTGAAATCATTGGACAAAGTCAGCATGGATTTACAAAAGGTAAATCATGTCTGACGAATCTTATAGAATTTTTCGAGGATGTAACTAGTAGCGTGGATAGGGGAGAACCAGTGGATGTGGTGTATCTGGACTTCCAGAAGGCTTTCGACAAGGTCCCACATAAGAGATTAGTTTACAAACTTAAAGCACACGGCATTGGGGGTTCAGTATTGATGTGGATAGAGAACTGGCTGGCAAACAGGAAGCAAAGAGTAGGAGTAAACGGGTCCTTTTCACAATGGCAGGCAGTGACTAGTGGGGTACCGCAAGGCTCAGTGCTGGGACCCCAGCTATTTACAATATATATTAATGATCTGGATGAGGGAATTGAAGGCAATATCTCCAAGTTTGCAGATGACACTAAGCTGGGGGGCAGTGTTAGCTGTGAGGAGGATGCTAGGAGACTGCAAGGTGACTTGGATAGGCTGGGTGAGTGGGCAAATGTTTGGCAGATGCAGTATAATGTGGATAAATGTGAGGTTATCCATTTTGGTGGCAAAAACAGAAGAAGCAGACTATTATCTAAATGGTGGTCGACTAGGAAAAGGGGAGATGCAGCGAGACCTGGGTGTCATGGTACACCAGTCATTGAAAGTGGGCATGCAGGTGCAGCAGGCAGTGAAGAAAGCGAATGGTATGTTAGCTTTCATAGCAAAAGGATTTGAGTATAGGAGTAGGGAGGTTCTACTGCAGTTGTACAGGGTCTTGGTGAGACCACACCTGGAGTATTGCGTACAGTTTTGGTCTCCAAATCTGAGGAAGGACATTATTGCCAAAGAGGGAGTGCAGAGAAGGTTCACCAGACTGATTCCTGGGATGTCAGGACTGTCTTATGAAGAAAGACTGGATAGACTTGGTTTATACTCTCTAGAATTTAGGAGATTGAGAGGGGATCTTATAGAAACTTACAAAATTCTTAAGGGGTTGGACAGGCTAGATGCAGGAAGATTGCTCACGATGTTGGGGAAGTCCAGGACAAGGGGTCACAGCTTAAGGATAAGGGGGAAATCCTTTAAAACCGAGATGAGAAGAACTTTTTTCACACAGAGAGTGGTGAATCTCTGGAACTCCCTGCCACAGAGGGTAGTCGAGGCCAGTTCATTGGCTATATTTAAGAGGGAGTTAGATGTGGCCCTTGTGGCTAAGGGGATCAGAGGGTATGGAGAGAAGGCAGGTACGGGATACTGAGTTGGATGATCAGCCATGATCATATTGAATGGCGGTGCAGGCTCGAAGGGCCGAATGGCCTACTCCTGCACCTAATTTCTATGTTTCTATGTTTCTATGTTTCTATAATGAAATGCTTTGAAAAATTGCTACTGGCCCACATCAGCACCAGTCTTCGGACAATCTAGACGCCTGCAAATTGCAAACTGGAAAATATGGAGCACATCTCAGGGTTGTGGGTTCAATCCTTTGCTTTATTCACTATACACCTATTATGTGGGACCAAGTCCAATGCCAATTTGATATTTAATATAACAATTTGCCGATAACACCATCTCTTTAATAGAGACATTTATGTTCCTTACCTGAACCTTCTTTCCAGGGTGGAAATGTCAAAGGCTAGCCTTAGTCTTAAGGTCACAGAGGGAAAGCTTAAAGGAGTTCAAAGGGCCAAATGTTTTTTTTGTACGCAGGGAGTGATGGGGGCCTGGAACGTGCTGCCAAAGGTCGTGGTGGAAACAGACATGACAGTGGTGTTTGAAAGGCTTTTAAATAGGCACATGGATGCAATAAATGGAGGGATTAGGATCATGCGCAGGCAGAGGAGGATATATTTGTCACAGACCTTATGGATGGAAGGGCCTGGTCCTGTGTTATGCTCTTTACTCTTAAACTATCTGGAAATCACTACACACACGTTTGGGTCTACAATACCTTACTCAGGCTCGGAGTAATGTCAATGGTTTAGGATTAACACTAACCTCCCATGTTCAACTGTCAGACCATGCAATTATGAACATTCTTATAGCTTTAAATACGTTTAGGTTTAGCTTTAAATAGGTTAATAGGAATTAAAGAAAGTTAATTAACTATATATTTTAATTAATGAACAATTCATCACTATTAGCATTGTTTTAGCATGTCCTTGATTTAGCTACGATTTAATGTCTATCGACACCTTAACTATTTTTCAATATTTCTTTGCCAATGCATCATTTTGAGCAAATCCCCCCAAGATCAATTTAGTCAGTGATCAAAGTTTCAGATAACAGGCAGTAAAAAGCTGACTCCGACCACATAATGTTTTCCTATTTGTTGACAAGTATCTCTGCTGCTTCTCATATATTAGCTTCTATCTTAGAGTCTCTGAGACATGTATGTTTAATACACACACCATATCCTGTGCTCGGTTAATCTTTGAAATTCCAACATTATTCTGCACATCTACATGTAAAGCATCAGTAAGGGTGCTTGGAACATGCTGCCAGGGGTGGAGTTCGAGGCAAATATGATAGTGGCATTTAAGTGCAAGGATAAGCGGGAAATGGATGGATATAAATCAAATACAGGCATAGGAGGTTAGTTTAATTCGGCTTCATGTTTGGCAAAGTCATTGTGGACAGACGAGCCTGTTCCTGTACTGTTCTATGTTCTTTCCAACATTCAGGGGAGCAAACAGCCTGAGTTTGCTGCATTTATCATTTTCTGCTTTTACATCAAGTTGGCTCAGTTTTTATACAATTTACATTTTCCCTCAATCTTACCATCAACAATAGAAGATTCAAGCTGGTGCCGGAGCATGGCGACTTGCTGCGTGCTCTTCCCGAGGAAAGCAAACTCAATGCTAACATTTATTTCAAGAGGGCTTGTTTACAAAAACAGGGATGTAATGCTGAGCGCTATAAGGCGCTGGTAAGGCTACATTTGAAATATTGTGAGCAATTTTGGGCACCGTATCTAAGGAAGGATGTACTGGCTCTGGAGAGGGTCCAGAGGAGGTTTACAAGAATTATCCCAGGAATGAGTAGGTTAACCTATGATGAACGTTTGTCGGCACTGGGCCAGTGCTCGCTGGAGTTTAGAAGAATGGGGGGGAACCTCATTGAAACATACAGAATAGTGAAAGACTTGGATAGAGTGGATGTGGAGAGGATATTTCCACCAGTGGGAGAGTCTAGGACTAAAGGTCATAGCCTCAGAATTAAAGGACGTTCTTTTAGGAAGGAGATGAGGAGAAATTTCTTTAGTCAGAAGGTGGTGAATCTGTGGAATTCTTTGCCACAAAAGGCTGTAGAGGCCGTCAGTGGATATTTTTAAGGCAGAGATTTTTGATTAGTGTGATTTTTGACATGTGTCAGAGGTTACGGGGAGAAGGCAGGAGAATGGGGTTAGGAGGGAGAGATAGATCAGCCATGAGTGAATGGCGGAATAGACTTGATGGGCCGAATGGCATAAATCTACTAACATGACTTTATACCATCTAATACCACTCCTTGAAATCTCTTTTTAAACTGTAAATCTGGAATTAATTCTAATTGTTCTAATTATATTTTATGTTCCACATTCTGTATCTTCCCCTTTTCTCTACCTATTGTATTTGAGTTTGCCCTGTGTATTTATGTATAGTATTAACTGATGTGATTGGATAGTATGCAAAAAAAAGCTGTGCAATGTATCTCAATATACATGACAATAATAAACTGTGATCTAACTGTGATCACAGAAGCTTAATGTGCTGTTGTTAAATGTTGCCATTATGTCATTTCGACAGCCTATCACTGCTATTTCCTGCAGTCTATACATCATTCCCACGCGGCACAGTTACACAGTGATAGAGTTGCTGCTTTACAGCACCAGAGACTCAGGTTTGATTCTGACTATGGGTGCTATCTATAAGGAGCTTGTACGTTCTCCCCGTGAACTTTCTCTGGGTGCTTAAGTTCCCTCCCGCATTCCAAAGACATGCAGGTTTGTAGGTTTAAATGGCTTCTGTAAATTGTTCCTGTGTGGAGGATACAACTATTGTCCGGATGATCACTGGTCAGTGAAGACTTGGTGGGCCAAGGACCTGTTTCCATCCTGTATCTCTAAACTAACCTTCTCTGTTGCTGAAAATGGATGCTTATTTCTCTCTGTCCAAGTTCTGGCACAAGATCATAGACCCAAAACATTGATTGCTACTCTTTCCACAGAGGCTGACTGACCTGGTGTGTCTTTACAGTATGTTGTGTTTATTTAAGGTGTGGGATCACTGGCTAATCTTTGCCTACCATAATACTCATTTTTTGGTCCCAGTATTTTTAAATATAGGGAAATATCTTTTATATTTCAGCTCTTTCATTTCATTTGAGGAAACGTCCGGACCCGAAACGTCGCCTATCCACGTTCTCCAGAGATGCTGCTTGACCCGCAGAGTTACTCCAGTGCTTTGTGTCATCTCATTTGATGTGCTTATTTGAAACAAAATTTTAAATGATAATATTCCCGTACCTTGTAATATAGCTGGTGGATTACATGAGAAGATGCAGCGGCTTCCAAAAGTAGTGCCTTCCGGGCAAAAGAAGGTGGCATGATAGACATGAGAGTGGTCAGGAATTCCACAGTCAATGGGTTCACAGGTCACAGCTCCGTCCCATTTTCCATGCTTGCAAAAGAGGGAAACTTCTGTCTGAAATACAAGCAAGGAAAAGACGTTTGAATACCTTTCATCCGGTAATCCAAAAGCTAATAATCACGTGCATTGATAAATCCTAAGCAAGATCTGGAATAGTTTCCTTTCAAAAATACTTAGTTGGTTCCTCAACTATTTGTGACTGGATTGATTCAATATTAAATTGGCTGTGATTTATTAAAAAGGTGCAGTCCATAAACATCCCATCCACACCTCAGGTTCAGTCCTGTGGGAAGAAGAAAAGGATGGCCACTGAGCTAGTTCTCCATGGCCGAATGCAAGACCCGGCAGACTGCAGCCTACAAGGGGAACCCGGTGAGTTGGCCTCTGCTCGGAAAACCCGGCACACCGCAGCCTGGAAGGGTGACGCCCCTGAACCGGCCCCTACTCTTCCCCCGGAAGACCAGACACCAGGAGGATGGATCCAGCGATGATGGATGGGACCGGCGAGGAGCGAGGCTGGCAGGAGAGGAGAAGGAACTGGGGTCGGTACCCTTGAGGTCTGCTGCAGGAGGTGCCCCCGGGGATCAAATGTGGACGTGGGCGATGAGAGGGCATCTGTTCGCAAGTCGGAGACCAGATACAGCTGATATGTTGCATGCAACTTTGATACAGCTTTTATATTCTCAGCTGACAAGATTACACAGAAACTCGACTAATGGTTAAATTAGGTCTTAATTACAGAATGAAGGGTACAGAAATAATAACAAACTAGGTCTTGATTACAGAAAAAAAATATTATCCACAAGTCTAACTTGGATGACAGTAGATCCAATTTTCTGTTACAATGATGGGTGCCTGCCATGACATAATCAATGTCTTGTCATAATCAATAATCAATGTTCCTGAAATTTGGGAGTCGTTACAGCTGCATTCCATATCTCTACTTTCAGGCTGTGGCTGCAGTTCCCTCTCACCATTTAAGCACAATCCACATCCCTATTTACTAGTTATTAGCCCTCACTGTTCTTTCCCCTACAACACCTCAATCAGTGTAAAGATTTCCCTTACTCTGGAAGGGGTAGGATAGGGACCCACAAAGAAGGACTTTGAAAGGAGTAGGATAGGGACCCACAATCCTGTTTATATCAAGGGGACGATGGTGGAAATGGTCAAAAACTTCAAATTCCTGGGCGTGCACATTTCCAAAGATTTTTCCTGGTCCCAGCACACTGATGCAATTATAAAGAAGGCATATCAGTGCCTCTACTTCCTGAGAAGATTACAGAGAATTGGTATGTCAAGGAGGACTTTCTCGAACTTCTACATGTGCGCAGCAGAGAGCATACTGACCGGCTACATCGTGGCTTGGTTCGGCAACTTGAACGTCCAGGAGCGGGTAAAAAATGCAGCAAGTTGTGACCACTGCCCAGTCCATCATCGGCTCTGACCTCCCCACCATTGAAGGGATCTATCACAGTCGCTGCCTCAAAAAGGCTGCCAACATCATCAAGACCCACACCATCCTGGCCACACACACATCTCTCCGTTGCCATAGGGAAGAAGGTACAGGAGCTTGAAATCTGGAACATCCAGGTTCAGGAACAGCTTCTTCCCCACAGCCATCAGGCCATTAAACACAACATTTAACAAGCTCTGAACAATAACGATCTATTATTACTATTGCACTTTATCTGTTTATTTATTGTGTATATATATGGTCTATGGTCTATAGACACACTGAACTTTTATCTCCTGTTCTGTATTATGTTTACATATTCTGTTGTGCTGCAGCAAGCAAGAATGTCATTGTCCTATCTGGGACACATGACAATAACACTCTCTTGACTCTTACTCATTCAACTCCTTGAAAAACCTTAACTACTCAAAGACACTGCTTGTTTGTTATTTAATCTCAATGAACACAAGCACAGTGTTAGCAACCTATACTCAAAATTCAACTCTTAGGCCTTGTTTCATTATGATGAATCAATTTTGCAGACATGAAGAGCCTGTTCCAGTTATACGATGTTTTCGGCGACTGCTGGCACCCATCATAGGTCACTGAAATTGTTGAAAATTCAGCGGCGACCAGAAAGGCGCTACGACTCTTTGGGTGACTAGGAGACTACTCACAACCATACAGGCAACACCCTGGCGACATGTTGCGGGGTGAAGCCTGTATGGTCATGAGTAGTCGCCCAAAGAGTTGTACCTTGTTCTGGTTGCCGCTGGATTATCAACATGTTGAAAATTTTTGGCGATCTGTAACGACCTATGACAAGTGCCGACAGTCGCCGAAAAAGTCGCGTAAGTGGGGCAGGCCCTTAAAGCCTATAAATCTTTGCCATGATGCAGCACTCTAATCTGTATTCCATATTCAAACAGGGTTCAAAAAAAACTTTAAAAAAACTGTTACATATACTTGTATTCCAATCTGCTTGGAATATTCTAATTGCCTTTTAAAAAAAAATAATTATAGTACTGTACCTGTTAACTAGTTTTAATAGATTTCTCCACTTCTGCTGAATAATAATAGACCATAGCCCTTTTAATCTGCCATCATGTGGAAAATTGCAAAGAATGAAACTATTTCTTAGTTACTCTCATTCAGAGAATTCCAATGAATCAAATCCCTTCAAGTAAATCCTATTGTACAAAATTCCAAAAACAACACACAAAGCATCTCACCCTGGCCTCTTTAAACATTTCATACAGCACACATCTATGTTCTCAATAGTTTGTGCAAACTATTTGTTTACCTTTTGCTTATTCCTTTTAAACATTTAAAAATGTTTCCAAATAATTTAAAGAAAGGCAGATCCAAAACAGAATTTCTCTGCAAACCACATGGGCATATCAAGAATTATCTCATTTACTTCAAAATTATTAGCTGCCCAATGCCATTTCTATCTTTTATCAGACTGATGACTTCACAACACAAAAAAAAATGTTATTGTGAATTCAGATTGTAGAAGAAAAATAGAATGCAATCCAGATATATTGCTTGCCAATGAACTACTGACCATTTCAGGGAAAGAGGTTTGAAAGTAGATAAAAACATATCATAGGTTCCGATTGTCACAGCAACAGTGAGGCACGCAAATATATTGCATCATGCTCCTGATTTTGGCATGATAAAAATTGTTCTGTTCTGCTTTATTTGATCTCTTTTCAAGAGTTGAGTGTTTTATTGTCGTAAGTCCCAAAAGGAAAGTATGAAATTCTTACTTGCAGCAGCACAATAGAATATGTAAACATAATACCTAGTCGATAGCACAATAAACAATAAGAAGTGCAATAAATTAAAAAAAGATAGTGCAAACACAAAACGCAAAATCCCTTGTGCAACCAAGGCAGTTTGTATTGTTCAATAGCCTGATGATTGTCGGGAAGAAGCCATTCCTATACCTGAACAATACAGTTTCCAGGCTCCTATATCTTTGTCTGGATGACAGGAGTGAAGTGAGAGCATGGTCAGGATGGTGTGGGACCTTTGGCTGCCTTTTTGAGGCAATGCCCTTTTTGAGGGTAGATCCCTTCTGTGGTGGGAGGTCATTACCCATGATGGACTGGGCAGTGTTCACCTCTTTCTGTAATTCCCTTTTTTCCTGGGTGTTCAAGTTGCCAAACTAGGCTGTGATACAACATCAATTTGCTCTCTACTGTACACCTGTCGGAGTTCAAGATAATATTTGTCGACATACCAAATCTCCTCAATCTCTTCATGAAGTAGAGGCATTGATGGACTTTCTTTTTGATTGCATCAATGCACTGGGTCCAGGACAGATTTTCAGAGATATGCACGCCCAAGAATTTAAAGTTGTGGACTCTCTCCACCACCGAACCATTGATGAAGATGGATTTATGGATCCTCAACTACACTGTATACCTATCACACTCTCTATGTGCTGTCATGTAATAATTATATAATTTTATATTTACAATGCATTCACAAAGTATTCAGACCATTCACGTTTTCCACATTTTGTTACGTTACAGCCTTATTTTAAAATGGATTACATTCTTTTTTTTGTCATCAATCTACACACAATACCCCAGAATGAAGAAGTGAAAACCGGTGTTTAGAAATTTTTGCAAAATAATTAAAAAGAAATAACTGAAATATCACATTTACATAATTATTCAGACACTTTGCTATGACACTCAAAATTGACCTTAGGTTCATCCTGTTTCAATGGATTATCCTTGAGATGTTTCTACAACTTCATTGGAGTCCACCAGTGGTAAATTAAATTGATTGGACATGATTTGGAAAGGCACACACCTGTCTATATAAGGTCCCACAGTTGACAGTGCATGAGCAAAAACCAAGCCATGAAGACAAAGGAATTGTCCGTAGAACTCCGAGACAGGATCGTGTCGAGACACAGATAATGGGAAGGGAATAAAACAATTTCTGCAGCATTGCAAGGCCCAAAGAGCAATGTGGCCTCCGTCATTCTTACATGGAAGAACTTTGGAACCACCAGAGCTGACCGCCCGGCCAAACTGAGCAATCGGGGGAGAAGGGCCTTGGGCAGGGAAGTGACCAAGAACCCGATGGTCACTCTGACAGAGCTCCAGAGTTCCTCTGTGGAGATGGAAGAACCTTCCAGAAGGACAACTATGTCTGCAGCACTCCACCAATCAGGCCTTTATGGTAGAGGGGCCAGACGGAAGCTACTCCTCAGGAAGAGGCACATGACAGCCCACTTGGAGTTTGCCAAAAGGCACATAAAGTACTTTCAGACCATGAGCAACAAGATTCTCTGGTCTGATGCAACCAAGATTCAACTCTTTGGCATGAATGCCAAGAGTCATGTCTGGAGGAAACCAGGCACCGCTCATCACCTGGCCAATGTCATACCTACGGTGAAGCATGGTGGTGGCAGCATCATGCTGTGGAGATGTTTTTCAGTGGCAGGAACTGGGAGACTAGTCAGGATCGAGGGAAAGATGAACAGAGCAAAGTATAGAGAGATCCTTGATGAAAACTTGCTCCAGACTGGGGCAGAGGTTCACCTTCCAACAGGACAACAACCCTAAGCACACAGCCATCACAACGCAGGAGTGGCTTCGTGACAAGTCTGTGAATGTCCCTGTGGCCCAGCCAGAGACCGGACTTGAACCCGATCTAACATCTCTGGAGGGACCTGAAAATAGCTGTGCATCGACCCTCCCCATCCAACCTGACAAAGCTTGAGAGGATCTGCAGAGAAGAATAGGAGAAATTACCTAAATACAGGTGTGCCAAGCTTGTAGCGTCATACCCAAGAAGACTTGTAGCTGTAATCGCTGCCAAAGGTGCCTCAACAAAGTACTCAGTATAGGGTCTGAATATTTATGTATATGTGATATTTCAGTTATTTCTTTTTAATTACTTTGCAAAAATTTCTAAACACCTGCTTTCGCTTATTTATTATGGGGTATTGTGTGTAGATTGATGATAAATAAAATAATTTAATCCATTTTAGAATAAGGCTGTAACATAACAAAATGTGGAAAAAGTGAAGGGGTCGGAATACTTTCTGAATGCGCTGTATGCTACTTTCATTTAATTATTCATTTTTAATATTGGCCTGTGGACATCATGTCCTTGTGCAAATTAAATGAATCAAGCAAACATGTAACAGTGAATTTTCTGACAGATCTTGGTTCAAATGTAAGTATTTTCTGTTCCTTCCCAAAGACAACCTAAAGTTACGAGATAATGAAAGCAGAATGATCTCATGGTGCCAAAAAGCTTGATGTAACGCCACCTGCTTGCATTTTTTTAATTAATTCTAATAAAGCTGATCAACGTCAGATTCAACACAAATTACATTCCAACCAATTCTAAGGCTGAAAAAGGTCTTGCCACTGTTTGGAAGGTCAGAGTTTGGGCAATGAAACCACAATAACTTTCAGGGAAATGTAGAAACAAGGAACTGCAGATGCTGGTTTACAAAAAAAGACACAAATCTGTAGGAAAACTAGTCTTTTTGCACTCCTTCGCTCCTTGGGACTGAACACTGCTGTAAAACACCCAAACAAAGAAAAATGCCCAAGTCCAGTGACACATGGTGTTGCAGTGTAAAGTGAACACTGGGTGAAACAAGCACAGTTTAGGTGGTGCCAAGCTTGGCTTCTGACTTTGAAAATAAATCCTTTGAATTTAGGAAGGAATTGCAAGGATCTGTAGCATAAGTTGGTAAATTTTACTTCAGTCATGTGAGTGACTACGTGAAGACCCCACCAGCACGCATGCGCAACATATCGTCTCACGCATTGCACAGCGACAGGCGGGGTGAAGAGTTCTCCCGCAGCGGCAAGGTTTAAATACGGGACCTGCAGGTAAGATACTATTCTGAGTTCGTGTATTTTGCCCTTGTGTTCTCTGTTTCAGAAAACCATGGACAAGGGCAAGAAATCAAAACGGGTCGCGTCTCGACTGGCTGCGGGGGACCGCAAAAGTTCCGGCAGTCAACAGTGACCGGCGGCACCTGGACCGCAATCTTTGCGGTCCGTAGTCACCGGCGTAACATCTGCTCAGCTGGGACCAGCGCCGCGAGCTGCATAGCCCAAACCAACTCAGCGGACTGGTGGAAAAGCGAAGCAGAAGTCGGTCCGGCCGGTTGACTCGGATGAGTCGGGCCAGGAAGACTCGCTGCCGGGGAGCAGTGGAGGTGACCGCATTTCCTGCATGGAGCGGTTGATGGAGCAAATGCTCCAACGTGACATGCTCCGCGAGATGGAGTATGGTCGCCATGGGAGTCTTAGGACACCCATTACTGCACCTTACCCAGGGCTGTATAATGCATCTCCCTCGACAGAGGGGAGCATTACGGGCTAGGGCTGGGCTGGCCCCGAAGAAGGTGGTATGGCTGAAGAAACCGGCAGTGTGCTCGGGGTGCAGGACCTACAACAGCTGCTTGGGGTCGTCACGAAGTTTGCGGTGCCAGCGCAAACAGGACAGCCGTTACAACCAAAGCTGGCAGCCAGTATCAACTACCTGTCCATTAACCAACTACAGGAACAGGTAGTCAATGAGACAACAGCAAAATGCATGGCTCCTGAGAACTGTGTCTCATTAAATGTCCCTGCAGTGAATAGTGCTATCTGGGGGTACATTGGAGCCGGCATCAGAACCCAGGAGGTGAAGATGCAGAAGATATTAAAACTTCTAACATCGGGCATAACGGCATCGGCTCATTCCGTGGATGGAACGGAGATGACGGAGACTCAACAAGACACTCTGGCGCTGCTATGTAACACGCAATATGAAATGAATTGCCTGATAAACAATGCTGGAACAATGTGAGGTTATCCACTTTGGTAGCAAAAACAGGAAGGCATATTACTATCTAAATGGTGTCAAGTTGGGAAAAGGGGAAGTACAACAGAATATGGGGGTCCTTGTTCATCAGTCAATAAAAGTGAGCATGCAGGTACAGCAGGCAGTGAAGAAAGTGAATGGCATGTTGGCATTTACAACAAGAGGAGTTGAGTATAGGAGCAAAGAAGTCCTTCTGCAGTGGTATAGGGCCCTAGTGAGACCACACCTGGGGTATTGTGTGCAGTTTTGGTCCCCCAATTTGAGGAAGGACATTCTTGCTATTGAGGGAGTGCAGCGTAGGTTTACAAGGCTAATTCCCGGGATGGTGGGACTGTCATATGCTGAGAGAATGGAGCGACTGGGCTTGTATCTTCTGGAGTTTAGAAGGATGAGAGGGAATCTTATTGAAACATAAGATTATTAAGGGTTTGGACACGCGATGTTGGGGAGTACAGAACCAGGGGCCACAGTTTAAGAATAAGGGATTTAGCCATTTAGAACGGAGACAAGGAAACACCTTTTCTCATGGAGAATTGTGAGTCTGTGGAATTTTCTGCCTCAGAGGGCGGTGGAAGCCGGTTCTCTTCAAGAGAGAGCTATATAGGGCTCTTAAAGATAGCGGAGTCAGGGATATGGGATGAAGGCAGGAACGGGTTACTGATTGGGGATGATCAGGCATGATCGCATTGAATGGTGGTGCTGGCTGGAAGGGCCGAATGGCCTACTCCTGCACCTATTTTCTATTGTTTATTGTCTATAACTATTCCTCTAACATTGGTTAAGGTTCTATTACCCGAAACAGCAGTACAGATTTAAGATCATACTGCCCATTCTAACTCCCAATATAGTATGAATTTGTTTGATAAAGGTGCACATCACTCACCTGGAGAAGGCTTAGATGCTTGCCACACACAGATTTCAATGATAAACCTTTTGCACAGGCCAAGTGACACTGCATGTGCTCAGTGTGGTCCTCTATGCAGTTCACAATTGCATGATTCACTGATAAAGTTTTACACTGGTCTTGATTGCAAGAACATGAGGCATACCTACAACAAAAGATGGGGGGGGTAAACAGGTTGAACTAAAATTCAAGCTACAACATAACAGGATGTATTACTTCAATCACGTTAATTTAATGAATGAGGCTAATGTTACTAAAACAAAATAAAGGAAATTAAAGAAAGTTTGATTGACTGGAGTAGGAGATTGGCGGTAGTAAAGTATTTTGCTAGTATTTGGAATCCCATGGTTGAAGTAAACCATTTATTATCTCCACACAGTCTAGCTATGAACTGGAGTCAGCACTATCATGTTCAAAAGTAATTTATATCTGACAGATGACATCTCTGCAAGATGCCAGCTGTAGGAAAGGAGGTACCATAAAGATTTATGGTATCTCTTTAAAGAAAATAAGATTCCTGGATGGTGCATTGCATTAGGCATAGGCCTTTCTTCAGCATGTCAAGATAAATCAAACTATCATGGATCAAGGTAAAGAGCAGCACAGTGGCACAGCTGAAAGAGTTGCTGCCTCGCAGACTGGGGTTCGATCCTGACCTCGGGTGCTGTCTGCGTGTAGTTTGCATGTTTTCCCTGTGACTGCATGGGTTTCCTCTGGGTGTTCCAGTTTCCACTCATATCCCAACGTGCAGTTTACTCTCATATCCCGACATGCAGATTTGTAGGTTAATTTGGCCTGTGTAAAATTGTCGCTAATGTGCAGAGAGTGGGGGAACGTGCACGAATGGTTGATCGATGGTTAACAAAGACTCATTGGCTGAAGTGTTGGCACCCATGCGATATCTCTAAACTAAACTAATCCGAGGTGATGGGATGTTTATTCTATCTGACGTTCAGGTATCAAATGAGTGGGCAGATGAAATCCAGTTTATAGATGGTGCAAACACCATCAAAAAATATTTGTTGACCAATATTAAAATTGGGATGTTATTGCACATCCAGAACAAACTCTTGTGGCTGGGAACTGGAAGATTATTTATCTTGCATCCAACCACTGTTGTGGTCAATCTAGAAAATCTTGATACTGGCACAAGATGACCAGCTGTTACAGGGATGAACAATTCATCATTCTTTTGCATTAAATAAAGAGTTAAACCTCACCCTTGAGGGTTTAGATCTAATACCTTTGTTTGTGATCCTTGCTACCCTCTCGCTTTGCACAATTGGGTGTAATGGTAGAAACAAGATGATTGGAGACACGCAGGGCCACTCCAGAAACAGCTACAAATGGTGAGGAGCCATTCAGCAGAACCGATGCTATCTTATGGAGGTTGAGGTCAAGTTTGTGAGGCACATTTATGATCAGCGGATTCTTCTTGCAACTCAGCTCATATGTACCTGTAATCCAACAAGACAAGCAGATTAATGGAAACGACAACATGACAGGAAATAAATCAGCAGCCACTATTTATCTTCCTCTTCTTTGATGAAAAAAAGTCTTCCAGAAAAGGGTAATTTTAACTTAAAGCATAACTAAGTGCACATTTCAAATTTGACATTATAAACTCGCTGGAGACAGGAGAGAGACGGCAGATGCTGTAATCTTGAGGAAAAAACAAACTGTTGGAGATACTCAGTGATCAGGCAGCATCCATGGAGGAAAGGTAAAGCTGGATCACGAACCTTCAGTCTGATGGGGTACAGGGAAGATAACTGGAGCTTGGTGGGAAAATGTGGAGCCTTCTGGCAAATAATAGAGGGATCCAGGTGAGGAGGGTTAATTGGCAGATGAGTCAGATGGGGAAAGAACCATGGAGATTGTAACCAAGACTGGAGACGAAAATGGCAAGAGAGATGATTCCTTCAGTCTGAAGACGAGTCCAAACCCAAAATGCCGTCTGTCCACTTCTTCCACAGATAATGCCTGACCTGCTGAGTTCCTCCAGCAGGTTGTCTTTTATTATTACCCCATTGATGGTTGAGTATTTTTCACTGAAGGGTCTGTTATCTGCTCTGCAGGGCCATTTGTATTTTCTCCATTTTGCTATTGACTTATTGTTGGGCTATGCAAAAAGTAGAACCTACGCTTTACTCAATCTTCCACTGTACAGACTCCTCTATTATCATGTGCTCACTTATGAATGAGTTTTAAATATTATGCTGGTCAACATTGAGAAAATATCACTCTCCAGTGCACAAATTTATAAAAACATGGAAGCTGGCCTATAAGAAGGTATTTAAAGCTTCTCCGATGCATTGCCAATGGCAAGGAGGCTTAAGTAAAGTTTTGTCTACCTTTTAAAGAACTAACGAGTTGGAGTGACTAGGTGGACAAAAATACATTCAGTCCCACTGCATTTTGTGAATGGAAAGTGTATTGAAAATTCATCCTTCTCATTCTCATCCATCCAGGCATTTGGATGGTAAAGGTAGCTCTGGAAACAGATAGATGCCGCTCAACCGTTAGTATAACATGTGCATAACATTTCAATTGAATTAGTTAAAGGTTGAGTGACATCTACCTGCTTCCCGTGGATGGCTTTTCTTGTCCACCTCATTGAAACTTACCGAATAGTGAAAGGCCAGGATAGAGTTGATGTTTCCACTAGTGGGAAAATCTAGGACCAGGGGTCAAACCCTCAGAAGGAAAGGATGTGCCTTTAGAAAGGAGATGAGGAGGAATTTCTTTAGTCAGAAGGTGATGAATCTGTGGAATTGAGACGGCTGTGGAGGCCACGTCAATGGATATTTTTAAGGCAGAGATTGACAGATTCGTGATTAATAACTGTGTCAGGGGTTACACGGAGAAGAAAGTAAAATGGGATTGAGAGGGAAAGATAGATCAGCCATGATTGAATGGCGGAATAGACTTGATGGGTCGAATGGCCTGATTCTGCTCCTATAACATGAACTTGTCGTCTACAAGCGTGGATAAATGAGAATGAGTTGGGTGAATTTTCAATACACTTTCCATTAACAAAATTCAATGGCACCGAATGTCCTCTTGTCCACCTTGCCAAGGCCGAATGCCTTGCACAGGTCAGTACCTGGAGATGAATACTCAACAATCATGATGGAAAAGAAAATCACTGCTGGATATCACATAAAGCACAAGGTGGTGCACATTTGTGTTGTGTACAACAAAGGGGTTATGTATCCCTCTAACCTGATCTATAAATTCCACTCATCATTCACAGTAACACAAACGGAACTGTTGACATTTCTGATTTGCCCTTTCTTTATCTCATTAGCAGCTCTCTGGGAGCAAATACCATCCACAATTTACACTTAGTATTACAGATGAGCATTGGTGAGTAGAATCCACCAGTTAAAAAAATTCATTAAGTTTTATAAATGGATTTTATTTAAGAAAAAAGAACCTGGCTCCAATTTGCTGTTCTGCTCAAACAGCAGAGCTATGTCATGCTGATCTGAAGTGCCAGGATTCATGAATACTATCCAGTACAAAAGCCGATGCAGCACAAGGACGAATTGCTCTTGGGATAACGTCATGTACTAATATTAAGCCGTGACATTACAAATAAACTGATCCCATTCATGCCCAACTACTGTGCAGGCACCAGCTCCAGCAACCGTGCTGAGCAGCAGAAATCCTGGCTGATCTTTTTTCCTTTTTCCTTATCAAAAGAGTTAATCCAATTGAGGTCTCTGTTAGGATTGGCTTGCGGGTGCAATCCTTGCTTTAGAACCTGAAAGTCAGGGCTTGAAGTGAGACTCCAAACACTTGAACATTAAATCACTGGCTCCTCGCTTGAAGAGCAATTAGTAATGGTCATTACATGCTGCCAATGACGATGATATCCATATCACATTATTGTATGAAAACTCTCTACTCTGGTAATGCCTTTCCATTAAAGTGTTAAACTCATGTTCCATTTCAGCACACAAATTATGAAAAGCCACAGCAATATTCAATAAGCGTGAACAATCTCCCAATGTTGCACCCAACTCTTATCCCAAAACCCGGTTATTTATTTTGTTGCTATAACTGGCATCTTGCCATGCGCAAATGACCTGTGATACATCTCTGTACAACGACAGTGGCTACATTGGCAAAGTACCTCGTTGGTAGGAAAGTGCAAATTCCCTCATAAATGCGTTTTATTTATTTCCCAGTCTCACCGTCATCCAGGTCAGGAACTGCCAGGAGTTGCCTTGCCCGGTCAGCATGTCACAGCTGCACTGAAGCCCGTCCACCTGCCAAATGAGTCTTCAGGGAGCTGGAGCTCACGTTTAAACTTTAACTTTTGCTGCTCTTTTGTTGCCAGTTAAAGTAAGTATAAATTTATGGTTTTCAAAGTCTTGCATGAACATTCCAAAGTAGTCCTAGTAACGGGCCAACTGACAACATATGTTATTGCTCCTCAAGGCGCCACGCGTGTTCCAAAAATAGTCTTCATGCCTGATAGGTGGAAGGACTTACCACCAGCTAGGGATGACACGGTGGCACAGCAGCAGGGTTGCTGCCTTACAGCGCCACAGACCCATGTTTGATCCTGACTAAGGGTGCTGTCTGTACAGAGATTGTACATTCTCCCCCTGACCGCGTGGGTTTTTCCCGGGTTTCCTCCCACAATCCCAAGACGTACTGGTTTGTAGGTTCATTGGCTTCTCCCCATCTCCACCCCTTTCCACATCCCACAGAGGCAGAATTCCACGATTTCCACAATTCCCTGGTTCACTCATCCCTTCCCACCCAAACCACCCCCTCCCCAGGTACTTTCCCCTGCCACACCTGTGCCTATATATCCCTCAACTCCGTCCAAGGACCCCAACGATCCTTTCAGGTGAGGCAGAGGTTCACCTACGCCTCCTCCACTGTTCCAGGTGCAGACTTCTATATATCGATGAGAACAGGTGCAGACTCAGCAACAGTTTCACTGAACACCTTCCCTCAGTCCGCCTAGGCCTATTTGATTTTCTGGTTGCTAAACACTTTAATCCCCCTCCCATTCCCATACTGAGTTTTCTGTCCTGGGCCTCCTCCACTGTCAGAGTGAGACCCAATGCAAATTGGAGGAACAGCACCTTATATTTTGCTTGGGTAGCTTACTACCCAGCAGTATGAATATTGGTTTCTCTAACTTCAGGTAACCCTTGCTTTCTTTATCTCTCCGTCCCTCTCCCACTCTAGTTCTCTGACTAGTATTACGGTCCTCCTAATTAATCTTACTGTTTATATGCCTCATTGTCACCATCCCCTCAGCCAACAATGACATTCTACATTTACTTGATCATCATCTGCTTTAATCAGTCATTTTCACACCTTACCCTTCCATCTCTCTAGTTTCCCTTTCCCCTGACTCTCAATCTGAAGGGTCTCGACCCAAAACATTACTCATTTCTTCTCTCCAGAGATGCTGTCTGCACCGCTGAGTTAATCCAGCATTTCGTGTCTATCTTTGGTGTAAACTAGCATCTGCAGTTCCTTCCTACTCAAATCTAGTTAAGTTCCATGCCTCAACATATCAGGAATAATCCGTACTTCACTGCTATTTTCCCTCTGCCTCTCCGATCAAAGTGGGTAAAAGAATTAAGCCATTTCTTATGGTCTCACATTCATTTGTCTTTAATGTAACCATGGTCCCTGAGCCCTTCACTTTCTCATAACATATTCATGTAATTTTTAATATTGTAGAATTAATTTCATTTACAATGTTTTTTTATTCCACATTCCCTATTTGATTTTCCTATAACATTTTTCATTGCAGCCTTTCTTTCGAGCTCTTCCAATCAGTTGGGCCTTCACTTCTCCTTGAATTTGTGTTAGCCTGTCTCTTTTATCTTATTACGACTTCATTTTTTAAATTGATGATGATGAAAGAAGAATTGATAATTAGAGTAATGAAAAAATCCATGGCATTAAGAGGAGCAAAGTGTCTAGAACATACATACCCAGAGTGTGGTTGCGTCCATTGGTATCAGTAAACTGGATTATAACCGATTTACGCTGTTGATCAAACAATGTTGTACCATCTGCGGATAAATAAATTACAATCGAACTGGCCACATCGGGGCGATCAAAAAATACCTAAGTTTTAAAAAGAGACATGGAGATAGCAGCATTTGAAATATCAACAACGGTTTGAACCCACTTAAGGGTTAGCAAAGAAACTTGTGAAAGTGAGAAATTTATTCAGATGTACATGCTGCATAATGTAAACTATTGTATTTGAGACAGAACAATAAACATTCTGGGAAAATCTTTAATTAGAATTATAATATATTTTAGAAAACACAGAATATTGATTCTATGATTCCAGAATAAATTTTAGATAGCACAGTGAAATAGAACCAAGAGGAGACCATTCAGCCCTTGTAGCCTTCTCTGCTATTCAGTATGATTCCAGCTGATCTTTCATTTCAGTACCATAATTAGGGCTGCCAACTTTCTCACTCTCAAATAAGGGACAAAGTCAAAATAAGGGACAAATTCCCGACGGCAATTCGTTGGCCGACTCGGCCGTGGCTGGGTAAATGATGAGTTGACCGGGTGCTGGACTGCACACACAGCCCAGCCAGCGGGCCAGCTGAGGAGTTTTGGCCCAGGCGCCGGAATTTGCGTGCAACATCACGCGCTAAGTCCAGCACCTCATCTAACCTATGAACCGATGTTCGGCCATGAGAAGAAGGGGTGGTGGTGTCGGCGGTAAGCGAACGTCCGAAGGTCGGACAGCGAGCCGGGTTGCCGACCGGTGGGGCCATGGGCGAGGCGTTGCTACTGCACTCCATGGGTTAAACTACGTCAGGATGGGTGAGGCGGGGCCGGACGTGCCGCTCCGACCCAACAGTCCCCTTGACCCGAGGAGTAGTAGTCAAATATGGGACAAGGGTGGTCCCATATGGACAGTTGGCAACCATAACCATATTCCACCCCCTTTGATGGGATTTTATTGTGTTTAAAAAGTTTTCATTGTTCTTCATTTAATCATTCAGTGGCTTAGTCTCCGTGATAGTGACTTCCACAGGTTCCATGTCTCAATTTTAAACATCTTACACTGCATCCCAAGACTGTAACATCTCCTCATTCTGGATATGCCCACCTTGGATTCAGTCTGTCCACTCCTGTCAGAAGTTTGTAAGTTTCAATTAGATTCTCTAATCTAGTCCCAGTCACTCCCTCTTCTCCCCTCTCCCATCAGGCAAGGTACAGAAGTGTGAAAGTGCATATCTCAGGATACAGCATGACACTGCAGACATGGTTCACCCATTCACACTAGTTCCATATTATCGTGCTTTCTTATTCACTCCCTACATACTAGGGATAATTAACCTACAAACCCGCACATCTTTGGGATGTGGAAAGAAACTGGAGAACCTGAAGGAAACCCACATGATCACATGGAGAACGTTCAAACTCCACGCAGACAGCACCCAAGGTCAAGATTGTACTCATAAGATCATATGTGAAAGGAGCACAATTAGGCCATTTGGCCCATCAAGTCTACTCTGCCATTCAATCATGGCTGATCTATCTCTCCCTCCTAACCCTATTCTCCTGCCTTCTCGCAATAATCTCTGACACCCGTTCTAATCAAGAATCTATCTATCTCTGTTATAAAAATATCCACTGACTTGGCCTCTACAGTCTCCTGTGGCAAATTCCACAGATTCACCACTCTCTGACTAAAGAAATTCCTCCTCATCTCCTTCCTAAAAGAACGTCCTTTAATTCTGAGACTACGACCTCTAATCGTAGATTCTCCCACCAGTGGAAACATCCTCTGAGGCAGCAGGTCTACCAGCTGCACCACTGTGCTGCCCCTCAGTGGAGTGGAGTGTACCACATTTCATCAAGAATCAATCAAAGACTGAATGTTTATACTCATCAATGAAGCAGCATTTGCAATAAAGAATGCAAGACCTTACCTTTAACCAGATATTTTCTTCATTATTCACGCTGTGGTACGAATGAGGTTTGTTGAAGTCATTGACATTAGCAGTGTAGAAGGAAGCAGTGCATGGAAACCAGGCATACTGAGACAACCCGGCGGTCTCATCCAGAAATGCTGTCTGGCAAACCTGGAGAGTCAGGGAGGATTCAAATGTTACAAATAAGATTAGTACAACATAAATGGGCAACTATTCAGGCGGGGAGTTCATAGCATCATAGAGTGATACACGGGGGAAACAGGCCTTGTCCCAATATGTCCCAGCTGCACTAGTTCCACCTGCCCGCATTTGGTCCATATCCCTCCAAAACTGATCTATCCATGTTCCTGTCTAACTGTTTCTTAAACGTTGAGATAATGTCTGCCTCAACTACCTCCACTGGCAGCTTGTTCCAGACCCCTACCACCCTTTGTGGAAAAGTTGCATGATTTCGCAAAGAGATCGATTTTGAAATATAGTACTTTATCTGATGAAATATAGTACTTTCTCTCATGAAAGCGACAAGGAAGAATGGTGAAGAAATTCTGAATATATTTGTGAACTAGCTTCTTGCTCCATCACCTCACAAATAAAACACCACCAGGAAATCTTTTTATCATGGATGAATAAAGGAAGAAAACAATAAAAATAGGCATATAGAGATAGACACATCAAGTGCACATTGTTCAGTGAAAACTTCTGGTTCAGCAAAAACAAGGTGATGAATACTCCTACTTTTCTGAAATTTCAACAGAAATTTCTGTTCCATGTCCACCATACAAGTAACAGAAGATGGGCCGCCATGAAAAGAAGCAAAGTTGAATATTTGTATAGCATTGGGTATTATTAAGGTTTAATTTCTTTGGTCAGAGGGCAATGAAACCGCCAAGCAGGAAATAAAAGCAGAAAACGCTGGAAATACTCAGCAAGTCAGGAATCATCAGGAGAAATGAATTTATGCTTAGGTTCATTAGGGCACAAGGAAAATTTAAACACAGAGAAGATTTAGAACATGCTATTGATGAAGTCGGATCCAAAATGGAAAAGTAGATCTGATGTAAGACTAATCATATGTTATGGCTGGTGAGTCACAGGATTAAATTAAATCAAATGTTTAAATTAAATCCCCGACTCTCTTCATTAGATCTTATTTATTGTATTAAAAGTGTAACTGAACCATCCTATCAACAACTAGAGAGCTATCAACAACTAGAGAGCAGTCCTGAGCTACTATCTAGCTCATTGGAGACTCGGACTAATTTTGATTGAACTTTACTGGATTTTATCATGTATTAGTGCAATGTGGATGGCATGATCGTAATCATCTTTTTGCTGACTGGTTAGCACACAACTAGTGTTTTTCACTGTAACTCGGTACACGTAACAATAAACTAAATTAACTAAACATGACTAAATTAACTAGGATATTATATTCTCCATCCCATAACCCACTGTGTGAATAGCTAAACTTGGTCATAGTTATCATGTCCAATTAGGGTGATCAGGTTGTTGAATCCTTTTTGCCTACCTTTGTTACATCAGGTTGCCCTGTGACCATTTGAACTGGACACCTTCTCTCATCCTGATGGGACGTCAAGGCTCCTGTTGCCCATTGATCAGTGAATCCTTTAGGTGTGGCAAAGCCGCAGTCGTGAATACTTTTACTTTTCTCAAATTCCTCGCAGATTCCATCTCCATCATACACATAGCAGAGGCTAGGCTCACCTGAAAATAATATCTTATTTGAATTTTATCCCAGCAATTCACATTAAACAAAAAAGAACATAACAAAGAAACCGGGGTATGCTATTCAAAACCTCACACTACTAGGAAGTGCAGAGACCATCGTTCTCTGGATAAACATCTACCTAAATTGCAAACATAAAGATCGAACAAAAATCAACACAACTATAACGACATTTGAAAGACATCTGGACAGGTAGAGAGATAAGGGCCAAACATATCGCAGACAGATGGGACTAGAGTAGATTGGACATCTTGGTTGGCTAGGTCAAGTTAGGCCAAAGGGCTTGTTTCTATACAGTATGACTATGACAACTTTTTAAATTGATGACAAATGGAAAAAGTATACTTGTATGTGTTCGTTATACATTAAAGCAGAAATAAAATGTAAATGAAACCGCTGTGCAGGAAATTAAAGCAGTAATCTCTGGAAATACTCCGCGGTGATAGAAAATAAGAACAAGATGTTATCCGGGTGCAAACACTATCCCCTTCATTCCTTCATATGGTGCAGTGAGGTCAGTTCAATGCCACATCCAATAGAGGACAGTTCTGACTGTACAATAGCTCACTTCAAAGTCCTAATCAATGGTGCATGGAGCATGTTATTTAGACCAGTTGAGACATTGGAGTCCATTGTCATAGGGTGTAGAGATTGGAGACAACAGATGGAGGTAACGTGACACCACAAATGAATGAAAGATCTTGGATCACTGATTTGGAGCTATACTCAGTTGGCATTGAGATAGAGATTGACAGTGCAAAAACAGGACCTTCCAAAATTGTCCTTGCCAACCGGAACTAATCCCATTTGCCTGCATTCTACCCTTACCCCTCAACATTTTCTATCCATGAACCTGGTGAAATGGTCCATAAATGTTGCAATTGTACTTACTTCTACCACTTCCTCTAAATGTGCATTAAATGTTACTGTGTGGATAGTGACAGGGACCCTGAAATCCACTCCATTGTGATTCCAATGCTTTCCATGAGGTGGAATATAATTACAGGTAATGCCAATATACCACAACTTCATTTACCACAACTTAGCAAACCAAAATAAAAGTATTCAAAATCATGCCATTATATAATTAAAATTAATAACTCATATACACATGAAAAAAAGCCCAAAGTTCTTAGTGCAACCCAAGACAGTCTATAGTTCATTGTTGACATTAGTGTTGTGTAGATTTTAAGAGCCTAATAATTGCTGAGAAGAAGCTATTGCAAACTCCTTGCAGATAGCACCCAACGTCGGGATCAAACCTGGGTTTCTGGTGCTGCATCACAGTGACACAGGTGAAAAGTGAGCAAAGGAAAGCTATAAAATGAACCACGAGAACTGTTAGCTGCAAGCAGCCCAAGGCTATTGGCTGGCTTGCAGAAATCCTGGAATTGGCATCAGCTCAAATACCAGAAGATATTGAAATCCTGTGCAGCAAGAAGCTATGGTGATATGGGCTCATGCATAAACTAGTAATTGGACCTATAGAATACACTCACTGGGAAAGATTGACAAGTCTGTGTTGATATTTATGAATCTTCTCTCACGAATCTTCATCTAATTGCATTAGCATATTCCTCCATTCTTTTATTTTCTTTTTTATCTAATTAAACTTTAAATCTAGCTGATTATATGCAAGGATTCAGAGGCACACTGGGTACATCAACAACTTCTGGGAAAAGGCAAGGTTGTCATCTCAGAGAAAGAGGCCTCGTTCTTTTGCCTAATGTACATTCACAATTGCTGAAAAAAAGCATATGTCCTCGTAGCTGTCCAGAGGTGCTTTACTTCATGGCAAAAGCAATTTGGCACATCAAAGCACCCCCTAAAGTACGCTCGTTCAGAGTTTGGGTTTCAGAAGTGCGTGTGATCGAGCAGTAGTATAAACAAGAATTAGGACGTTATGTTACTTATTTTACTGCAGGGCTTTTTCTTAATTAACAGATCAGAGTCTCCAGATGTGTGACAGGATTTCTATAAACGTACCTGTTGTCTCGGATAACTGGTCATCTGGCTTGCTCACAAAACTAAGGTTAGAGTATTTCACTGACCCAGTTCGCTTTGCCATGTGGAGTGAATGAAAGCAACAGTAGACACGGCTCACAAATGGTTTAGATTAAGAGGGGTTGTTTCTTTTTAATTGGAAAAATCCAGTTTGTTTTCAAGAAGGCTTTACTACGAGAAGGAATGGTGCTAACGGCTGTCTCTGAATGCAATACGGAGGGGCATGAAGCTAATTAAATCCATGCACTTCCACTAATTAACAGTTACCCAATATTTGACCATATCACGTTGTAAAATGCCACCAACACCGCATAGCTGAACCTTAATTAGTCCCAGTCTTCATCAAAGAAAGATACTAAAAACAAATTGAAGAAACATAAGCAATTGGTGGGAAAAGCGTAAACACCCTAATAAATTCAGACTTAATTGACACATAACCCCTTATAATGCAAGACACATGAGCATAAAAAGGGCCATTAGCCAACTACCCTCCGCTAAGCTTTAACCCATAAATAATCAGCATGACTTGAGGCCTCTGTTTGAGAACAATGTTGCTCGGTGAGACCACAAGCTGTGGTTCGTGACAGTCAAAACTTAAATTGCATTTAATCCAGTAACTAAATAGAATAATTACAAATACTTCAAGTTATTTACAAAATGGCAACTCCAGCTGCCAATACTACATTCAGCTTTCCAAATGATCTAGATCCTACCATGGCCTTAGGTAGCCTTCCTACACATCTACCATGGCACTAACATTCATGCCATCCATAAACTTACTAATCATCACACCTACATTCACACCCAGGTTGTTAATATACATCACACCAAGGGTTCTGCATCAATCCCTGCAGTACACCACTGTTACAGTCTTCCAATCAGAAAAATATCCTCCATCATTACTTTCTGCTTCATATCAATAAGCCGCTTTTCGATAAAATTAGCCAGCTTGCCACGATCCCAGCTGACAAAGCTTCAGTGTAAAATTCCTTCCCTAACTCTGACTTTCTAACCATGCTTTCAGGTTTAAAATGCTCCTCAAAACCAAGGCAGCACAGTGGTGCAGCTGGTAGAGTTGCTGCCTCACAGCATCAGAGACTCAGGTTCGATCCTGACCTTGCGTACTGCCTATGTGGAGTTTGCGCATTTTCCCTGTGAATGTGTGGGTTTCCTCCAATTGCTCCGGTATTGTCCCACATCCCAAAGTTGTGCAAATTGGCCTCAACATATGTGTAGGAAGTGGATGAGAAAGTAAGACAATATGGAAACAGTGTGAATAGGTGACCATTGGGCGGCGTGGGCTCGGTGGGCTGAAGGACCTGTTGCCTGTTGTATCTCTAAACTGAAACCTGCCTTTTTGACCAAGCTTTTGATTATCTGCTCGAAAAACATGTTGTGTGACTGTTCAGTTTATGTTTGATAATAATAATGGATTTAAGAGAGAGTTAGATAGAGCTCTAGGGGCTAGTGGAGTCAATGGATATGGGGAGAAGGCAGGCACGGGTTATTGATAGGGGACGATCAGCCATGATCACAATGAATGGTGGTGCGGGCTCGAAGAGCCAAATGGCCTCCTCCTGCACCTATTTTCTATGTTTCTATGTTTCTATGTAATATTGCACCATACATTTGGATCCTTTGCCACATTAAAGTTGCTGCATAATTAATGGTGTATCTAAGGCTCCAAGTTCCTAGTTCTCTGAAAGTGGCAACACAGATAGATAACGTGGAGAAGGCAACATATGTTATCCTTGCCTTTAAAGGTCATGGCATAGAATATAAACATTGAGAAGGTATGTTGCAACTTTTCAAAACACTGGCAAGATCACACTTCAAGTATTGTGAGTATTCTCAATATTGCAGGAAGGATGTGATTATGCTAACAAAAGCGCAGTGGAGATTCAAAGACACATGGCCTGGATTGAAAGATGTTAGTTACGGAGAGAGATCACATAGGGTAGGCTTGTTTTCTTTGAGGGACAGAGGCTGAAGATGACCTGACAAAGGTATATACAATTATAACAGGCATAGATAGAATCTTTGTCCCATGGTTAGAGCATCAAAATCAAGGGGCATGGATTTAAGACGAAAGAAAGGAGTTTAACGAGTTTTTGAAGGGTACATTTTCTTTGTACTTCGTGGTTGCTATCTGGAACTTGCTGCCAGAGGAGGTGAAGGAATCGGATACAATCAATATGTTTAAGTGATATTTACCCACTGGCTGGGATCAAAGGGTTGGGAGGTCAAGGATTTCCAAGTCCATTTGCAGAGGGTGGTGCTGAATACTAGATCCAGGAATTTGGAACTAAGTTTGATTGGGATTGTGGTGTTGAGGTACTGTAGGTATCCTTCTAATCCAGATGTTCCAGGGATGAATGAAAGGCCAAGGAGATATACCTGCCATGGACCCATTGCGAGAGTACATGCAAAAAGCTGTCTGGGAGACGGGTTGATGTGGGTCATGACTAACCTCAAGAAGCTCATCACAATGGTGAATGTCGGACCCACTGGACAGTAGTCATTAAGGCACACTACCTTGGCTTACTTTGGATGATTACAGTCTTCTTAAATCAGATGGGACTGCCAGAATGGAGGAGGGAGAGGTTAAAGATATCCGAGAATACTCCAACCAGCAGGTGAAGGCAGGTTCTAAGGAATCAGCTGAGGAGTGTAGCCGGGCCTGTTGTTTTCCACAGATTCACACTTAAGAAGGTTGACCTCTCGTCTGTGACAATAATCCATGGTTGCATATCTGAATACCCTGTGTTGCAGCTCCCCTTGAAGCAACATGACCTGCTCCCAGCCTTTCTTTCAACGTCTCGCTTTTCAGTTCAGCACTTCTCTATTTGGTTGCATAGCTGTCTGACCAAGTGAAAAATTCACACAGCTGCATGGAGTTATAGCTGAATACAAGGGAATGGAGGAATGCATTGTATATATAACCTGTGAACATGGTTAAAGGCTAAAAACAACTGTTTCAGGCACTTGCTCATTCAATGGACAGTGGAATTTTATCACGAAGCATTGCGCATTAGTAAATAAATGCTGCACATTGCTGCAACATCCAAGTCTATATGCCCTTTATTTAAGTAAATTCTGGCCTTGGCAGCAAAGTTCATGCACCACGAATGAAATAATAGTCATGGGGCCATAAAGCATCGAAGCAGGCCCTTCTTCCCACCATGTCTGTGCTGACCATTAAATATCTATCTATATTAATCCCATTTAATATAAACTAGTTGAGATTTACAGTATCCTGATCTTTTTACATGAATTTGGGGGATACATGATTGCAAAAAAACAGACCCAGTCTGTTTTCGAGAACTGATGGGCTTTATTCAAAATTATTGCTCATGATGGCACTGTGGCCAGCTGGTAGTGCTGCAGCCTTGATCCTGTCTGTGTGGAGTTTGCATGTTCTCCGTGCAATTGGGTGGATTTAGTTTCTTCCCGCATTCCAGAGAAGTGTGGGTTTGTTGGTTAATTGGCCTCTGTAAATTGCCCGTAGTGTGTAGGGAGTGGATGAGAAAGTGAGGTAACGTGGAACTAGTGTGAACAGATGATTAATGGTTAGCTTGGATTCGGTGGTGCATCTCCATGCTGCATCTCTAAACTCTAAACCAAAGTATACATAATTATGAGAGGCATAGATTGGGGAGATAGTTAGAACCTTTTCCCCAAGGTGAGAGGGGGAAAGTTTAGTAGAGATGTGCAAGGGAAGATGTTTCACACAGTGGTGGGGGCTTAGAACCCACTGCCGGAGGGGGTGTAGAGACAGATACTACAATAGTGTTTAAGAGGCTTTTTGATTGGCACAAGGAAATGCAGGGAATAGAGGGATATGGATCATGTACAGGCAGATGAGATCAGTTTAACTTGGCTTCATGTTTGGTACAAACATTGTGGGTCAAATGGCCCGTTCCTGTGCTGTACTGTTATATGTTTAAGAAGGAACTGCAGATGCTGGAAAATCAAAGGTAGACAAAAGTGCTGGAGAAACTCAGCGGGTGAGGCAGCATCTAAAGAACAAAGCAAATAGGCAACGTTTCGGGCCAAAACCCTTCTTCCGACAGATGTGAGGGTGGGGGAAAGAAGAAAGGAAGAGGTGGAGCCAGTGGGCTGAGGGAGAGCTGTGAAGGGGAGGAGAAAGTAAGGACTACCTGAAATTAGAGAAGTCAATGTTCATACTGCTGGGGTGCAAACTGGCCAAGCGAAATATGAGGTGCTGCTTCTCCAATTTCCGGTGGTCCTCACTCTGGCCATGGAGGAGGCCGAGGACAGAAAGGTTGGATTCGCAATGTGTGGGGGAGTTGAGGTGCTGAGCCACCGGGAGATCAGGTTGGTTATTGTGAACAGAGTGGAGGTGTTGGCTTCGCCCAAAAAACGTTGCCTATTTCCTTCACTCCATAGATGCAGCCTCACCCGCTGAGTTTCTCCAGCACTTTTGTCTACCTGTACTGTTATATGTTTAAAGAACAAAATTGGATAGATGAATTGTGAGGTTTTGTCAATCAAGAAAGGTGAACAGAATGGGACTCTATTCTGTTGGCAAAGTGGTGAGCAAATAATCGGCTTTAAAATTATGAAAAAGGTTTGATGAAGTAGATAGTGCTGTTGCTCTACAGAGGGTGGAGCTGAAATGGAGAACATTGTTCCATGTTCTATGAGCAGTGAAAGGGTGATGTGGGTTAAGGAGGGTCTGTAATAAAAGTATCTCAAAAAGTTTAATCATTTAACCAGGAAAAAAATTAAGGATCGATGTTACAGTGCACACGAGCGGATAATATGACGTAAACAAAACAATTTATAATCAAATTAATTAGTTATATACATTAATAACTGGATGGATATGATTCACCAAATTCACCATGATTCACCACACCTGGAGTATTGCGTACAGTTTTGGTCTCCAAATCTGAGGAAGGACATTATTGCCATAGAGGGAGTGCAGAGAAGGTTCACCAGACTGATTCCTGGGATGTCAGGACTGTCTTATGAAGAAAGACTGGATAGACTTGGTTTATACTCTCTAGAATTTAGGAGATTGAGAGGGGATCTTATAGAAACTTACAAAATTCTTAAGGGGTTGGACAGGCTAGATGCAGGAAGATTGCTTCCGATGTTGGGGAAGTCCAGGACAAGGGGTCACAGCTTAAGGATAAGGGGGAAATCCTTTAAAACCGAGATGAGAAGAACTTTTTTCACACAGAGAGTGGTGAATCTCTGGAACTATCTGCCACAGAGGGTAGTCGAGGCCAGTGCATTGGCTATATTTAAGAGGGAGTTAGATGTGGCCCTTGTGGCTAAGGGGATCAGAGGGTATGGAGAGAAGGCAGGAACGGGATACTGAGTTGGATGATCAGCCATGATCATATTGAATGGCGGTGCAGGCTCAAAGGGCCGAATGGCCTACTCCTGCACCTAATTTCTATGTTTCTATACCAGAGACGTGGCTTAAGGTACATAAGACCGAGAAATTAATACCTCTGCAACTTTTACAGTAGGAACAGGAAAAAGCATTGGGTGACAGTAAATAATTCTACACAGTGTTAGTTGATCTAGATATAACATTTCCATGCACATGAAACACAATTAAGATGGGAAAATGATAGAAGTTTCCAAGTGTATGAGACAAGAAAAGAAAGTGAGGAATGGTATAACAATGCTTATGATTCATAGACAGTTCAAAGTCGTAAGGTAGTAAATCTAACAAATTGACTGAAAGAAAAATGACACATAGAGTCTTTAAAAGTGGAATCAGGACTGTTTCCCTAGACAAATATATTTGGAGTTGAACAATGTTTTAATTCTGGAAAATTAGCGACCGATGCAATGGTAGGATATTGATGAGAACAGTGACCAGAACATGGATTAAATAGATGAATGGAAAAGGTCAAGAGGAGTCAAAAATAAAGGAAATTCACTTAAGTCATATCCAGATGGAAGACAAAATATCTGGCCCCAATAAACTGGTAAAAATGTTCAAGATAGTTAAAATTTCTCCGCAGTGAGGAGCTTTTTTTCAGCATATGAAGACGATTAGGAAAATCATTTAAGTTGAGAATATTACGTTGTCTTCTGAGCATACTAAATAACAGAATTGTTAAAAAGATAGCACTTTGCATCCTATTTTATAAATTCAGGTAAAAGTGATAATAATGGCTGGAATCAATAATTCTTGATTAAGTTCAAGAGCCTTTAGAAAAATATAGTGTAATCAAGCAATCAATCAATCCAAATTCAAATTATATCTTGCAGAATTAAAGTGACTTGATAGATAAAGGACATGTGACCAATGTGATACAAATAGCTTTTTAGGAACCAAAGTATCTTGCAAACACTTTAGCAATTCAGACATGACATTGTCACAGCAAAAAAAAAAAGGTTGTTTGATGGATGGGGAATGGTTGGGTAGATTGGCTGGAGGTGGACTGCAGGTGAAGTGCTGCTTGGATACAAAAATGCTCCCATTATTTCTCTACGAAATAGTAATGAAACAAAATATTGTGTGCAAATAATAGAGGTGGACTTGGGGTGTTAAAATTAAACAGTAATGTCAACGGAATGAGTAACCTGCCAGAAACTTGGATTCCAAGAAAAAACACAGAACACCAAAGTGCACATTAAATGGAAAGATTGGCTCAGATTAGACAATAAACCTGACCGATATTATGGGCTAAGCCAGAGACAAACTTTTTGGGTTCATATTATAGGAGACTCTCTGCCCACTTCTGCAATGCTATCTTTGGAGAACATTTCTCCCCTCACCGGTCTTCCCCCTCCTCCAAGGATCTATCTTCAGCCCCTTCTAATTCCCACCTACACCCTGTCCTTCAGTGATATCAACCATTGACATGGTGTTGGTATAAAAAGACATAGAATAATGCATCATGGAGAAACCCTTGGCCCTACTCGTCCATGCTGACAAAGATGTCTTATCGAAGTTTGTCCTAATTACCAGTATTTGGCCCATATTCCGCTACATTTCTAAATTGTTACATATTTCAAAACATTTCCTTTCCATGTATCTTGTCCAAATGTCTTTTAAATGTTATTATACCTGCCTCAACTACTTCCCCTGGCAGCTCGTTCCATATACCTACCACCCTGTGTGAAAAAATTGTCCCTCGGGTTCATATTAGACCTTCTCACCTCTCATGTCCTCTGGTTCTTGGTTTCCCTAACCAGAGCCAAAAACATCTGTGCATTCACCCTATCTATTCCTTCATGATTTTATACACCTCTATAAGATCATCCCTCAACCTCCTGCGCTCCAAGGAATAAACTCCTAGCCTGTCCAACCTTTCCCTCAGGCCCTCGAGTCCGAGCAACATCCTTGTGTATGGATGTGTTCTGGGCATAATTAACTGTACACTTACCCACACAGTTGAACTTCTCCTCTTTCTGACACTTTCTTGAGCAACCATCACCATCTAACAAATTACCGTCGTCACATTCTTCCCCGAGATTCCTGAGATATAGACAAAAGATATCAGAATTTTTTAATCTCCACATGATAGACTTCTATCCTACATTCCATGCAGATACGAAGCTGTCTGGAAAATTGAACAATGGGAGCTTTGCTAAAGCTTTCAGACTTGCTTCAATTAGACAGCTGTTCCAAAGAACAAAAAGAAAAAGGATGAACGGTGGGCTTTAAAGTCCCGCAAGCCTCCTCTGCCATTCAAGAAGATTATGCTGATCTTCAACATCAAAGCTCTTCTGTCCGTCATTCATCCGTGATTTTAACTTGTTTTTTTCCTCTCTACTAATACAGCCTGACTGGCTGGGCAAGGCCACAGCGCTGCTCCTGGCAGGCACATAAAGCAGACAAAACAGCATTATCATAGAGTCATAAAGGTCATAAGGAATAGGAGTAGAATTAGGCCATTCAGCCCATCAAGTCTACTCCGCCATTCAATCATGGCTGATCTATTTCTCCCTCCTAACCCCTTCTCCTGCCTAACCTCTGACACCTGTACTAATCAAAAATCTCTGCCTTAAAAATATTTACTGACGTCCTCTACAGCCTTCTGTGGCAAAGATTTCCACAGGTTCACACCCTCTGACTAAAGAAATTTCTCCTCATCTCTTTCCTAAAAGAATGCCCTTTAATTCTGAGGTTATGACCTCTAGTCCTAGATTCTCCAACTTGTGGAAACATTTCTCCACATCCACTCTACCCAAGCCTTTCATTTGGATAGATTACAGACTAAGGCCCTTCCACTCAACTTATCCATGCCATCCTCTAACTATGTTCAAGAAGGAAATGCAGATGCTGGAAAATCGCAGGTAGAAAAAAATGCTGGAGAAACTCAGCGGGTGCGGCAGCATCTATGGAGGGAAGGAAATAGGCAATGTTTCGGGCCGAAATCCTTCTTCAGACCCATCCTCTAACTACGTCATTACAAATCGTGTCGAGCAGATGCAGTGAGTTCCAGAGATAGTTGTGTTCCTTGAAAAGGGCCCATTTCAACATTTCCCATGTCAAAGAAGCATCATTTGCACAAGTATCAAGAGACATGTTGAAAAACACCATTAGGTGTTTTTTAAAACTTTTTTTCACATGTATGTTCAGTGAGAGTGAACTCTATCCCATATCTCAAAATTTTAGGTTGTGATTTGTGAATTCTGCAAGGCCGAATTTCTGATTGGCCATAATGCCGGCATTGCCTGTATTAATTTGCAGATTCCTTAAGTTCCCCTCACATCGCACGGTCTCACCTGGAAGTAACCCAGAAGTAAATTTGGATATTTATCTCTGTCTCTTTGTTTATGTCATAGATCCTTTGTCACCCACTGCTAACAGCCTGCCAACTTTAAAGTGACCTGTTTGCCTCTTCAGTCATTTTCAATCCGCTATTAACAATCGTGCGGCACGGTGGCCCAGCAGTAGAGTTGCTGCCTTACAGTGCTGGAGACCTGGGGTCGATCCCGACTACAGGTGCTGTCTGTACGGAGTTTGTACATTCTCCCCATGATCATATGGGTTTTCGCCAAGATCTTTGGTTTTCTCCCACACTCCAAAGACGTAAAGGTATGTAAGTTAATTAGTTTGGTGTATGTGTAAATTGTCCCTAGTGTGTGTAGGATAGTGTTAATGTGCAGGGAACGCTGGTCGATGCGGACTCGGTAGGCCAAAGGGCCTGTTTCCGCGCTATATCTCTAAACTAAAACTAAACTAATCCTGTGAACTGATCCACAACTTCCTGCACTTTTGTTTCAAACTTCAGCATTCCACCCACCCCATGGTATGTTTTTTTTCAAAACCCACACATACTACATCCCTCAGAATGTTGCTTAAACACAGACTTTTAAGAATAATTGCCACAGGTTGCTTTGAGCTCTTGCTTTCCAGAGCGTCAAGTGCAGATTTTCTGATTGACAGGAATGTTGCCAGGATGCTGCCAAACCTTGCCATGTAAATGGAAAAGCACCAACTTACTTATCAGCTCAAGAGCTTGCATAGCTCTTCAATGCTAACTACTTCCTCATGCTGGATATAATCTTTCATGTTACAGACCATTAATTATTTGAGCTGTTGACAATAAATTGATATTTTAATTGGGAGCTTACACCAACTGTACATGTGTTATCACGATCAACTGACATACAACAGGCAGCTGAAATGGATTTAGTTGCACACCAAGGAACAAACTGCATATGTTGGAAATCTGAACTAAAACCAAAACATAGAACAGGCCCTTTGGCCCATGATGTCTGTGCTGACTACGATGTTCAATTGAACTAATCCAATATTCCTGCACATGGTCTATATCCCGTAATCTCCTGCCTGTATAAATGACTCAAATGTTGCTATTGTTTGTAACTGCTTCCAGCATCTCCCTTGGCAGTGTGTTCTACTAATTTTCATGTAAAAAAAGAACGCTTCACAAATCCCCTTTAAATTCCCTCCCCTCACTTTACACCTCTGCCCTCTAGCATTTGACATTTTCACCCTGTGGAAAAAGTTTTTATGGGCAGCACAGTGGCGCAGCGGTAGAGTTGCTGCCTTGCAGCGCCAGAGACCCAGATTTGATCTTGATCACAGGTGCTAGCTGTACGGTGTTTATGTTCTCGCTGTGTCCCACTGGGTTTTCTCCAGTTTCCTCACTCATTCCAAAGACGTGCAGGTTTGTAGGTTAATTGACTTCTGTAAATTGTCCCTAGAGCATAGGATTGTGCGAGCGTACAGGTGATCGCTAGTCGGTGCGGACTTAGTAGACCGAAGCGCCTGATTCCACACTGTTTCCCTAAACTAAAATATATACAATATCTATGCCTCTCATCATTTTATAAACTTTTTATCATGGCTCCTCTCAGCCTCTGCAGCTCCAGACAAAACAATCTCTCCTTATACCCTATAATCTCCGGTGAAGCTCTTTTACACCTTCTCCGAAGCCTGTAAATCAACGACCAGCTGGAAATGTTGGAAATACTCAGCAGGCTATTGACCCAAAACATTAACGCTCCACAGATGCTGTCTGTCCTGCAGAGTGTTTATTTTGGTTGCATGTTACTAGAATGTTCAGAATCAATCCAAGAAACAGACCCAAGACATCACACTTGGATATTGCTGTTTATATTTGTCATCATATTTTAATTTGTTCTTCAAGTGACATACATTGATATTTAAGGTGAATAATTCTCTCTCAGTCAACATCATGGGGTTAACATTTAGACTTTAATAAATGCCTGCCTGTGGGAATTAATTTTATTAAATTGCAGATGTTGGCAATCTGAAATAAACCGTGGAAACATTCAGCAGGTTAGGCAACATCTATGGAGAGAGAAATTAGTTCAATTTCCAGGTCAAAGACCCTTCAATAGAACCCTGCTTGTGGGAAATGGCTATATGCAAAAAGACTATAATGTTTCCAATGTTATAACTGTGGCAATACTTCAAAAATATTTCATTGACTGTAAGGCACTTGGTTTGACCCAAGACCATGAAATATAAATATGCCTTGACAAGTTGTGTCAGCACATAAACCAACCAACATACACCTGAGGCTTATAATCGAAGAGTTTGGTTTTTAACCAGGGTAGTAGCTGCTAGTAAGGAGAAATATCTGCTAGGTTTGCTCACATTCCTGCTTTCCAATTTACTGGGAAACAAGAGAAAAGGCTAATGACAAATCCCTTGGCAAAGCAGATTTCTGACACAGAGGGTCCACACCTGCATATGAAGAGGTGCTTGGATGGACCCTGGAGTGAATAGGTTCTTGTAGAACTCCACTCCAAAATATTGGAAAACCAGGAGAAGACAAAACCAAACTCTGAGGCTTTGTTTTGAAACTAATATTTGCTAAAATCTCATAGGTCAGTGGTAGGGCTCTGAACCTTCACAGCAGGCCATGGGTTTAAGTCACCCTCCTGAGATGTGAGTGTGGCATGGTGGCGCAGCAGGAGAGTTGCTGCTGTACAACACCAGAGACCCAGGTTCAATCCTGACTACGGGTGCTATCTATATGGAATTTGTACGTTCTCCCTGTGACATGCGTGGGTTTTCCCCGGGTGCTCCGATTTCCTCCCACACTCCAAAGGCATGAAGGTTTGTAGGTAAATTGGCTTCTGTAAATTGTGTAGGGTAGTGTTAGTGATGATCGATGGTCGGCATGGACTCGGTGGGCCAAAGGCCCTGTTTATGCTCTGTATCTCTAAACTAAACTAAACTAAACCCTAACCATGAGCATGTGATTCAGCTGATTGACAGATGGCTGCATAGTTGACAAGGCAGTCTTTCTAAGAAATGACTATCGGCTACTCTCTCGTAGATGTTATAAAATCTCATGTTACTCTTCAGAGAGTAGAAAAAATCTCTTTTGATCCTGGCCAACAATTATTCTTCAATTAATGTCACCAGAAGTTAACCAGTTAATTCTCTTTTGACATGTGAAGTATGGAGGATATTAAAACAGCTGCTATGCAACATTAAAATAGCCACTGTGCATCACTGTCTGTGAAGTATACTGGAGCTTATTCCTTTTGCTATATTAGAATATCAGCGCACTGTGGCTGGATGACATCAGCAAACTCAGTACTTTCCTACTGTCCAGGAATAAGAGCTGGCGTTTCTTCAATTGTAGATATATTAGTCATCTGCCGATAACGCTGTTAAAAGCTTATTTCATTGTACTTTAACTGATCTTTTGAATCAAATTAATTTTTATCACAATTTTAGGGGGAGGTTTCATTTATTTAAAAAATCGTGATTTTAATTGTGGGGGGTCGGGGGGGAGGGGGGAGGTGAGGAGTGGGGGAGCAGGGGTATTGGAGGGAGAGGAGGGGGTAGAGAGGGGGGTAGAGAGGGGAAAGTGGGGAGGTGTGGAAGGAGAGTGGGGGAGGAGGGGGGGATAGAGGGAGAGGAGGGGGAGTGGGGATAGGGGTGGGGGTTAGAGGGAGAGAAGTGGGGGTGCTGAGGAAGGAGGGTGGGATAGGGGGAGGTGAGGAGTGGGGGAGCAGGGGGATAGGAGAGGAGGTGGGTAGGGAGGGAGAGGAAGGGGAAAGTGAGGAGGGAGAGTGGGGGAGGAAGGGGGGGGATAGAGGGAGAGGGTGGGGACCTAGAGAGTGGGGGACAGGGGGAGAGGAGAGCAGTGGGGAGGTGAGGAGGGAGAGTGGGGGAGTGGGATAGGAGGGAGAGGTGAAGAGTGGAGTCGCAGGGAGATAGAGGGAGAGCAGGGAGTAGGGAGGGGAGAGGAGTTATGGAGGAAGGGAGGAAGTGACTGAGGGTAGGGGAAAGGAGAGAGAGAGAGGAGGGAGGAAGTGGGGGAGGGGAGGGGAAAGTAGGGAGGGTGAATAGGAGGGGGAGGGAGTGCTGGGGATGAGGGGGAATGGAGGAGGATAGGGGCAGGAAGATGGATGGCGAGGCACAGTTGAGGAGGGTTGGCGTGACTCGCATCACAACGGGGATCTCTGGCATCACAACGGGAACCCGCAACCGCGCCTGCGCAATTGGGGCTATGGGTGAGTGGTGGAATATTGCGTTGGGGGAACGAGGCCCAACGGGTCCCACTTGCTCTAGTTTGTACTCAATGTTGTACCCTTCATCCTTTATCTGTGCACTGTGGCCGGCTTGATTGTATTGATGTATAGTATTTTCTTCGACTGGATAGCATGCAACAAAAACATTTCAATGTACACGTGATGATAATAATAAACTAAACTAATATGTTCAACCATAAATTCACTTCTGTAACAATGTGCAAAGAATTCAAAAATGATCAGGGAGCAAATTAATACTGAATCAACCATGTTGGATCTCAATCCATACCCAAGATAGAGTTCATCACCCGACAATAAGAACAAATTGTGTGCAATGGACAATGGCGAGTATAGATGGAAGCCAGTCTGAGGCTTTCTCTCCTATTCCAAGACTTCAAATGAATTAAGAAACTAAATCGATGGAGGAATTCAGTGAGTCAGGCAATTTCTGTGGGGGGAAATGAACAGACGACATTTCGGGTCAGGCCCCCAGGTCAAAATGAAGAAGGGTTCTCACGCAAAACGTCATCTGTCCTTTTTCAGAATCGGGAACCATAGGACATAGATTTAAGGTGAGGGGAGAGCGATTTAATAGGAACTTGAGGGATCTTTTTTTTTTTTACACACAAAGGGTGGTGGGTGTATGGAATGAGCTGCCAGAGGGAGTAGTTGTGGCAGGGACTATTGCAATGTTTAAGAAATATTTAGACAGGTATATGGATAGGATACATTTAGAGGGATATGGGCCAAACGCAGGTAGATGGGACTAATGTAGATGTGACATGTTGGTGGGTGTGGGCAAGTTGGGCCAATGGGCCTGTTTCCATGCTGTTTCTATGTTGCCTGACCCGCTGATTTCCTCCAGCATTTTGTTTTGATTTTGCTCTAGAATCCAGCAGTCAGTTTTGTCTTCGAATGAATTAGTTTGCATCACTGGAGTTTATTTGATTTAGAACCCAATAAAAAAAATTCACAAACAACATTTAATACAAAAATTAATCCAAGAAAAGATTATTAGACCATTTTTTTCTGAATTAATTTTTTTCTTACCTTTCTACTTTCTGATCCCCACAGAAGGGACTACCATGGGCATAGGTCAGAGGTGGGGTCAGTTCACTGGACAAAGATCCGGCGGTAACTTTCACTTGGTAGCTGTAAACTCTGCCTGGGACAACCTCCCTGAAAGTAGATCATTGACAATGGTTAATAACACCACTGAAACTCATCTAGAGTCCCTGGGGAAAAGAAATGTATTATAGAGCAGTAAACATTTCAATTCATAAAGGAAGTGGTAGCACAGTGACACGACGGGTAGCGCCGTTGCCTCAGTGCCAGAGACTCGGGTTCAATCCTGACTACCCGTGTTGTCTGTACAGAGTTTGTACATTCTCCCTGTGATGACGTGGGGTTTTCCGGGTGCTCCGGTTTCCTCCAACTCTCCAAAAACGTACAGGTTTGTAGGTTAATTGGCTTTGGTAAAATTGTAAATTGTCCCTAGTGTGTAGAATAGTGTTATTGTATTGGATGCTGGCTGTTTGGCATGGACTTGGAGGGCTGAGGGCCTGTTTCTGCACTGTATCTCAAAAGTCTAAAGTCCGTTTCTGTGCTGTATGCCGCATGATTCTATGAGATCGCAGGATTGAACAACACCTCCTCAGATATGATTCCAGTATCAACTGAGCCAAGGGTACTGGTGACCTTGTGTGACTGGATATAGGCTACGCACCAAATGCAAGGATGAAGGAAGGAATCTCATTCAGCCATTCCTCTCGGAAATAATTGTCCGGAAATCCAATTATCGATAATGTAGACTAGATGTAGGAGATGCAAACAAGGTAGGAATGATGATGCTGCTGAAGGTGACACACTGATATGCTTCTTCCATCATCTAAGTCTGAAGCAAGCCATCTGAAAACCAGCAATTCACTTTAGCATTAGCCTGGCAGCAAGGAGCCAGGTTAATGGCCATGGTTAAGCTTGTATATCTTTGATTGAAACCTTATATCAGGCTGTTTTCTCACTGCGTTTGAAATAACCTTTGGAACAAATCCAGACATTGGTCGCCCATGCATCTCCCCATTCCCATTAATGGCCGGCATTTCAAACTTCCTAGTTTTTACTCAAGATGTGAAGCACATGTTGGTTGAAATGTGATTTAATCACAGATTGTAACTTATTACCACCAGCCAGATCAAACGGGAGAGTCCTCTACAACACCACAGGCTTACCGCCCCACAGCAGCAACATAAGAAGGTTATACAGGCGTTTAGGAGGGGGACACAATCCCTGAAACCACCGCTGTTTCTCACACACAAATATCTTAACAGGTCACGTGATATAGGCATTTAGGAGGGGGACACATTCCCAACAACCACCATTCCTTCTCACACACAAATTTCCTGATAGGCCATTGTGGGTGACACGGTGGCACAATGGTAGAGTTGCTGCCTGACAGTGCTTGCAGCGCCTGAGACCCGGGTTCGATCCCGACTAACGGATGCTGTCTGTATTGAATTTTTACGTTCTCCCCGTGACAGCATGGGTTTTCTCCGATATCTTCGGTTTACTCCCACACTCCAAAGACGTACAGGTATGTTGGTTAATTGGCTTGGTGTATGTGTAAATTGTCCCTAGTGTGTGTAGGATGGTGTTAATGGGTGTAGGATAGTGTTAATGGGTGCGGACACGGTGGGCCGAAGAGCCTGTTTCCGCGCTGTATCTCTGATCTAAACTAAACTACACTAATCTCATGCAAGATACCAATATTGAATGCTCAAAATAAATTCTACATCGACTCATGAAGTTTTCTTGCTTCATTTTTTTCAAAGCATGTGTTACTTAAAATATATTCTTTTGTTGGAAAGGTCATTGTCTATATTATATCTTAAAACAGACAGCACAGTAACACAGCAGGTAGAGCTGCTGCCTCAGAGCAAGAGAGAACAGGATTTGATCCTGACCTGGATGGGAAGGCTGGACTTGAAGGATCATCGGGTAATATGAATAACAACCAAATGGCAAAAATATTAAATTGTGATTTTACTTCAATATTTACCAGGGAAATAGAACATGTAGATATGACATGACAAGTCGTGTTATAAAAGTCAAAGAGAATAAAAAATAAAAAATGGGAAGTTATCAAATAAACTAATCAATCACAAAGGAAAATACACATCAACATATTATGAAGTAATGAGATAGCAGGAACATTGCAACATCTTTTAGAGCAATTTATTAGAAGGGAGTGTAGTGCCCAAGTGTGATGAATAGTTAATACAATAGCCATAAGAATGGAATCCACGCTATGTGCAAGAGACAGATATCGAGCAGAAATATGTGCAACAGGTTAGATTTCACAAGGTGAAGATCTTGCATGGCCAACTTCATTGATGTGGCGAGGAACATAACTAGATGCCGTCAACATAACACTGAGAAACTTGGGATTTACCTAAAGAGTGGTGAGCACGTGGATCTCCCTACCACCAGGTATGGAACTGGATAGGATAGCGACATTCAAGGGTAGGTAGACAAGTGTAAGAGGGAGAAAAGATCAGAGGACTGTGCTGATAGATGTATAGATTTAGATGAGGAAGTTGGGAGGAGGCCTAAGTGAAGCACACACTTCAAGATAGACAAATTACTGGGTGTATTAACAGGGCAATTGTAATAAAAAGGAACTGTAGATGCTAGTTTATGCCAAAGATAAACAGAAAATGCTGCAGTAACTCAGCGGGTCAGGCAGCATCTTTGGAGAAAATGGATAGGTGATATTTGGGGTTGGAACCCTTCTTCAGATCTAACTTGATGCTGCCTGACTCGCTGAGTTACTCCAGCATAATCTGTTTATCCTTGGTATAAACCAGTTCCTTTTTATTATATTTTCCCTGCAATTTTTATTTACAATGGCAATTCTGAACCTCTTATTAGCAACTCTCATTGTTCTGAATGCCATTACCCCATCCTATTTCAACCATCTTCCCAGGTGAATGCAAAGATTGCACAGCTCAACTATGAAAAGAAGTAATTATCTAATACTTATCGCTCAAGCACTCTCACTAAATGTCAGACTACCTGGTTGTGGGCTGACTGCTTAGCTTCCTACATTGCCTGCTCAGCTTTCATGCAGAGATGACATGTGAAGAGTGGATGGGTTTTATACCAAGGCAAGTTCTCACATTAGGTTGCAACTTCCCACTGCTATAACTCACCAGTCGGTGAATGTTCTTTCCTTTTGGGTGACAGTCAACATTCGTCCCTTGTGAAATGGAGGTTCCCTCACAATCTTATACTTCAGGGACTTGCACATATTGCACAAGGGGTCCTGAGACCTGGAGGTCAAGAGCACCGCATCCAGCTCCATCTTCTCGTCAAAGGTGTAGATCTTCACACCGGCCACTTTCCTTTTAACATTGACTTTGACAGACAGCGGGACGTTGCAAAAAGTATGGTATGACCCCCCGAGCTGGATTTCCTGTTTGTCAACGGTCACAATCTTGATGGCAGAGACGCCCTTCTCCAAACCAGCAGACAGGTAGATCACCCAGACAGAGAGAGAGTCGGCGACGACAGGGTAGGCAAAATGCACCTCCAGCATGCAGCCATCGGGCTGGGGACAAGGCACCGACATGTTCATGTGTTGAAGGTGAAGCTCAGGGCTCCAGGCCTGCAGACTGGGTTCACATGGCTCATCCACATCAGGCGTCCCTGCAGCAAACAAACACCGCCCTTAGTAAACTGCCCTCACAGTTAAAATCTCCACTAACATCACACCTTTCCCCTCCATCAAAAGTCCCAGACCACATTAGACAACTCGACAACTTCCAAGTTACAGTTACTGTGACTGAGTATGGAGAGAAGCAGATAATTTGCCTACACGATGTTCCAACAAAGAACAACGGGATCAATGTCCAGGTCACCCATTTTCAGTCATGTGGACAAATATTGACTCAGGTACTGGAAGAACTTTCCTGCCTCAGGTCAAATAGTGTAATAGCACATTTACATCAGTGATAGAGAGACACAAGGACAAAGATCTATGGAATCTACAGGTGGCACAATGGTAGAGTTACTGTCTCTACGTCAGGCTCGATCCTGACTACGGGTGGTGTCTGTACGGAGTTTGTACGGTTTTCCTGTAACCGCATAGGTTTTCTCCGGGCTTTCAAGTTTCCCCCCACATTCCAAAGATGTGCAAGTATGTGGGTTAATTGGCGTCTGCAAATTGCCCCTAGTGTTCAGGATAGAACTAGTGTATGGTGACCATCGGTCAGCATGGAATCGGTGAGCCATAGTGCCCATTTCCATGCTGTATCTCTAAACTAAATTAAAAAGGTTATGGTTTGGTTCAATCTCTTACAGGAAATATGGACCTCGGACAAAGCAGCATTTCCTCAATTTTCCTCAACGGCAAATTTGTCAACTTGGTTGGGCAACTTGGTCAACATGAATAGGTTGGGACACACAACCTATTTCCATACTCTATGGCATCTCAGGTAAGCTGCATCAATGGGAAAGAGAGTGTGCAAGAGTTGTACAAATGTATATGTTAGTGTGCGTAGGCGAGAGAGGACACATGCGCATGGATGAGCGTACACGAGTGTGCGCGTGCATGTCTACGCATAAGGCATATTTGGCACACGCACCTGAATGAGGGCACCATGTTTGTGTGCATGAGAGCAGAGCAAGGTAAGTGGGGAAGACAGTGTCAGTGTAAGAGGCCTAGGATTATTGTGGAGGATCCCAGTACACAGGAGGAGTGGTGGGGAATCTGATTCTGCTCTACAATGGGTGAGAAAGGATGTATAATGGCTGTTCTATGTAACTTTGGGGTTGCATGGCTGTGCTGTCACTGGAGGGGCTTGCCCCCTCTGTAGTGTAATTGGATACTACGCAAACTAGAGTGAAAGGATTTGAACCTTTCCTGGAAAGAAGGCTAATTACTGATCATTTCCACAAAAGCAAAGAATACATGGAATAAATTAATATACAGATGTCCTCTGTATCTCCACACTTACTGACAGAACATCTTTGCCTTTGCTTTTCCGTCCTCCTCTCCCACCCATGTTTCTTGTCTTATCTTGCTAATCTCGCACAAAGCCGGCTGCGTGTCCTGAAGGAACTCTACCCACTAGCACCACCCATCTGACTCCAACCACCATCCGAGCAGCGTATCACTAATTGATTTCAGAATGCGACTCTGGGGCCCTGCTGATGGAACTCTCACTATTAACCCAGCTGCTCAACACGTGTTGTTTTTAGGACTTTGCTGAAAGAAATTTCATTTTCTTCTGATTAAATTACTCCAGACACCTTCACATCCTGCAAAGTATTACGTTTTTTTCCCATCATCCATCATTGAGTTAGACTACCTATCAAGCAGGGATCTGGAAGGATTTGCACTACGCCACGGTGTGCATGCCCACCCTTGCATGTTTTCCTCCCTGTGACTCTTGGATTAGGTACCGTGCACATGTTGGAACTTGCATACGTGGTTTGACCTATTAGCTCACGAGTACAAGAATGTACAAGCACCTGCTACATGCAGCGGCGGTGGAGGACACCGATGGCCTCACTTGGCCAGGCTGATCATGCAGCATCGCATGGCAACAGGCCTTCATGGTCAGGTTCTGAACTTTACACCAATAACAACTTGGACTAGAAAATGGCGCCAAATCTGGCAATTCCATATACTGTCTCAGTGTAATACTGATTTACACTTGTACTGTATGAGATGCCTAACTAAGATGCATCTAAGTGCTTAAGTATGGTGATACTTGTACTGAGCTGTATACAGAAATGAATGTCACTGCACCTCAGTACATGTGACAATAAAGTACCATTGAAGTGGAGATCAGATATAGGGTACTTCACATCAGAACACATCCATTATAGCCCCCTCCCCTGCCATCAGTCTGAAGAAGGGTCTCGACCCAAAACGTCACCCATTCCTCCTCTCCAGAGATGCTTCCTGACCTGCTGAGTTGCTCCAGCATTTTGTGTCTACATCCATTATACCCTGGTGGAAGGAATGCTGCCAGACTCAAAATTTGGAGATCCAAGAGATGCTGAAATCTTGAGTAAATACAAAGTGCTGAGGAACTCAGTAGGTCATGCAGCATCTGGGGAGGGAAATGGACAGATGATATTTTTGGTCAGGAACCTTTGGAAGGACGGGAACTAGCTGGTAGTGAAAAACAAAGAGAAGGATGGGCGGCACAATGCAAAGTGGTAGAGTTGCTGCCTTACAGAACCAAAGACCCGGGTTCAATCCGAACTATGGGTGCTTTCTGTACGGATTTGTACATTCTCCCTGCGACTGCTTGGGTTTTCCCCAGAGATGAAAAATAGAGAAAACAAAAGGCTCAGATAGTGGAATCTGATAAGCAATGAAGATAGAGAGTGAAATGTAGAATGAGCAAAATGTTGAACCTGCAGTGGGAATAGTGAGTGGAAGGAAGAAAAATGGGGGGGGGGGGGGGGGGGGGCAAGAGTAGAAACAGCCATTTTGTGTATGGCCTCAGTGTGGCATTGGAGGATTGCAGGACAGAAAGGTCAGTATAGGAATGGGAAGCGGCTACATCGACGACGGCATCGGGCCTGACTCCTGAACAACTCAATGACTTAATTAACTTTACCACTAACTTCCACCATGCCCTCAAATTCACCTGGAATAAATCTGACATCTCTCTCCCCTTTCTTAATCTCTCTGTCTCCATCACAGGGAACAGACTATCGACTGATGCCTACTACAAATCTACAAACCCCCACAGTTATTTGGTTTCCATTTCCTCCCACTCTGCCTCTTGCAAGGAGTTGTACCATATTCTCAATTCCTCCATCTCCACCAAACTTGCTCCCAAAATAAGACTTTCCACACTAGGATATCTGAGATGTCCTCTTTTTTTTAGTAAACATGGTTCCCCCCAGGTTGTCATAGATGGATCCTTTATCTGTGTCCTGTGATCCTGCTCTCACTCCTGAATGGAACTGGAATGGAGTTCCCTCGGTTCTCACATGTCAGCCCACCAGCCTCCACATCCAACACATCATCCTCCAAAATTTCCATCACCTCCAATGTGATCCCACCACCAGTCACATATTCTCATCTCCACCCTCTTCCACCTTCCATGGAGACTGCTCCCTCTGCAACTTCTTGGTTCACTCATTCCATCCCATCCAAAACATCCCCTCCCCAAGTACTTTCCCCTGCAACCGCAGGAGATGTAACACCTATCCTTATGCCTCCTCCCTCACCTCCATCCAAGGAGCCCAGCAGTCCTTCCAGGTAAGGCAGAGGTTCACGTGCACCTCCTCTAACCTCATCTACTCATGCAGCATTTCTGATATTGCCTCCTGTACATTGGCAAGTCCAAGCATAGACTTGGCAACCGTATCATTGAACACTTGCACTCAATCTGCCAAGACCTACTGGATCACCTGGCTACTAACCATTTTAAATTCCCTCCCCATTCCCTTTCTGTCCTGGGCCTCCTCCATTGCCAGAGTGAGGTCATATGCAAAAGGAGAAACTGTACCTCATATTCCACTTGGGTAGCTTACAACCCATCAGTATGAACATAAACTTCCAATTTTAAGTCGTCTCTACCATTCTCCCTCCCCTTTCTCCCCCACACACTCTGCCTAACAAAAACCTCCCTCGCCTGTTCACCTATTACCTGCCACTTTGTCCAGCTTTCCTCACCACCCCCCCACTATAATCTGCCTGAGGAAGGCTCCCGACCTGAAACGTCACGTATCCATGTTGCTGGGATGCTGCCTGACCCGCTGAGTTACTCCAGCACTGTGTGTCTTTTCTTCCCAAAGTTCAGGCCTTAGGTTTAGTCTACCCAAGCAGAATATGAGATGCTGCTCTTGCAGAAGGTTTAAGAGCGAGTCTAGATAAATGATATATTGCCATAAAGTTTATCCATTTTATGGAATAAGGCACCATCCTTGTCCTGCTCCTGGAGTCTGGACTGATGTGAATTCCAATCCAATCTAGGAGAGTTTAAATTCTGTAACTTAAATAGATAGAATTGGAATTAAAAGTATCCGTTTTAGCAATGGTGACATTATAACCAGAGTGCCCTTCAAAAGCTATGTAACTTAAGGAAGAAAGCCTGCTGTGCTTACTCAGTCTGGCCTTTAGGTGACACCAGACACACAGCAATGTGTTGGCTCTTAACTGCCCTTAGAAATGGAGTGTGTCTATGGTGTGAAGTTGTGGTGATCAGGTAAATTACTGAATTTGTACTTGTATCAAACTATTACAAATAAGAATAAAGATCTTATTTAGCAGCTTCCTAGAATTAGATTTGAACACACAAATGGAAATACCCAGTCCATGCCAACATGTCCTCACACAGTTGGGCTCGTGCAGAAATTAGGAGCAGTTCCACAGACTGGTCAATAATCTTATCTCTGTGTGGAAAGGAGCTCCAGATGTTGCTTTATACTGATGATAGACAGTGCTGGAGTAATTCAGTGGGTCATGCAGCATCTCTGGAGAAGAAAGATGGGTAATGTTTTGGATCAAGACCCTTCTACAGACTGGAGAAAAATGATCAGTAATGTTTCGGCTCGGGACCATTCTTCCGACAATCATATGTGGTTCTATTTACAGTGAATTTCATCGGACATAGTCCCAAAATCCTCCATCAAGCCCAATGACTGGACAGACTGTGATATACAGGTGGGAGAGAATGGCCCATACGTGTCCGCATTGTGGTCTCCAGGCCCATGGGTTCCTCTACAAATTCCTACAGACATCCTCTACAATTTGCTTGCTCCACCATTTCACCTCCGCCAACAGTTCAATAACAGATGTTAAAGATCACATTGGAAGTAGCACCAGGTAATCCAAACTCACTCTGTCTTTATCTGACTGTCCCTCAGGATTTGTGGGCTGTGTGATCGCTAATGAGGGTAATGTGGGGACCAGAGACTCTTCCAGAAATGTGGCAGGTGCACAGGTAGTTTGAGGTTGTGCACTCATTTTGCCACTTACAGAAGGTTTCTGTGTGCTTTTAAAGCATGGATTTCATAATTCTCCATACCATCCAGAATACTTTTTCTCTACTTTGAGCAGCCATGGTCCAGATATTTTCTGCCGTCATTGAGGGTGGTGTTTTAAGAACATCCTTGAATCCTTCTCTCCACCTGCCTGATAATCTTTTCCACGATAAGGGATAAAGATCTGTTTCAGGAGTCTGGGGTTGGGCATGGGAACAAAGTCGACTCTTTAAGGGCAATAACTGAGATGAATCTAGAGCTTTGGTGTTGGAGATGTTGGTCTGGCACAAAGAACTGATATTGGCCATTAACATTGTAAGTAGTCCAGGTCTCAGAATAATAATAATAATAATGCATTTTATTTGCTGGCGCCTTTCTGGACACCCAAGGACACCTTACAAGACATAAAATCACAATGCATTTATCAATATTAAAATCAAGTTGATTAAAAACAAAAACAAAAAAAAATACACAAAGCATTTTAAGTCATTAAAATCAGGGTGAACATGGTGGAAGTTATGTCGGGTATGCTAATCTAAACAGGTGTGTTTTGAGTTGTGATTTGAATTGATCGATAGTGTCCAGGTGACAGATGGGAGGTGGGAGAGTGTTCCAGAGACGTGGGGCAGAGCAGCTGAAGGCTGAAGAAGCATATAGGAGGAAAGCAATCTTTGTTGCCATAGACAATGAGTTTTGCGCCATCTAAGATCTTGATTTTCAATAACCCTTTTCATCAAGTGATCATACATTATGCTGGTGCATTGAAGGTGGTGGTATCTTGTTCTCATGTGCTTCAGTGAAAGCTTCAATAAAGGCTTGGACGCTGCCTCCTAAAGTGTACAATTGCAAGTGTCGTCTACATAGTGTAACTCAACTACTGAGCATAAATTTCCCATTAGTTCCGAGCCTGGTCTCCATCTCTCTTGATCCCCTAGCCATTAGACCGAGATCTCACTCTGTCAAACGCTATGCTAGCTGATGTACAATATCCCCTCCATTCAAGGGATCTACAGGAAGTGCTGATATCATCAAAGATCGTCACTGCCCTGGTCACGTTCTCGTCTCACTGCTACTCTTCAGAAGAAGGTACTGCAGCCTGAGAACAGTGACCACCAGGTTCAAGAATAAATCAGCCATCAGGCTTTTGAACCATACTGCACAAACACAAACCACAACCACATCTCAACAGCGATATACCATGGGCTTTGTATAGGTTGCACTATTTACTTCAGACTGGTTACCTAGTATTACTGATAAGTTATTGCATTACTGATTATTAATAATAATTACTGATAATTTATTGCATTATTATTTAACGTTATTTCCTTTTATCATGTATCTGTACACTGTGGATGGCTCGATTGTATTCATGTCTTGACTTCCTGCTGACTGGTTAGCGCGCAACAAAAGCTTTTCACTGTACCTTGGTACACATGACAATAAATTAAACTCAACGCTATTATATATTTATTTGGTGTGTTGCATTAATGTGTTTGTAAAGCTGCAGATGCTGGAATCTTGAGCAAAACACAAAGTGCCAGAGTAACTCAATGCGTCAGAGAGCATCTCTGGGGGGAATGGATCAGCGACATCTATATTTGTGCACTCATTTCACAAAATCAGCCAATGGGATGCTCCAAAATACTTTGCAATTACTGAGTATTTTTGAAGTGTTGTCAATGCCATAAAAGAGGAAGAAAAGCACCGAATGTTTACCAGGCTAGGTCCTATAATCTGTTATGTGATAATTACCAGGTAATATGCAGATAGCAATGATGGTTGAGAAATAAGTATTGGCCAGGCAGCAGGAAGCAATGCCCTGCCTTTCTTTGCCATGTCAACACCTGTGAGTACATCTCATCTGTTTGGAAATAGCACCATTGACAAAACTGTACCTCCAAATCGCAAAAGAATGTCAACCTGTCTTTCACATCTGACTTGACATATAAACATTCTGATTTCAAAGGTAGACTACACTCACTGCCCTGGTGGGAACAGCTTCAATTCCACGGCTAATATCATGGCAAAGGATTAAGGATGTTTGATTAGTACTCCAAACAAAATGTTTGTTTAAAGTTTAGTTTAGAGATACAGATTAATTTAGAGATAGAGTGTGGAAACAGGCCCTTCGGCCTACCGAGTCCACGCCGACCAGCGATCACCCATACACTAGTTCTATCCTACACACTAAGAACAATTTACAGAAGCCAATTAATCTACAAACCTGTACATCTTTGGAATGTGGGAGGAACCTGGAGCACCCGGAGAAAACATACACGGACACAGGGATAACGTACAACCTCTGTACAGACAGCGTGAGCAGTCAGGATCAAACCCGGGTCTCCAGCGCTGTAAGGCAGCAACTCTACCGCTATGCCACTTTGTAAACTCTAAAGTTTTAAGAGGATTCCACGCAAACTGCCGCATCAAAGGCTACTAGGGAATTACAAACCAAAATCAGGCGAAAAAGAAATCTGTTCTGTAATAAACTGGTACAACAGGTTATGAGCGGAATGCTTTGAAATAAAGCATAACAGATTAAAAGCACAGCTAGTTGTAACACAAATGTGCACTTGCATCACCAGGGTTCAGAAGAGGGGTTTGGCAATTATTTTTCTCTCTTACCCACTGCCTCTTCAGGAGTCCAGTAGCCTGGTTTATCACAGATACGAGGCGAAGAGGCCGTGTGTGCATACTGATAAAATTTTCCAGCTTCATCACAATCGCCACACAACGTACCCACCTCTCTATCGAAGAAAAGAAATAAGAGGATGTTAAGAAGTCTGTGTAATCAAATGCAATCTTAATCCCAAAATGGGCAAGATCAAGGTCATGCTGAAAAAAAAAGATGAACTTGAAGTTCGATTTAATCTTCATTCATTGAGTAACCAAATCACAGAGGTTGGGAAAGATCTGAATGAATCATCATTCTAAGCTGAGGTGACTGATGGCAGGATACAAATGACACGATAGGTTTTGAAGGAAATCACTCAACAACATCTGCGGTGTTTCAGCAGGTCTGTTTGAAGCAACAAAGAGATATTTGTAACCTCTTGCATTGGATAGACCAGTCTATCATCACTTGCTGCCCAGGCTCTGGACAGGAGCCATAAACCCTGCTGCTTCAGAAGTGGAAGCAAGATAAATCAACAAGGAAAATTTAAGCTGACTACATGCAAGTAGGTACCACAACAAGAACAGTACAAGAATGCCATTTTATACAATTCTTTTCATGACCTTTTGCTCTTCCAAGGCACTTTACAATCAATAAACATAGCAGTTATGTAGTTTGAGGTGATCAATAAAATATAAATCTCTCCAGGCAAATCAAAAAATGTAAACTAATTATCACTCTCCTATCTACTAACTATGAACTTTTAAAACAAAATGAAAGATAAGAATCTAAGATGAGATAAATGAAATTGCTAAAATATTTTATTTTGATACAATTTATAAAATAATTCAGAATATTTCATTCAAAGTCACAAGTAGTGAAACAAGAATTCATTCCAACCACTGCAACTCATCAATCTACTAAGATCTTCCACCTTTACCTTGCACCTCTATGAACCAATGGACAGTGTTTGTAAACTGTGCAACAAATGGTGATCTATTAGGTGTTAGTGAGTCTGCACCCAGAGCAAGTCAACTTCTTTATCAGAGCAACCTCAGAAGGATGTTTCTCTGGGAAACCTTATGCCCCTGTCCCACTTAAGGAAACCTGAACGGAAACCTCTGGCGACTTTGCGCCCCACCCAAGGTTTCCGTGCGGTTCCCGGAGGTTGCAGGTGGTTGCCGGAGGTTGCAGGTAGTGAAAGTAGATAGGGAGACTGACAAAAACCTCCGGGAACCGCACGGAAACCTTGGGTGGGCGCAAAGTCTCCAGAGGTTTCAGTTCAGGTTTCCTAAGTGGGACAGGGGCATTACTATATCACTTGGTTAAAACCCTGATAAATTTATTGGGGAATATCATATTACAGAAATAAACCAATAGGAACACAATTTAAGAATTGGGATGCTTTCCATGTAATCAGTAGGGATGCTGATGTCCAACAATTCAGTGTTTCCACTTCGAAGGAAATTACCCGAAATTCGTGAAACTCTGGTTTCTTCGGGTAATTTTAGGGAAATGGCATAATTTCAGGAAATTTGGAGAAATTTCCACATCCGGGCCCATGTATAAAGGTAATACACATAGCACTGCCGGTTTGACTCTCAAAGGTTTAAACAGAGCGCTATCAGTTTAACGCGTGGGAATTTAAACAAAGAGCTGTCGGCTGCAGCGCTATGGGCTTTAAACATAGCGCTATGGCCACAGCGCTATGGGTCACAGACTGTTCCGGAAAATTCTCATATAACAATGAGTCTTTGGAATTATGTTTCTCAGTGGAAGTTGAACCTTTGATTATTTTTCAGGCAGTGATAGGATTCTGGATAAGCCCAGTGGTGAAAAGTTACCAGTGGGCGGTGGGATTGCAGTTACATTGGATTGGCCTTGATTTTACAGAACAGTGTTTGGGCTCAAGAGGCCGAGAGGGAGAGAAGGTGAGAGGGAGAAAGGGAAGGTTGGAGAGTGGGGGAGAGAGTGAGAGAGGGAGGGGTAGAGAGAGAGAGGGTGGAGAGAGAGAGGGTGGAGAGTGAGAGAGAATGGAGAGGAGGGAGAGTGGGAGAGAGGGAGGGGTGGAGGGTGGGAGAGAGGTAGAAGGGAGGTAGAGAGGGAGAAGGAGGGAGGGAGAGAGGGAGAAGGAGGGAGGGAGAGGGAGAAGGAGGGAGGGAGAGAGCGAGAAGGAGGGAGGGAGAGAGCGAGAAGGAGGGAGGGGGAGAGAGAGGGAGAGGGAATAAGAGAGGGAGAGAGGGAGAGAAAAAAGGAAGGGGGGAAGAGAGGGAGAGAGGGAGGCAGATACGGTTAGTTACATAGATCTGTTTTGCCTGCTTCTTCTTTGTGTTGTTAACGTGTGCCCGCGAAAGAAAAACAACAATGAACAGCACGTAGGAAGCATTTTTGAAAATTTCAGGAAACACCATGAAATTCTAGGAAATTTGGGATTCTATTTAAGGACAGTTTTTTTTCGAGATGTGGAAGCACGGCAACAATTATCCTAGTCCAAGCACAGAAGTAATTGCCAAACTAGTCCAAGTCTCCAGCTGCCTAATAACAAGCAATTGCTCAGCTCCACATGGGACAATAAAGACTCTAGAATTCTCCTTTGATCAATACTTGGCTTCATGGTTTATAAAAATAGAAGACAATATTTTCAAAGAACTTCATCACTTTGCAAAATTAGAAAAATAAGCATTTGCCAAATCTTAAACAATATTTATCACAAAGGATTGTTTGCAGAAGTCTATTCCTTCCCTTAGAAAGCAAATGCAATCTTGGCTAAAGCAAATTGAGTGCTCAGTGCTTGGTAGTCGGAATAAAGGAGTAGACTATTTTCTAAAGTAGGAGAGAGTTGGCCTTCATTGCGAGAGGATTTGAGTTTAGGAGCAAGGAGGTCCTCCTGCAGTTGTACAGGGCCCTGGTGAGATCGTCCTTGGATTATTGTGTGCAATTTTGGTCTCCTAGTTTGAGGAAGGACATTATTGCTAGTGAGGGAGTGCCGTGTAGGTTCACCAGGTTAATTCCCTGGATGGCGGGACTGACATATGATGAAAGAATGGGTCAACTGGGCTTGTATTCACTGGAATTAGAAGTATGAGAGGGGATCTTATAGAAACATATAACATTCTTAAAGGATTGGACGGGCTAGATGCAGGAAAAATGTTCCCGATGTTGGGGGAGTCCAGAACCAGGGGTCACAGTTTAAGAATAAGGGGTAGGCTATTTAAGGCAGAGATGAGGAAAAACTTTTTCACGCAGAAAGTTGTGAATCTGTGGAATTCTCTGCCACAGAAAGGAGTAGAGGCCAATTCACTGGATGTTTTCAAGAGAGAGTTAGATTTAACTCTTCTGGCTAAAGGAATCAAGGGATATGGGGAAAAAACAGGAACAGGGTACTGATTTTAAATGGAAGATAGTCACAAAAAGCTGGAGTAACTCAGCGGGACAGGCAGCATCTCTGGAGAGAAGGAATGGGTGACATTTCGGTTCAAGAGCCTTCTTCAGTCTCCCATTCCTTCTCTCCAGAGATGCTGCCTGTCCCGCTGAGTTACGCCAGCTATTTGTGTCAATCTTCGGTTTAAACCAGCATCTGCGGTTTCTTCTTGCTGATTTTAGATGATGAGCCATGATCATATTTAATGGCGGTGCTGGCTCGAAGGGTCGAATGGCCTACTCCTACACCTATTTTTCTATGTTTCCATGTAATTCAGGAATCGGAGGTGCAAAGGGATTCGGGAGTACGGGTGCAGGATTCCCAAAAATATAATTTACAAGTCGAATTAGTAGTAAGCAATGCCAGGAATGTGGAGTTATATTGAGAGGGCTAGAATACAAAAATGGGGATGTAATGCTGAGGCTTTATAATGCACTGGTCAGACTGCATTTTGAGTGTTGTGAGCAGCTTTGGGCCCCACTACCCAAGGAAAGAGGTACTGGCGTTGGAGAGGGTCCAGAGGAGGTTTATGAGAATGATGCCAGGTTAACATATGATGAGTGTTTGAAAGCACTTGGCTTGTACTCGCTGGAGTTTAGAAGAATAAGGGGGAAACTCATTGAAACTTAACAAATAATAAAAGGCATGGATAGTGAGAATGTGGAGAGGATGTTTCAACTGGTGGCAAAGTCTAGGACTAGAGGTTCCCGGAGGTTTTTGTCAGTCTCCCTACCTGCTTCCACTACCTGCAACCTCCGGCAACCATCTGCAACCTCCGGAAACCGCACGGAAACCTTGGGTGGGGCGCAAAGTCTCCAGAGGTTTTGTTCAGGTTTCCTAAGTGGGACAGGGGCATTAAGGTGTCAGGGGTTATAGTTCGAAGGCAGAAGAATGGGGTTGAGAGGGAAAGATAGATCAACCATGATTGAATGGCAGAGTAGATTTTATGGGCCGAATGACCGCATTCTGCACCTACAACTTATGAATTTCCTAAAGTCATATTTGGATTTTCATAGGGGATATGAAAAGAGTTGGCACAAATTATGGTGAAAACCAGAGGAATTCGGAGCGGAGGAAGATAATCAAAGGACAGGAAATTGAGAATAGAAGATGGCACAGTGGCACAGCGCCTGGATTGGTTCCTGACTACGGGTGCTGTCTGTACTGAGTTTATACGTTCTCCCTGTGGCCGTGTGGGATTTTTCCAGATGGTCCCGTTTCCTCACACACTCCAAAGCCATACAGGTTTGTAAGTTAATTGGCTACAGTAAAATTATAAATTGTCCCTAGTGTGTAGGATAGTGTTAGTGTACAGGGTGATAGCTGGTCGGCGCAGACTCAGTGGGCCGATGGTCCTGTTTCTGCTGTGTATCTCTAAAGTAAAGTCTACAGCAAAAGTAAAGACAGAGCTGCAAAGCAGCCGCAGGGGAAGGTGGTACCTTGCTGAGAAACTAATGTAAGGTCATCTGTCTATCCTCATTGCTGTAACTAGAAAAATCATTATAGAAACATAGTAAGGCAACACCAAATTAATTTAACATTAACAATTATTGAGTTTTGCACATTAGATTAAATGTATGTTTGCAACATAAATGCAAGGATAACTGAACCGCAAAGAGAATATGTAGGGTCTGAAGAAGGGTCTCGACCCATTCCTTCGCTCCAGAGATGCTGCCTGACCCGCTGAGTTACTCCAGCATTTTGTGTGTACCCAAGAGAAAATTATTATTGTTAATGTGAAAATCGCAGCAAGATACTTGCAGGAGCTGTCCTGGGATATGGAGCTGAATCCAAGGAATTCAAGTCAATTATGCTGAAAGTTTGTGGAATTAAAAACCACACATCCACATAAAACCCTTCTATTTGTGCTTATGAAGTAAGATTTTAGTTTCTCTTCTGTAAACACAGGAGAGAGGCATCGTAAATCATTCCAGCAAGACCCCCGATGAGGAAAGGCCAAAAGCAATTTCTGCACGCACACTGGAGAGAAGGCAATGAATGGGAAACTTTGCTAAACTGCAGTGAATGTGAAATAACTAGCCCAAGGTAATGACCATAAGACAAGGTCAGAAGCATAAAGTAAATCAAAGTGAAAACCAGAAAATAATTTATCCAAAAAGGTCAAACATAACAACCTTGGGAGCACCAGAGTTGATCAATGTAGCTACATTTAAGATCCATTTAGGCAACTGGCTGAGATCTGCAGTTTTAAAGGATACAACTTACATATAGCATTAGAGTATTTACCTTTCACTTTATCATTCTGTAAAAACAGCAATGGAAATAACTTATCATGGAGTAATCCCCCTGTATTAGGAAACATTTAAAGTTTAATGCTGGTGATCTAATGCTGGACAATGGACACAGATGGCAAAATGTAGATGTGAAGAAGAGTGTAAAATGGATTATTTACACCATGTAAATTCATCCAATAAGCATTTACTTTGTGTTAAAGGAATTGTATATAAATGCTTGCTAACAGTAATGGCAAAGTAGAAGGGACTTTTTCCATAATGGTCTGAGGAATAATAGTCAACAAGGAGAAGTCATTTTCCAGGGCAAAAAGGTTAAAGGGCAGAGAGGTTTAAATGTGGCAAGTCATTTATATCTGGGAACAGATTATTTCCAAGTATTTGATAAGTACTTAAAAAGGAAGTATTTGCAGGATTTTAGGAAATAATTGGGATCGGAAATCAGGAAAGTAGCTGGGTAATGGTTGAAGGGTGAAATAGCCATGTCTGTACTGAATGACTCCCATGACTTGAATGAAGTCAGGTGCAAGGCAATGAAAGAGTAGCTATCCAAGTTTCACAGCCTAGCATTGAATGTATTTAACAACTAGTCAAGTAACGCTGGCAAGAAGTTGTGTAGTGTCAGGTGTAACAGAGTGCACAAATTAATACTGGGGTTTTGTCAAGTGGAGAAGAAGGATCTTGTCTCCATTCCTGCCCAGCTTCCAATAATCTTTCAGAAATTCCACACATGCACATGGCCTATTTTTAAATGTATTTATTTTGAAAGATCTGAGTATCTTAAACAACCTTTATTGTCTATTCCTAACTGCTTTTGATCAAATGAATTGCTTGCAAGGCTGTTTCAGAGAGTCAATATTATGGGATGTCTCTGGAGTCACATACAGGCCAGACTAGGTGAAGATAATTGATTCCAACCCCATTCCATCTCGATGGATATTAATAATTTGTTTTTATTCCACAATAATTCCAAATAAGGTTTATGTAGTCATCATTACTAACATGCCACATTAATGAGTGAGACTAAGTTCCATAGCTGCCATGGTGGTCCATGGATTGATAATACAAGCCTCTGAACCACTAGTTGTGCCCTACCTAACCATAACAACATGGCTCAGTTACTAAACCAGGTGGAGGCATTTTTAATCACAATCTGACATTTTCACTGTTATTTTGACCAACATGTTTTAATTCAGGTAAATCATTGTGTGTTGGGATGTGTTGGCATAATCAGCTGTTGTGTTGGGTTTCAATTAATTGTTCAGAGACAAATTTCTAAGCACAATCACCCCGAATAAAATGCAACTCAAAGGGACCTCAATGGCGTCTGGCATTAGCCTCTCTCTATTCTCTGATCCAGGCATTCAGAGAACGTACCGTGTAGGAGGAAGCTCGTCAAAATTTCTGCTATTGCTGGCGTTGCAAAAACCAATTTGTTTTATTCCACCTGTTCTTTACCTAGAGTGCTCCAGAAGGGGATTCCCTTTTCATATGCTATTCAACTTATCTTCCCAATCTACCAAGCTGTAAACTCTAGACGTTGGCAACTATCCTTCTTCTCACGTGAAATGTGGTTCTTTTGATTGTGAGCTTAAATTTTTCTTCTCACTTTATTCTCCCTCCTGTCAATGGCAAACAATGGACTCGAATTTCCTGCCATCATCAAGTCACCCACTCTTGCCGCTGACTTATGAGGAAGTCCAAACATAGACAGATAGACTCTGTAATATCAGTTTATTGCTAACCATTGGGCTGATCCTTAATGGCAAGGTCTTCAGATAGGGATGCAACAATTTCCACCACGCACAAAAAAGACAAAAATAAAAATCTCATTCATTATTAAATCACAGGTAGATGGGGGTCATAAAGGCTTTCGGCACATTTACCTTCATCAGTCAGAGTATTGAGTATAGAGGTTGGGAGGTCATGTTACAGTTGTACAAGACATCGGTGAGGCCTTTTAAATCTAAAAGGTTGTCATCTAACATCATTTTAGAGCAGGATGGGACAGAGACTAGTGACTGAAAGATGTTAATTTGGTGTCCAAAAATGTCTTAAGTTTCTCACACTAACTAGGCAGGGGCTTAACATGGCTCTCTGTTATAGTGAACATCCCAGGTTTCTCTTTGTATTTGAAGATAACCATGAACAATGTGTAGCTTTGACAGATGAGAATGGAATCTGATTGTGATTATTCATTTCAGGTACAGAGGGAGCAGAGATAGGGACTGTAACACATTAAGGGAGCACAGATAGGGACTATAACAGGGTGAGCAGTCAGGATGTGGAAGGATGGAGGTTTTGAAAGACTAGGTCATCAAGAAGGAGATGACTAATTAAGCAGATGGGGCATCACAGTGGCGCAGCGGTAGAGTTGCTGCCTTACAGCGCCAGAGACTGAATAGATGTGGCAGGAGGGTAGACATGGGAGAGTGAACCAAGATGTAAATGGAACACAAAGATGGTGATTGCTCAGACCAGAGGCGACTGGATGAAGCAGTGAAACATAATTACAGCAGACAGGTGGCTGAGCAGTAGAGAGCAAAGATTTAATTCAGAGCTGGGATCTGTGGAGCAAAGTTAGGTGTCCAAAGCAGGAGAAAGTGCCAAAGGGGAGGGCAAACAAATCAAGGTATGATTCTATGACCAGGACAGCCATTTCACAGCATTGCAGGTCGACATCCAGAAGGGAAAGCTTCATGTTTGGGGTTCCATCGAAGCTCGGTATACAGAGTTAAACGCATGTATCCACAATTGGCTTATGGATGGTAAAGACACGTTCATAAGCCAATGGACATTTAGGAAGGGGATACAGAGGGGGACAATAGTTAATCACGCACAGGAAAAGCCGATTGATGAAACTTTTGACATCGCGAAGACACTCTAGGTAGAAAGATAATGAAAGAATAGAATGGGGCATTAGGGTTGGTGCAAGAAGGAGGTGGCATTGAGACCCCAATAGACTTCTCAGAGGGATTCACGGAGGGAAATTACAGAGCTGAAGCATATCCCAACACTTATATAAGTTCTGTTTCCAAACAAATTCCATCCCAAATAATTTGGAATACAGCATATGATCTTCATACAATCTGCTAAGAATCACATAGCCCTTACTGTTCTAATGCCAATGGAATCAGTAACAGATGTCGGCCTACCTCTGGCTAACTGAGTTCTGAATTTGTAAATCCCACTTAATGCCACTATAAATTCAGTCCATTCTCCAGAAACGCACTCCAATAATTTCTGCAGGCCATTCTTCTATGAAAATAGAAGCACTGTTTCTGCCGGACTTCCCCACACTGAAGCGTCACTAAGCAGTGGAACTGGGAGTGATGCCAGTCCCAGAGATCTCCGCACATTCAATCAAATGGCCCGAGCCTCACATTAATATGATCAATAGAACACAAGTCAAGGCACAGACCTCTGGCCTTCTCTGCGATCAGATAACATTAACTCTTCCCTTTCTGAATTTATTTTGTGTCTACATGTATTTCTGCATCTTCTGCATATTGTGTGAAGTTTTAGGCCCAGTGTCTGAGGAATGATATGCTAGCGTTGGAGAGGGTCCAGAGGAGCTTTACGAGAATGATCCCAGGGATGATTGGGTTAACGCATGTTTGTGTTTGATGGCTCTGGGCCTGTACTCACTAGAGTTTACAAGGATGAGGGGTTATCGCGTTGAAACTTTCCAAATAATGAAAAGCCTAGATAGAGTGGATGTGGAGTGAATGGTTTCATTGGTGAGAGAATCTAGGACCAGAGGGCAGATCCTCAGAATAAAAGGGCATACCTTAAGAATGGAGGTGAGGAGGAATTCCTTTAGTCAGAAAGTGGTGAATTTGTGGGATTCCTTGTCACAGATGGTGGTGGAGGACGTCACTAAGTGTTTTTAAAGTGGAGTTTGATTGGTTCTTGTAAAGGCATCAAAAGTTACGGGGAAAAGACAGGACAATGTGGTTGAGAGGGAAAAATCGATCAGCCATTATTGGATGGTGAAGCAGACTCAATGGGTCAAATGGCCTGATTCTGCTCCTATGACTTATGATCTTATAAACCAAGCATCTACAAGTATGAATAAGATTTGTAACCTTCCCATAAATAGACACAAAATGCTGAAGTCAGTGGGTTAGGCAGCATCTCTGGAGAAAAAGGATGGGTGACATTTCGGATTGGACCCCTTGATCAGACTGAAAGTAGAGAGGGGGAGAAACTGGAGGTAGGAAAAGGCCAGAATAAATCACGGTGGCAACAGATGACCAAGGAAGGGTGGAGCCCATAATGGCCCATTGTTAGCTAGGATGAGGTGGTAACAAAGGGGTATAGGGATGCGAACAGTGAAACTGGTGGGACGACGAGGGTGGGGGAGGGGTGGAAAGAGAGGGAGTGCAGGTGTTACTTGAAATTAGAGAAATCAATGTTCATACTGCTGGGTTGTAAGCTGCCCAAGTGAAATATGATGTGCTGTACCTCCAATTCGCGTGTGGCCTCACTCTGAGAGCGGAGGAAGCCCTGGAAAGGAAGGTCAGTATGGGAATTGGAAGCAGAGTTAAAAAGTTTGGCAACCGGGAGATCGCCAGTATCTTAATTAAAAAATTAAAATAAATTAAATTAAACATCTTCAATGTAGCTGGCAGTTCTGAAAGGAGAAAAATTAAGATCAGGTCTTCAGATGACCCAATGTCAAGACCAAGACTTCCCGAGTAACAGGTGGGGCTGTATCTATTGCTGTTGATGGATTTTGTTGAAAGGCATAGATGTGCTGGGATTGTCCCACAACAGGCCTCTCTAATTCAACAGCTTCAATCTGGCACACAACTAATGGTCTCAATTACCTCATGTAAAATGTGGTTAAAGGCAAAAACATTCATCCAAAAAGGTACCAGGTGCCAGGTCAATTGGAGTTTTTAATGTTTGGCTTTGATAGGTTTTATTTACGCAAGGGGCTGCAAGGATAAAGATTTAAGGTGGTTAAATGAAGAGTAAAGATTAGAGGGCTGGTCTTCTCTCCCGCATACAAGATCAGACAGTGCTTCTGATATTTCTATCCTGGCATAACTCCAGTAAAATGCTCACTGTTTGATTCACAAGTAAAACTCGGAGAAGCCTGTTCTTGGTATTATTTACAACCAGCCTCCTTACAAGACCCTGTCGTAGACAATGGATATTGGTAAGCAAACATCCTTTTAATTAATGGCCAATTATTTTCAAACTGCAAAATTCTTTGGAAGAAGTATAATTAAAGCAATAAAGCTGACAACTGATTTGTATAAACTGATTTATATAAACTGCACTTTTGGAAATGTGGCAAATAGTACACCTGGAACTATTTCGGTAGTGGCTTTGTGTGGCAGAGCCCAATACTTAGAGACTCACTATTGTTTTTTTTTAATACGCTAATCACCACAGCTGTTTAGCAGCTTTATAAACTTAACAGATAAATAAATCAAATGCTTGTCTCCTAAACATTGCACACACACTTATCAACACAACATTGTGCAAAACAAAGCTGTGCGTTCACTGATGAGAAACAGAAGGCATTGGCCCAGTAGCACGGTTCCATGGATTCCCCACATCATGCAATCCTCAGCCCATCAACAACAGAAAGTCCCACATTCTGCTCTAGATCCAGAAGTTAAGTAGTAACGAATGAGCTGTAACTGCCTCACTTTAGACTTTAGAGATACAGCGTGGAAACGGCCCATCGAGTCCACACCAACCAACAATCACCGACACTAGCACCATCCTACACACGAGGGACAATTTACAAAAGACGATTAACCAACAAACCTGCATGTCTTTGCAATGTGGGAGGAAATTGGAGCACCCGGAGAAAACCCATGTGGTCATAAGAAGTACGTACAAACTCAGTACAGATAGCACCCATAGGCAGGATCGAACCCAGGTCTAAGACACTGTTAGGCAGCAACTCTACCGCTGTGCTACTGTGCCGCCCTTATGTAACCCCAAAATAAGACTGAAGATGAGGAAAGGGATAAAATGCTGGAGTAACTCAGCGGGACAGGCAGCATAGAGATGACAAAGGACATTTATTGTCACATACACCAATTGGTGCAGTGAACTTTGAGTTACCAAACAGAACACAAATAAGATAAACAGAACACTTTAGAATTTAACATAAAACATAAAAAACATCCCCCCACAGCGGAATCAACGTTTCCCACTGTGAGGGAAGGCACCAAAGTTCAGTCCTCTTCCTCAGTTCACACGTGGTCGGGGCCTATTGAGGCCTCCGCAGTCGCTGCTACGGGCCCGATGTTTCAGGCCCTCGAACACTCTCAGCAGCTCAGAGCCTCCGAATCGGCTGCTTCCTACCGGAGACTGCGGCTTCCAATGTCCACAGGCCAAACTGGGCGGAGATTGGGCGCTGGGCGCTGGTGACCTCGGCAAGAGATCCCAGGACTCTGCGATGTTAAAGTCAGCGGCTGGAAAGTCAGTGCCGCCAGCGGCTGGAAGCTCCGCAGACCACAGCTCCACGGTGTGAAAGTCGACAGTCCCAGCAATCCGGAGCTCCAACAAGGCGACCCCGGTAAGGCATCGCTCGCTCAGCGATGGAATCCAGTGCTGCGCCGCCGCTGCTGAAGCCGATGCTCTGGCCGGTCTCCGGCAGGAAAGGCCGCGCCAATCCAGGTGGTAGGCCGCGAGGAGGGGGGCTCAGAGAATAGTTGCATCCTCGACCAGGAAGTGACCAAGGAAACAGTTTCCCCCTCTCCCCACATAAAAAAGACTAAAAGATCTCTAAAACAAACTTTAAAACTAAATAAAAAATAACAAAAAAATGAAGGCCAGACGGCTGCAGGCTAGGCAGCCACACTCGATGGCGCCACCACTCGGAACTCAGATGCTGCCTGTCCCATTGAGTTACTCCAGCATTTTGTGTCTATCTTCAGTGTAAACCAGCATCTGCTGCTCCTTCCTGCACGAGGACGAGGAAACCTTTCCACAACGTTCAAACCAGAAAACACTTCACATACATTACATATATAGGTAGGAAGGAACTGCAGATGCTGGTTATACCGAAAATAGACACACATTGATGGATGGACTCAGAGAGTCAGGCAACATCTCTGGAGAAAAAGAATTGGTAACATTTCAGCACAGGACCCTTCTTCAGTGTTAAAGTCGAGGTGGAGGAGGGAAGGGGGGGAAATAAACAGGCAAGAAATGGCTAAAACTAATCGGAGCTGGCACAAAATGAATTCAGGAAGAGTGGAGCCCATAATGGCTAATTGGTGGCTGGGGAAGGTGTGATAACGAGGGATTCAACGATGCAAACAGTAGAACTGGTAGGACAATTAGGTTGGGGGAGGGGGGGAAGAGAGACTGCAAGAGTTACTTGAAATTAAATATCTAGGCAACTGAGAACATGGCTGTGGTATACAAGGACTGATTAATACATTGTGAACTTAACTCAACCAGAGAGATGATGAACAGATGAAGGGTCTTTACCCGAAACGTCGCCTATTCCTTCTTTCCATAGATGCTGCTTCACCCGCTGAGTTTCTCCAGCATTTTTTGTCTACCTTCAATTTTTCCAGCATCTGCAATTCTTTCTTAAACAGATGACCCAGATAATTTATCAATCTAAGTCACTCTTTATAAAGGAATCCAACAGCTGCAGAATTCATGTTTAGGCAGTACACGCACAAATGAGAAAATACAAGGACAAACACACCTGGATAGACACCAGTATCAAATCCTGGCAGAACTCCCACGAAAAAGTGCTCTGAACGACTGTACATCAATGAGCAGGAAGACAGAGTCTAGGTTTAATAATTCATTCAAATTTGGCAAACATACTCTCACCACCCCATAGGTGCCTCAAATGATAAAATCCACAAGAGGCTGAAACATACTGACTCTGCCTCGAGGCTCGGTAAAGGTCAGTGTGATTGGTGCGGTTTATTGATGCTACAAATACTTCAGCACCCTGAGGTTAGAGATAGAGGAAGAAGGCTAGGTTTTGTGGTTAATAATAATAATGCACTTTATTGTCATTGTAAATTCATACAACAAAATTTCAGGTGCATTGCCCGAGCGGAGCTCCAACGTAGTAGGTAAATAATGACGACAATGAAAACAGCAAAAACGGCAAGAAAAACGTCATGTCAAGACAGAATGTGCAATATTTCACAGTATAGTGTTATAGCAGTACAAAATATTGGCTATGGGGGTGTGTATTCAGTGCAGAGTCCAGAGTGGTGATGGCCTTGGGGTAGAAACTGTTCGTTAATCTTGTGGTGTGTGATTTGATGGACCTGTAATGCTTTCCTGAGGGCAGAAGGGCAAACAAGTGACGCGCAGGATGAGATGAGTCCTTTTGTATGTGTGATGCCTTTCGCAGGCAACAAGAGCTATAGATCTCTTCCAGGGCAGGCAAATGTGTGTTGGTGATCTTCTGGGCTGTGTTGATGACTCTCTGCAGAGCCTTCTTGTCAGCCGCAGAACTGTTGCCATACCACACCAGGATGCCATGTGTCAGGATACTCTCTATGGAGCAACGGTAGAATGACACTAGCAGCTGTTGTGGCAAGTTGACTTTCCTGAGTGATCTTAGGCCGTTGTTCTGCCTTCTTTACCAGGGAGTGCATGTTAGTTGACCACCAGAGATCTGCTGAGATGTGGGTGCCCAGGAACCTGAAACTGGAGACTCTGTCCACTCTTTCTCCGTTTATGTGCAGTGGGGGATGGTCACCCTGCTTCTTCCTGAAGTCAATCATGAGCCCTTTTGTTTTCTTGGTATTGAGTGCTAAGTTGTTCTCTGAGCACCAGCCTATTAACCTCTCTACCTCCTCCCTGTAAGCTGACTCATCGCCCTCAGTGATCAGCCCCGCCACTGTTGTGTCATCAGCAAATTTAATGATGGTGTTCGTGCTGTGGGTCGGTATGCAGTCATAGGTATAGAGGGAGTAGAGGAGGGGGTTCAGCACACAGCCTTGTGGGGCTCCCGTGGTGAGTGTCAGAGTGGGGGAGTGGTGGGGTCCCATCCTGACTGACTGCGGCCGGTCCGTTAGGAAGTCCTTAATCCAAAGACAGATGTTGTGTTCGATGCCTAGGTTGGACAGCTTGGAGACCAGCCTACTGGGTATGATTGTGTTGAATGCAGAGCTGTAATCCACAAATAGCTGTCGTGCGTATGCTCCTCGTTGTTCTAGGTGGAGCAGTACAGTATGGAGGGCAGTGGCAATGGCGTCATCTGTTGATCTGTTTGCTCTGTACGCATATTGGTGTGGATCCAGGGTTGATGGGAGCGCGGCCTTGATGTGCTTAAGGACCAATCTCTCCAGGCACTTCATAATTATTGGTGTTAGTGCAACCGGCCTGTGGTCATTGAGGTAGATTATGGCTGTCTGCTTCGGAACTGGCATTATTTCCGATGTTTTTAAGCATGTGGGGACCATGCATTGTGCCAGGGACTGGTTGAAAATGTTTGTAAATACGTCAGTTAACTCATCAACACAGTCCCTGAGAACCCGTCCTGGGACTCTGTCCAGACCGGATGCCTTCCATAATGTTAACATTCCGGAGTGTGTGTGTGTGGCATCAGCAGTCTGTATGATGAGTGTCTGGCTGTTGGGTGTTGAAGCTGGAATAGTGGACATGACCGTCTCTCTCCTCTCATGGCAGCCAAATAAGTGGTTGAGCTGTTCTGCCAGAGAGGCACTGTTGCTGGTGGATGAGTTGGTATTGATTTTGTAGTATCTCTGCAAAACCTAATCATTGTCTAAAAATTCCCTGTTGAGGTGGAATGGTGGTGCAGGGTAGTTGCTGCCTAACAGCACCAAGACCCAGGTTCGATCCGGACTATGGGTGCTATCCATACGGAGTCTGCACGTTCTCCCCGTGACTGCGTGGGTTTTCTCCATTGTAGACACAAAATGCTGGAGTAATTCAGTGGGTCAGACAACATCTCTGGGGAAAAGGAATAGGTGACCTTTTGGGTCGAGAAAAAAGGGTCTTGACCTGAATGTTCACTTATTCCTTTTCTGCAGAGATGCTGCTTGACCCGCTGAGTTACTCCAGCACTTTGTGTCTATCTTCAGTGCAAACCAGCATCTGCAGCTCCCACCTACACATTTTCTCCAGGTGCTTCGGTTTCCACCCACACTCAAAAGATGTGCAGATTTATAAGCTTCTGCAAATTGGCCCTAGTATGTAGGGTAAAACTGATAGCACTACTTGCCAAGAAATACTCAGAACTTTACCAAAAATAGGAACGGTGTACATGTAGGTACAAATCTTTATTTATTCTAATCCCAATTTCTGGAATATGCCCGTAGCCCTCATCTGCCATGGTATTTCAAGCATTCATTGAATACTTCTGAAATACTGAGAGAATATCTGCCTCCATCACCTTCACAGATATGGAGTTCCAGGTTTCAACCATGGTTGAAATAATCTGCTCTAATTCTCTTAGCCCATATCTAAAACCTCTGTCCTTTCAGTCATTGACAACATGGAGTGAAACAAGCAGAATCCTTTTTCCAGGATGAAACTATCTGATACTAGAGGGCATAGTTATTTGGTCAAGGGGCAACGTTTCAACGAGATGAATGGGGGGGGGGGGGGGACGGGGACACACACACACACACACACACACACACACACACACACACACACACACACACACACACACACACGCACACACACGCACACACACGCACACACACGCACACACACACACACGCACACACACACACGCTGGTGAGTGGCTGGAATATACTGCTGGGGTTGATGGTTGAAGCAGATGCGTTAGGGACATTTAAAATACTTGTTGAGAGGCATATGGCTATGCAGGGAAAGGAGGGATATGGGTTATGTTCAGTAGATAAGTGATGGTCTTGACATCATGTCTGGCACAGACATCCAGAGCTGAAAGGCCTGTACTTGTGCTGCACTGTTCTATGTGGGAAAAAAAATGAGGTTCTTGTGGCATTGCTTATCACACACTATTGACTCGATATTCAGTGCCACCTATTCTTGTTCCATTCCAAAAGATTTGGATGCTACTATTGCCATTTACACTACTCGTTTTAGTTTCTATGACTTTTTTCTTATTTCATTCCTAAGTTTTTGCCATTATTTTCTCTCCATTCAATGCCTGATGTGTCCAGCATGTTGAAACCGGAGACCTGTTTCCAATTTGCTTCAACCTTACTATATGCCACAGGGGTGAATTACCCTACAGTGAAGGGGAAAGTAAACATACTATACACTAATTGATTCTCTTTGCTCCCACCCTCGCCATCAATGCCCGCCTCCTTCCACTATCCCCGCCAGCTCCTCCTCTCCAACATTTGTGGCTGATCAGTAAAGCCAAAGATCTTATCGCTATAAGATCTTTGCTAAAGCTGCACTATAAAGAGGAGTAAGACACAAAGTGCTGGATGAACTCAGAGTGTCAGGCAGCATCTGTGGAGGGTAATGTCTTCAGATCGATTGTGGACTGATAGGGGAGGGAATCTGGAATCGGAAAGTTGGGAGCGTGGGGGAGATGGTGGGACAAAGTCTGGCAAGTGATAAGTGAATACAGATGCGAGCAGAGGAATAAGTGACAAAGGCTAAAGGTAAAAAGGTCAGCAGTCCTATCAAAATCATGAATATCAGAGTTTTCCTGCAACTTAGCAGATACTAAAGCTTTGTGAAGCCCCCAACTAACAAACCCACACATTCAAAACGAACGCAGACAGAAAATACATAAAATACCATGTGGACACTACCTGAGAGCAATAAATACATAAAAAGACCAATAATTACCAATTAAAAATTTTAAAATGCAAAAATGCATCCCCTTACAGCCCAGCGGTCCGAATTATAAAATCTAATGGCTGCAGGGGTGAAGGATTTCCTGAACCGCCCCGTTCTACAGGGCAGGGAGAGGAGCCGGTTGTTTTTCCGAGTGCTCTTTTGACTCTCCAGAATTACATGGAAGGGATGCCCGGGGTTTTTCAGGATGACCTGCACCTTGCTCCTCATATGCCTCTCCATCCCAGAATCCACTCTCCCCTCCAGCACTGAGCTAGATCGTTTAACCAGTTTGTCCAGCTTCTTGTTGTTTTTTGCACTAATGCTGTTGCCTCAGCAGACAACCGCGTAGAAAATAACACTTGCGACCACAGTGTTGTACAACATGTGCAGCATATCATTACACACATTGAAGGATTTGAGCCTTCTGAGGAAAAAGAGTCTGCTCTGGCCTTTATTGTAGAGGGCATCAGAGTGACATACCAGACCAGTTTGTTATCCAGGTGCACTCCAAGGTATTTATATGTCTGCACCACCTCAATGGCAGCCTCTGCAGCATGGACCGGCTGAAGGGGGAGCTTGGACTTGCCAAAGTTAACCACCATCTCTTTAGTCTTAGTTGTGTTCAGGATGAGACAGTTCTCTTTACTCCAGGCACAGAAGGCACTGATCAAGTTCCTGTATTCCTCCTCATGTCCGTTCCTTACACATGCCACAATCGCTGTGTCATCTGAATATTTCTGTACGTGGCATGTGTGAGACTTATAGTTAAAGTCTGCAGTATACAGGGTGAAGAGGAATGGGGCCAGAACCGTTTCCTGTGGGGCTCCAACATTGCACCCCACTGTGCCAGAGACACAGTCCCCCAGCTTAACAAACTGTGGTCGAGCCATCAGGTAGTTGTATATCCTGGAGATAAAGGTGGGTTCCACCCCCATCTTCTTAAGCTTGTCATTCAGAATCAGGGGTTGGATGGTGTTGAACGCACTTGAGAAGTCGAAGAACATAATACTCACGTAGCCACCTGGTTCGTCCAAAAAGGAGATCCGGTGCAGCATGTAGAGGACTGCGTCATCCACCCCAATGGTCTCCTGGTACGCAAATTGTAGTGGGTCGAGTGCGTGCTGGACTTGTGGTCTCAGGAGACGAATGAGTAGCCGCTCCATTGTCTTCATGATATGGGATGTGATGGCCACCCGTCTGTAGTCGTTGATCTCGATCAGCCGCTCTGCTTTGGGAACCGGCACAAGACATGATGTTTTCCACAGACCTGGTACCCTCCCTGACTGGAGGCTCAGGTGATGTCCTCTCAAGAGTTATTTCTGGCACAACCAATGATAACATATTGAGTTACCTGCTTCTGAACACATTCAGCCCATGAGCCCTGCTGGACCGAACTTGATTGCTGCTTCTATTACACTCCATCTTAAAACCACTCATAGGCTACAACATGTATCAGGATACCCCAAGGTCATGAAAAAGATGGCAGAAATTGGAGAACATAGCAATGGACCACAATGTCTGTGCCGAACATTATATCAAGATAAACTAATCTCCTCTGCTTTTTCATGATCCATTTCCACAATTCCTTGCATATCCATGTGCCTTCCTAAAAGCCTCTTAAACACCACCATCATCTGCCCCATTTGGCCCATATCCCTCTAAACATTTCCTATCTCTATATCCCTGTCCAAATCTCCTAAAGATTTGCTGTTGTAAGTACACAATTGATGACTCCAGGTTATACAGAAGGACTCGCCTTTCGTACAGCATCCCACTGATTGGTGGCAGCCAATGAATAGTTACAGAGTCCGGAGTCTGTCCGATCACTTCTGGAGCCACTGAAATGGGCGCAGGTTTTTTAGAATGAATCCAGCCTTGATATACCAGGTCCAAGTAACAGTGCATTCGTGCAACCTGGTTTGGTGAAAAGTTATTGGTACAGCTATCATCTGCAATAAGAAAGAAAGACAGATAAGAGCATTTTTAGGAAATAAATGTTGTCATTTACGTCAAAATAAAAGATTAACAACCACAACATACTAAACAGAAATGCCATGTGGAAACGATTCAGCCTTTTTATGGGCGGCACAATGGTGCAGTGGTAGAGCTGCTGCCTTACAGTGCTGGAGGTCCGGGTTCGATCTTGACTATGGGTACTGTCTGTGCGGAGTTTATATGTTCTCCCTGCAATCAAGTGGTCTTTCTCTGGGTGCTCTGGTTTCTTCCCACACTCCACAGATTTGAAGGTTAATTGGCTACTGCAAATTACCCCTAGTGTCTGAGATTCCAAAGACGTGCAGATTTGTCTATTAATTGGCTTCTGTAAATTACCCGCAGTGTATAAGATAGAACTAGTGTACAGGTGAATGTAATCGGCACAGACTCGGTGGGTCGGAGGGCCTGTTTCCATGCTGTATCTCTAAATTAAACAATTTTCTGTTCATCATTTGGACTGAAGATTTAGGATAATGTTCGTTCCCTCCCTGAACTATGGGTGCACTCTCAACCATCTCCTGCCTCAATAGCATCCCAGCGAAGTTCAGTCTGTCAAAGATTAAACCTCAGAGGATTGGTGAAATATCAGATGGAGTTTAATCCAAGCACCTGTGAGTGGCAAGACACTTGATAGCATTGAGGTACAGAGGGATCTTGGGGTCCAACTCCATAACTCCTTGCAAGTAATAACACAAGTAGATAGAGTGTTAAAGAAGACTTATGGTTGCCTTCATTGGTCAGAGCAGAGTATAAGAGCTTTGTAGTTTTATAGGACTTTGATTAGGCCATTTTTGGAGTATTGTGCGCAGTTTTAGATTAGATTAGATTAGATTCCTTTATTGTCATTCAGACCTTTCGGTCTGAACGAAATGTCGTTGCCTGCAGTCATACATATAATAATAAATAACAAAACATACAATAAACACAAATTAACATCCACCACAGTGAGTTCACCAGGCACCTCCTCACTGTGATGGAGGCAAAAGTCTTAAAGTCTCTGTCTCTTCCCTCCTTGTTCTCCCTCTGCGCTGAGGCGATCCAGGCTTCCGTTGTTGTGACCCCGCCGGATGATGGTAAGTCAGTCCCGTGGCTCAACCGAGCTCCGTGAACGGGCCGGTTCAAGCTCCGTGGCCTGGGGTGGTCGAAGCCGCCGAAGCTGCCGCCCTCCAGTCCAGCTGAGGCAGCTGTAGTTGCGGGAGCTCCGGAAAAACAGGTCACCAACCTGTGACCTTCGAGCTCCCGACGATGTCGTCCACTGGCCCACGGCCGAGCTCCGAATTCAGGTCGTCGTCGCCGGAATGCCGGAACGCTGCCGCAGCCCCGATGCCACGAAGCCGGGCCACCGCCACCGGAACGCCGCCACAGCTCCGAATTTGGCCAGCCTCGCGTTGGTAAGTCGTGGCTGGCTCTGCCTCCGGAGCCTCGAGGTCGGTCGCAGTTGAAGGCCGCCAGCTCCACCATTAGGCCTCAGCGCAGACGGAGGCAGAGAAGGGGGATACGACAAGAAGAGTCGCATTCCCCCGAAGGAAGAGACAAAAAAACATGTTTCACCCCCCCCCCCCCCCCACACACATATACACAACCTAATAAACTAAAATTTAACTAAAACAGGACAAAAGAAAACAACAAAAAAGTAAAAACAGACGGACTGCAGGCGAGCCGCAGCTATGCAGGAAGGATGTGGAGGCATTGGAAAGGGTGCAGAGAAGGTAGAGAGCATATTGACCAGTTGCATCACGGCCTGGTTTGGCAGCTTGAATGCCCAGGAGTGAAGAAGACAGCAAAAAGTTGTAATTACATTCTGACCTCCCCACCATCTAAGGTGATTTACAGGAATCGCTGCCTCAAAAAAGCAGCCAGCAAAATCAGGGGCCTACACCACCCTGGCCACACACAAATTTCACCCCTGCCATCAGGAAGAGCGTACAGGAGCCTGAAAACTTTAACGTCCAGGTTCAGGAACAGTTTCTTCCCTACAGGAAGGATGAGAACCCGCAATCCTATTAAATCAACACTACAACCTCAAATAAGCTCTGAACTACATAGACTATTATTGTTATTATAATTTTTATTTGTGTGCATGTGTATGTGTATATATATATCCAGTGCCCTCCATAATGTTTGGGACAAAGACCCATCATTTATTTATTTGTTAGACAAAAGTGCTGGAGAAACTCAGCAGGTGCGGCAGCATCTAAGGAGCGAAGAAAATAGGCAACGTTTCAGGCCGAACCCCTTCTTCAGACTGATTTATTTACTTGCCTCTGTACTCCACAATTTTAGATTTGTAATAGCTGGTGGATGAGTTGGGAACAACATCTCCCAAACATTATGGTGCCCAGAAATGGTGGTCTATGTATAAACACAGCTGTAATTTCTACATGGTGAAACCAAAATGTATAAAATGGCCCTTTTTTAAATCTGACAATGTGCACTTTAACCACATATGATTTTTCTATTACAGATCTCAAATTGTGGAGTACAGAGGCAAATAAATAAATGATGGGTCCAAATAATCCCAAACATTATGGAGGGCACTGAATATATAAGTGTGTGTGTGTGTGTGCGTGTGTGTGTGCGTGTGTGTGTGCGTGGCCGTGTGTGTGGGCGTGTGTGTGTGCCCACGGAACTTTATTTTTTCCGTTTATAATATTGTTTACAGTACTATGTTTACATATTCTGTTGTGCTGCTGCAAGTAAGAATTTCATTGTTCTACCTGGGACATATGACAATAAAACACTCTTGACTCTTGATCTAATAGAAATATATAAAATTATGAGAAGCATACATAGAGTGAGACCCTTTTTCTTAACATGTCAATATCAAATACTACAGGACATAGTTTTAAGTGGAGAGGGGAAAAGTTTAAAGATGTTCAGGATGGTATTTTTTAAACACAGATGGTGATGAAGGCCTGAAAAAGAGCTGCCAAGAGCAGAGGTGGGAGCAGATACTATAGTAGCATTTAAGTGATTTTTTGGATTGGCACATGGATATGAATGAAATGGAGTGATATAGATTATGTGCAGGCACATACATTGTGGGCCAAATGGCCTTTTCTTGCCATCAATCTATCTATCTATTAATATATAAAACTCTCGCCCAAGATTCCGAAACGGAACTCCGTCCGGCTGTCACATTTCTTCCATTGATTCCCTGCAACTCCGAAACTGGACGCAGAATCGCCGACATCTTTTCCATTTCGGTAGAGATTTCACTTTTCTTTCTAAGTATCCGCTCCTCATTACATTCCGTCGTGTTTAAGTACACGTTTTTAATCAAATCCTTCCCCCCCCCCCCCCAATATTTCAAAACTAAACTGGCTTCACACCCACAGAACCTTCACCAGCCCCAGCCCCTGCTGAACCTTCCATCGTGTGATGTCACAATGCCCAATCTTCACATATGTCCAATCGGAATGGATCCATTTACATATGCCTATGCAGGAGCCCAAGCCAATGGTGAACGTTCCATCGTGTGATGTCACAATGCCCAATGCTCAAAGACATCGTTGCCATAGAGAGGGAGTACAGAGAAGGTTCACCAGGCTGATTCCTGTTATGTCAGAACTTTCATATGAAGAAAGACTGGATAGACTCGCCTTGTAATCGCTAGATTTTAGAAGATTGAGGGGGTATCTTATAGAGACGTTTAAAATTCTTAAGGGGTTGGACAGGCTAGATGCAGGAAGATTGTTCCGGATGTTGGGGAAGACCAGAACAAGGGGTCAAAGTTTAAGGATAAGGGGGAACGCTGAATCGCCGACATCTTTTCCATTTTGGTAGAGATTTCTCTTTTCTTTCTAAGTATCCGTTCCTCATTACATTTCGACGTGTTTAAGTGTACGTTTTTAATCAAATCCTAACCCCCCCCCCCCCCCCAATATTTCAAAACTAAACTGGCTTCACACCCACAGAACCTTCACCAGCCCCAGCCCCTGCTGAGCGTTCCATCGTGTGATGTCACAATGCCCAATCTTCACATATGTCCAATCGGAATGGATTCATTTACATATGCCTATGCAGGAGCCCAAGCCAATGGTGAACGTTCCATCGTGTGATGTCACAATGCCCAGTGCTCATAGACATCGTTGCCATAGTGACAGTACAGAGAGTCAGATGTGGGCCGAGGAGCCTTCAAGACAACATGAGATGTTCCCATATTGTGTGAAAATATTTACGTCATTCACCCCTGAACCTCGATAAGAACACCACCTGCACATCTTAATTAAATTAGAGAAAAACGGAAAAGAGGTCGGGCATTTACACTTTTAAGGCTCTGTGTGTGTCGAAGCTTCGTGTGTGTGATGCCGCACCGCTAACCCCCCCACCACCCCCCCCACGCGTTGCCGAGACGGACCCGACTTCGACGACTTCAAGATACGATATTTTAAGACGGCAGGGACCCGACTTCGACGACCAAATCTCCCCTGGGGGCTACAGGTAGGGAACGGTCTTTATGCACTTTTCCAACTCTGTGTGTGGGGGTGGTTAGTGTGTGTGAGGCGCCCGCCCCCCACCCCCCCCCCCAGTGGGGGCTACGGGTAGGGAACGGCTGCGTTGGGGGATCAGACCCAACGGGTTTGCCATTGGTCGTCGTGTTTAAGTGCACGTTTTTAATCAAATCCTAACCCACCCCCCCCCCCCCAATATTTCACAACTAAACTGGCTTCTCACCCATAGAAGCAGCACCAGCCCCAGCCCCTGGTGAACGTTCCATCGTGTGATGTCACAATGCCCAATGTTCAAATACATCGTTGCCATAGAGGGAGTACAGAGAAGGTTCACCAGACTGATTCCTGGGATGTCAGGACTTTCATATGACGAAAGACTGGATAGACTCGGCTTGTACATGCTAGAATTTAAAAGATTGAGGGGGTATCTTATAGAAACTTACAAAATTCTTAAGGGGTTGGACAGGCTAGATGCAGGAAGATTGTTCCAGATGTTGGGGAAGTCCAGAACAAGGGGTCACAGTTTAAGGATAAGGGGTAAATCTTTTAGGACCGAGATGAGAAAAACATTTTTAACACAGAGAGTGGTGAATCTCTGGAATTCACTGGCACAGAAGGTAGTTGAGGCCTGTTCATTGGCTGTATTTAAGAGGGAGTTAGATGTGGTCCTTGTGGCTAAAGGGATCAGGGGGTATGGAGAGAAGGCAGGTACAGGATACTGAGTTGGATGATCAGCCACGATCATATTGAATGGTGGTGCAGGCTCGAAGGGCCGAATGGCCTACTCCTGCACTTAATTTCAATGGTTCTATGTTTCCCTCTCCGAAACCCCTCTCCCACCCATCCCTCTCTCCCCCACCCCCCTTCCCTCTCTACGCCACCCCCTTCCTCCTACCCCTCTGTCCCTCTTCCATCACTCCCCCTACCCCTCTCCACCTCCCTCTCCACTCTTTCCCCTCTCTCCCCCACCCCTCTCCCCCTCCCTCCCTCCTTCCCTACCTCCCCATCCTCCCCCTCCACCACATCTATCTCCCCATCCCCCTCTCTCACCCCCTACCCCGCTCTCCTTTCCCTCCCAAATCTGTCCCATTTCCTCCACCTCCTCTCCCCTCCCTCCCCTCTTCACATCCCCCCTCCCTCCCCCCACCTGTGTGTTTGGGGGTTGGTTAATATGAGTTTGATGCCGCAGCCCCCCCTCCCCCCCCCCCCCCCCTGCAAAACGCCGTTGGGGAAACAGACCCAACGGGTCTGCACTTGGTCTAGTATATTACTAAAAGTCTCGTCTTGTTCGGATGTCTGTCTGTCTGTGTGCGTGTGATTCAAGTAACTACGTCAAAACAGTACACAAAAGTGTGAACATTTTGGCACCACCTTACTCACCATTGACCTGTGGTTATTTGTATCAAGTTTTGTTCAGATTGATGATATATTTCACAAGTTATCACATTTTTAAATTTACTAAATCCACTTTGATAATCACTTCAACACTTCAGTGCTGGCAGTTGCAGCTATGATGTCACAATGGGATCTCATAGTCCTCCACCCGACATTTGTAACAATGTTGCCATCATAAAACATCGTGGTCCTGGCTGCAAGTGATTGAACAGGAGGGGGAGCGGCCAGGGGAAGTGGAATTGGAAGTGCTGGGGGAGGCAGGGGAAGTGCAATTGGAATTTATTTTTTAATTCCAGTGCTGGGGGAGGCATGGGAGTGGTGGAATCTTACATTGGGGAACGGGTTGCGTTGGGGGACCAGGCCGCCCGTTGGGGTTATGGGTTAGTGGTGGAATATTGCGTTGGGGCACAGGATACGTTGGGGGAACGGGTGAGTGGTGGAAACGGGTTTGCGTTGTGATCCCAGAACTATGCCAAAGTGATACACGATAGCGCTACAATTTTTGCTCCACCTTACTCGCGTTGGGGGAACGGGGTGCGTTGGGGGACCAGGCCTTCCATGTGACAGGGACCCAATGGGTCCCACTTGTTCTAGCATTCCATAAATTGGGATTAGAATAGTTTATGGGCCATGTTCCAGAAACCAGGATTTGAATAGTTAAGTATTTGATAATTTGCATATACCATCCTTGAAGGACATGTTTCAGTGCTTTATAACTCTATCACAAACTCGCACATATACAGTAAAAATAAAATCACAGTTTACAAACAAAAAGATGAGCAAAGATAGAGACACAAAATGATTTCATAACTCAGTGGATCATGCGGCATCTCTGGAGAAAACGGATGGGTGACGGTTCAGTTCGGGACCCTTGTTCAGATCGATTGTAGGGGGGAGGGAGACGGGCAGCAAGAAAAGAGCAGGACAAACCAGAGACAGCACCAGATGACTTTGAGCAGGGAGATTCCCTGATAGGCTGCCTGTTGGCTGGGGACGTTCTGACCCTAACAGGATGAGCACTTGCATCCAACAAGAGGTGGACATGAAAAAACAACTATGGGTATTCCAAAAGGACAAGTTAAAACGTTTACCAGATGAGGTATTCCACCAATATTTCCTTCCCAAATAAATTGAAGTAGTTCTTAAAGCTTTAATGTGGTTTTCTAAAAAAACATTAGTAATGTGTGGTCTCTATTCCCAGAATGGCATTCCTGAATCCTGGAATAGGACTTCAAATTCCACATTGAAGTAAGGCCAGCACCACGTAAATGATACTGGTCAGCTTTTTAAACATGGTGTTAATTTGCATGTGTTTGTGTTGTGTTTAAAGGTTTCCTAAGTGATATACATTCATGTCTTTAATATTTCCATATTCTCGACATTATTTGCTGTCTCGCCCTTGTTAGGGGTCATTGTGATTGGCCCAGTATCAGCAGGCTTCAACAATCATATCAGAGCCACTGTGATCACCAGGCAACCAAGAGCACAAATTTTTATAAACCTATTAGCTACCTCATAAATGTACAACATACCTTATAATCATGCTGGTTGGCATTCCAATCTAGCATTTATGTATGGTTCTACACAATCAAGACAATGTAACTGTTCTCTTTCTACTAGCCTTTTAAACTATTCCGTCCATAAATCAATACCAATGAGCACTAATTGTTGGTCAAATCACAAGCAGGATTTCCTCAATAAATAGTATTTTGAGGCACGCTCAAAAAGACCATGTTAGAAAACATAGAGCAGAAACAAGGAACTTGTTCAAATGCTCAGGGCACTGGTAAGGCCAGCACAACTCGGGTTCCTCTGGAAGTCTCTATTAGAGCCAGCATGGTTTTGTGCATGGGAGATTGTGTCTCACAAATTTGAATTGAGTTTTTTTGAAGAAATAGCCAAGAAGGCGGATGAGAGCAGGATGGTAGATGTTCTTTACATGGACTTCAGGAAGGCCTTTTATACGGTTGCCTATGATAAGGCTAGTTTTCAATTCCTTTACCCTGCAAAATAGATTCTGCACATTCACCGATCAATTTCCTTCATGATTGTACACACCTCGAAGATCATCACCCAGCTACCTGTACTCAAAAGAAAAGAGTCCTATCCTGGTCAACTTCTCCCTATAATTCAGGCTCTAGATTCCTGGCAACATCCTCGTAATTCTTCTCTGTACTCTATCCGGCTTAATGGCATGTTTCCTATATGAGGGTGGCCAAAACTGAACATATTCGTCCAAGTGTGACTCACCAATGACTTGTACAATAGTAACATGACATTTTAACTTTTATACTCCGTTTCCTGACTGATAGAGTCAGCATTCCAAAAGTTTTCTTCACCACCCTATTGACCTGCGATGCCACTTTCAGGGAACTATGCACCATAATGCCACATCCCTCAGCTTGACAACACTCCCCATGCCCCAACCATTCATGGTGAAGGTCCTGCCCTGGTTTAATTTACCAAAATGCAACACCTCACACTTAATTACATTAAACTTCATTAGCTATTAGTCAACCCACTTGCCTACAACTGATCAAGGTCCTGCTATAATTCTAGATAACCATCTTTCCTCTCTTTAATATGTCCTACTTTATTGTTAACTGCAAACTAACTAATTATGCCTTGTACATTCTCATCCAAATCATAGATAACAAAGAGCGATGGCTAAGCACAAATCCCTGAGACACATCACTAGTCACAGGCCTCCAGTCCAAAAAACAACCTTCTACTCATCACCCTTTGCTTCCTATCACAAAGCCAATTCTGTATCCAGTTAGCTAGCTCTCCCACGATCCTATGTTTTCTAACCTTCTGGAGCAATGAGGAATTTACTATGAAGAACCTCATCACAGCTTGGTATTGGCAACCATTACCCTCAAGATCACAAAATATTACAGAGCGTTGTGAACACACCCCAGTAACTTGGTGCTGCCTTGGGAAAGCAGCCAACATATTCAAGGCCAACTCACATCCAGCTATTCTATCTCCTCCCCTCTTCCATCAGGTAGAAGATACAAAAGTTTGAAAACATGTCTTGAAAAATTCAAGAACAGAATATTCCCCACTGTTATCTGACTCTTGAACAGACCTCTCATGTGCTAAGGATGAATTCCCAATCTTCCAAACCACCTTATTACCAACCTTGCACTTTTTTTACCTGCATTTTCTCTGTAGCTATACACTCTATTCTGCACTCCAATTATTTTGTATTTTACACTTTTTGATGTACTCATGTAATATATGATTTGTCTGAATTGCATGCAAAACAAGATTTCTCACTGTTTAACACAAAGTGCAAGAGGAACTCAGCCGGTCTGACAGCAACCGTGGGGGGCTTGCATAGGTGACGTTTTGGGTTTGGGCCTTTCTTCAGATTGTTTGTACTGGGAGAGGAAGTGGGGAGGCTATAAGGAGGTGAGGTTGGGTCAAAGCATGGAAAGTAATAGGTGGATATATATAAATGTGTTTGATTGGCAGTAGGGTGGAGTAGACGACAAAGGCTAGAAATGTAAAGGAGATAAGAGAATGACAGATAAAGAGAGAAGAAAAGAGGGAGGGATAGAGGCAGAAGGAGATAGGGGTGGGGAAAGAAGGGTGGAATAATGGCTGAAGTGATGGGTTGAGGGCAGAGGAAAGAGTTTAATTTAGTTTATTGTCTGGTCTTCCTTAAAATTGGGAGAGTTTAATGTTCATACAGTTGGGTTGTAAGCTACCCAAGCAGAATATAATATGATGTTCCTTCAGTTTGCATGTGGCCTCACCCTGGCAATGGAGGTGGCCTAGTATTGGAATGGGAGTTAAAATGGCAAGCAGGAGTTCCAGCAGGTATCTCGGTACATGTGACAATAATAAAACAATACTAATACAGAACATCAAGAGTAAAAGGACACACGCACAATGACAGATGTCTACAGGTAGGTTGTCAGAAATGAGTGTCAGCATCGGGATTTCAAAAAAGCACCAGAATGAAACGCATGACTACATGTAGAGGGTAAGATCTTCAACAAATCAGTGACAATGAATAAATCCACGCAAGGACCAGAGAATATAGTCACTGAGTTAGTTTAGTTTTGAAATACAGCATAGACACAAACCCTTCGGTACAGCGAGTCCACAACGACTATCGATCATCCATTCACACTTGTTTTATGGTTATTCCAATCTTGCATTGACTTCCTACACACTAAGGGCAATTTACTGAGGCAAATGAACCTACAACCCCACATATCTTTAGGATGCGGAAGGAAACCAGAGCATCTGGAGGAAACCCATGCTTTCACAGGCAAAACGTGCCAACTCCACACAGACAGCATCCGAGGTCCTGATTGAACCCGGGCTTATGGTGCATGTGCAGCAACAGCTCTATCAGCTGAACCACTGTGCCATTGATTACATAAATCAGTGAAATCATGAGACTTACCCCATCATTTTAGCAGGAATTGATCTGCAGTCATATTGCTTGTTCAATGATCTAGTCACGCCCATTCCTGGCTTGAAAATAACTCTCTGTGCATTAGAGTGTCAAGGCAATGAGCCACATATAGAATGGGGTGGAACGCCTTTGGGGCCACACTTGGGATGATCTATACTTTGCTACTATCCTTTGATGTTTTCCAGCATGGTTTATATTTGCTTGCTTATGAAACAGTGCCCCGCATAACCATCTACCAAGAAAATCAGATGTTTGCTGGAACTGTTTCACAGTCTGAACTGAATTATCCACATTAACTCTCTCTGATGTTGGTTGAAAATCAATTACAGAAACAATTGCATATTTCAATTGTTCACAGATAAACTATTGGAAATAATCTTCTCAGATGCAATGTAACTATTTACTTTAATTATTTTGGACATGTCTCTCACTTTGGTTCTGCCTGTGGGATCCACGGTATGTTGAGAAAATATAATTTTCTCAGAAGCATTGAGAGCTCCCCTCTACTTGTCAGTTTTGCCTGATCAAACACAAGCTAATAAACATTCTCCAAAACTTTTCCACTGTGCAGATACTTGGAAAGGAAACTTGGCATGATCATAACAAAAATCCCAAATGAATCCAAGATGCATCTGCTTTCAATAGGAGCCTAAGATGCTTGGAGATCTGCCCCTCTGTGTGGGAGGGGAAATTTAAGGTGACAGGAGAAGGACAAAAACAAGAACCTGAGGGGCAATGTATTCACTCGGGTGGTGGGTATATGGAACGAGTTGGCGAGGATGTAGTCAAGGCAAGTATTATAACTGTATTTAAAAAACACTTGGACAGGTACATGGATGGGAAATGTTTAGAGGGATATGGACTAAACATGAGCAAATGGGATTAGCTTGCATGGGACATCTGGGCCAACATGGGCCAACTGGACTTGTTTCTTTGTCATATAACTGTGACACTTAAGTTGTTAGATAAAATATGTTAGTTGTGAAGAATGAAACACATCCATTACTCAGCACCCAAGTCTGCCAATAGCACTGTTTACTTCAGAATAAAACTCCTATAATCAGTCTAAATAGACATATTTCATTCTAACCTTGCAAAAATGTATCATATATTTCTTTCAGAATGAATTTATCATAGTCAATCATTTCCTTATCATGTACCTCCCAAACATTTGCAATGCAATGGAAAGAGTCATCAGTGGGCAAATGGGATTAGCCTGGATTGGACAATTTGGTTGGCATGGACGAGGTGGGACGAAGAGCCTACTTCTGTGCTGTATGAGTCTCTGACTCTTGTGCCATGAAACTGCAATTATTCATAAATAACATGATCAACTCTACTTAGTTCAGGTTCTGCCAAAACTACTTGGCTCCAAACCATATCGTAGAATTAATCCACATATAGATACATGAGCTGATTGCAAGAGTGGTTCCACTCAACATAAACGGGGCATTCAACCAGCACTGCATCAGGGAACCCAAGCAAAACAGAAATTAGTTGGGTTCAATGAAAATTCTTTCATGGTCAGAATATCACTAGACACAAGACTTAACGATGGCAAATATTGCCAACAAATTATCACCACACCTGAACTTCACTGCAGGAGTTCCTTGAGCTAATCCCACACGGATATGTTTATTTTAGTATAGTTTAGATAGAGCCAAAAAAAAAGGCCCTTCGGCCGACTGAGTCTGTGCTGACCAGCGAACCCTGCACACTAGCTCTATCCTAGGCACCAGGGACAATTTACAATATTTACCAAAGCCAATTAACCTACAAACCTGTACAGCTTGTGTACCTGTGCATTGAACCTGTACATCATCTGTATACCTGGAGCGTGGGAGGAAACTGGAGCACCTAGAGGAAACTCACGTGGTCACAACGTACAAATTCCGTACAGCGCTCATAGTCAGGATCGAACCCAGGTCTTTTGCATTGTAAGGCAGCAACTCTACCACTGTACCACAATGTCAGACCCTGTGCTAGTCAAAAATGAAGTAGGAAACATGATAGAAGAAGTAGCTGTTGATGGCCTAGTTGAGTGGTTGAGTACCCGTTTGATTGCAATTCTAGGATGCAGCTCATTCTAGTTTGATCTTTTTGTCCCCATGTACTCGAGTATATATTATGAGGGGCATGAAAAGTAGTCAGTCAGAATCATTAGTTCTCTCCAGAGTGAAAATGCTAAAGATTAGAGACCATAGGTTGAAGGTGAAGACACAGTTCAAAGGAGATATTTTGATTGATTAATTGAAAGATATATCATGGAAACACTAAGTCCATGCTGACCATCAATCTCTCGTTCACAAGTCTATGTTATTTCACTTTCACATCCACCCCCTACACATTCCGGGCAATTTAAAGAGACCAATTAACCTACAAACCTGCACTTCGTTGGGATGTGGAATGAAACCGGATCACCCAGAGGAAACCCAAGTGGTCACAGGGAGAACGTGCAAACTTCATGCAAAGTCAGGTTCGAACCGGGTCTCTGGAGTCATGCAGCAGCAGTTCTATCAGCTTGTGTCAGGCAGCAACTGTGTCAGCCTTGTGTGGGAAAAGTTTATTTTTCAGCGAATAGTGATGAAGGCAAATACCTGTGGTGATTAAGAGGCTTTTAGATAGGCTCATGGATATGCAGGAAATGGAGGGTTATGGATCACGTGCAGGAAGAGGAGATTAGTTTATTTTGGCATCATGTTCAATATCAACATTTTGGGCCGAAGTTCCTGTGATGTATTGATCTATGATCTATACATGGCCACGTTTAAGAATGACTGCAAGGTTGAGATGATTGAAAAATCTATATTGCATATAACAAAGCACATGGCAGTTTAGTGGCCACCATTAATGCTGATAATCAAGTTAAAGTTCTCAAATTTTAGAGATTAGTGCAGTTATGGGAAATCTTGTGTGTCTAAACTGACTCTTCTGAGATAAAGTAAGAGTAAATGAAAACCCCCACATTGCAACTACGTAAAAAGAACACAACCTCATTGAACTAATCTCATCAGATCAGACCACAATAATGAAATCAGGCCTGTGTTTAAGATGTACCTGCAGTTTCTACACTCACTTAATGATTCCCCCAACTGCGATAAAAGAAACGTCAATTTTATGCATGTATCATACTAATGCCATGAACTAATGTTCTGAAGAATATGTGCATGCCACATTGTAATGCTCTATCCCATTGCTTTTCTCTTTATCAGAGTTTCTATCAATTGTTCCTTCTACCTCCCTAAGATGGCTAAAGTAACACACATAGGCTATCCAATGGCTTGCTTATTGTAGCAGCTACCTTTTCTTTCATCCATCATGCATATACACAGGGCTCAAAATTAACGGTTGCCCGGGTGCCATTGACCACTCAAAGCGCCGCCGAGCAACCTAAACACAGAGTCATTTTGCCCGGCTTGGCAACCAGATACTGGTTTGTACCGAAGATAGACACAAAAAACTGGAGTAACTCCGCGGGTCAGGCAGCATCTCTGGAGAAAAGGAACGTGACATTTTGTGTCGGCGGTGACGGCTGTATTGCGTGGGCAAGATACTAGGTGCGTGGTGACGAAGGGTCGCAGCGAATGACGGCACCGAACAGCGACAGCGGCTCCATCTCCTCCTCCTCCCGCCCCCGCCCGCCCTGATAAGGGCTGCTTGCAAACCCGCTAACCAAAGATCTTATAGCAGAGCTCCGCTATAGGATCTTTGCCGCTAACGGCGCTTTAAAAAAAACCCTCCCGCACGCCGAGGCCGGGAGGAGGGAGGGAGGGGGAGGCCTCGGTGTGCGGGAGGGTTTGTTTTGAAAGTGGTTTTCGCTGTTAGCGGGATTGCTGTCGCGGTCGCTGCTGCGCGGGACCCGTCGTTCGCTCCGACACTTCTGAAGCAGCTGCACCATAGATCCTATAGCTGTGGGATCTTTGAGCTGCACCGCTCGGCTCTCTCTTCACATTGTGTTTTTGATTTTCTGTTTTTGGATTGAATTCTGTTTTTAATTTGTGTCTCTCTGATGTCTTTATTACTTATTTTATTCTGATTATATGTTTTTATTCCTATTAATCTATGTAAGGTGTCCTTGAGATGTCTGAAAGGCGCCCATTAAATAAAATGTATTATTATTATTATTACCTTGCTGTTGGCTGGCGGAGGACGGGGGCGGTGGCGAGGAAATCGCAACAGCAAGGCAGCGGGGCGATGTTGTCCGAGGAGCGCTGACCTTCCTTCCTCCCCACCTCGCTCCCCTTCTCTCTCTCTCGTATGCCCCCTCCACCCCCCCCCCCCCTTTATCCTGGGACCCCTCCCCTACATCCGGCACTGATCCCTATTCCCGCCTCTATTCAGTCCTCACTGACATCCCCTGTGCTCCCCTTACCCCTTTCCCATCCATCCTACACTTCTCCTCCATCCATCCTGTACTGATCCCCCATCCATCCTGTACCAATCCACGCATTCATCCCATACTGACCCACCCTCCATTTACCCTGCACCTTCCCCCATTCATCCTGTAGTGATTTCCCATTCATCCTGCACAGACCCTCCGATCCACCCTGTAATGACCCCCCCCCCCCGCCCCAATTCATCCTGCGCTGATCTCCCCCCACCCCCCATCCATCATGTACTGATCCTCCCATTCAAGAAGAATGGGGGGAACAGTCTGAAGAAGGGTCTCGACCCGAAACGTTGCCTATTTCCTTCGCTCCATAGATGCTGCCTCACCTGCTGAGTTTCTCCAGCACTTTTGTCTACCCCCATCCATCCCGTACTGAACCCCCCCATTCAACACCACTGACATCCCCCGTGCTCTCCCCTCACAATTTTACCTAATCCAACCAACACGTACTAATTCACCTGCCTCAATCCATCCATTCTGCACCGACTGCCTTCTAACCCCCCCCCCCCCACCGGCCATCTATCCACCCTGCACTGATTCACACCCACCCCCTTCCCTGACCCTATTGTCCTGGAAATGTCTTCAGAGCGAATATTGACTATGTTTGATAACGGAATGCAATCAAATGTGTTTTCATTCCCAATGTTATTATTTGTTTTAATCCATAAAGATGGATTAATTAAATTGTGAACACGTGAAACATTAAAACCGCAGTGTTCGATTGTCACTGCTACCGTTGACATGTTATTACAGAATTCATTTTAACGGCAAATCAATGCTCTTACTATGGAGTATCAGTACTGTAGTTATTTAATGAGAAACATTCACAACTATACGTACACATATATGTTACCATGGTCCAGGATTTATTGACACAGGTTGATCATACACTGAATAATCCAAACACATTTTTGTTTGGAAGTGGAAAGAACTAATAGAAATTGCATTAACTGCAATGTGTAAAAAGAGTTGAGATACTGTCTTATAATTTTGCTGCATGTCATTGTGGGATATATCATGTTTTGATTGGTGAATGTTTAGTTTGTGACTTTATTTGAAGCAGAAATAATATGTGAATGCTTCATTGAGTATAATTCCGACTGGTAAAACTACGCGCTTTATCCGAGCACATTATCGCGCGCGTCATGCAAACCACCTTAAATGACCACCTAAACTGTAATTTGGCAACCTAAAAAGCTGCCAAGGTTGCTCGGCTGGCAACAGGGAAAAAAAGTTAAGCGAGAGCCCAGATACACAATTGCAATTACTGGTTGGAATTGACAGGTTAGCACGCAACAAAAGCTTTTCACTGTATCTCAGTACATGTGACAATAAGCTAAACTCAATTAAAATGGAGACATGCCAAGAGTTTGGAAGAATGGCAGATCGAATGAGCTAAAATTATTTTTGGTGTGACAGATGAGTGATCATAGTGGATGTAAATGGCAAGTTGACATCCTCACTGCCTAAACTTAGCAAGGCAACATTGTTGATGTTAATTGCAGAAAAATAGACCTAAAGATAACTACAATGTTCTCAATGAGTGGCTCCTTTCTACTGAAAAGAATGGGGGGAAAAGAATGTCTGAAAACATCAACAACATATATATTTCAAGAAGTACTCTGTGAACAATAATAAAAATAACAAATAGCAGTATCTCAGGACATACATGGTGAAATGATGCAAGCCATTTCTTTTAAACAGCACCTTATGTTGCTTACTGCCAAAGCAAGTAAAATTAAGATTCAATAAATCTTAATAATTGTCATTGAAATGGAACTTCATCTACCTCTCTCTGAAACCCCCAGTGAATTACATGAACTGGATAAGCCTCTCATCATTTGGCTTAGCCAATTTCTACAGGAATTTTGGCTCTATCTGAACCCATGATCTAATTTCTAAATTCTTAAATTTTCCTGTTTGCTTTGAGGAGCATTGAGGTCAATCTGTGTATTTAAGGAATTGACTCAAAAAATTGTTTTCATGTTGTTTTCCAAGCTCTTTTTTGTCTAATGAATAATGGATGAAAAAGAAACTTGATTCTTTAAAGTCAAATCAGTTTTCATTGGATCTCAAAAGAAATAAGAAAATTATAAAGGCACCGCCAAATTAAATGTTAACTGCAACAGTTTGCAGATGCCACTTCAATGGAGCACCATCATCTTCTAATTCTGTTTTTTTATTTTCAGTTTAAAAATATCTTTGAAGAGCAATATCAGAAATGGGGGCAAAATGAAATCAGCTTTGGATAGTTATGAGAACAATCATTCCTGAAGTCATACACCATGGAAGCAAGCACATTGGCCTATTTTGTTCCTGCCAACCAAGATGCCCATCTCAATTTGTCCCAATTGGCCACATTTAACCCATATCCCTCTAAACCTTTCCCAAGTGCTTGCCCAAATATATTTTATGAGTTGTTATTGTACCTGCATCAATCATGTCCTCTGGCAGCTTATTCCACATATATGTTATTTAGCACCAAACATCAGCTTGAAAGTATAAGGCCTCCTGATCTTGTTCATGGGTCATTACAAGCTTTTAACTTTCAAAGGAAATTCACTGATCTTTAGATTAGACTGTAAGGGTACTATTTTTTATACTTTTAGCAAACAGAAAAATTGTCCTTTTATCTGTCTACCAACCTGATAAAACATGGATAAAGTCAGTAACTGGTGGGAAATAATTGATAAACTAGTGAGTGCTGCTGCCCAATAGCTCAATTGTGTTCAATCATGACCTAAGATAAACTCTGTGAAGTTTTCCACATTCTCCCTCTGGAGGTGTGGGTTTTCACGATGCTCCGGTTTCCTTCCACATCCTAAAGTCATGTTGGCAGGTTAATGGGCAACTGTAAATTTTTCCTATGTACAGAAAAATTGCAAAACAAATAAAGAGGAATTGATGGGAATATGTGATGTATGGAAACAAGGGGGGGGGGGGGGTGATGCAGCTAATGGCTTTGCTTGCGGAGGTAGAGTGGGCCAACTAGGCCAAAGAGCCTCCTAATAAGTTGTTATAAGCATGAAAGTAAGGAATATCTTTTCATGTTTAATGCTCCCACAAACTTATGAAGAAGTATAAAATCATGAGGGGAAAAGGTAGGGTAAATGTGCAGTCTTTTTCCCCAGGGTAGAGAAATCAAGAACTAGGGGGCAAAGGTTTGTGAGAGGGGAAAGATTTAATAGGATTTTGATGGGCAATTTGCTTTTTCTTTACACAGATATATGGAACAAGCGGCAAGAGGAAGTAGATGAGGCAGGTACAATAACCAAATTGGAAAGACATTTGGACAGATACATAGATAGCAAAGATTTAGAAGGATATGGGTCAATCATGGATAAATGAGATTAATTTAGATGGGGCATGGTGGTCGGCAAGGACCAGCTGGGCCAAAAGACCCGTTTCCATGGTGTATGACTCTCTGGCTAAGTTTGAATTCAGCCATTGATTAGCATGATTTGTGCAATGAATAAGTAACTAAACAGCAGTTATTACATCCAATAAACATCAATCTCATCAATCATCTAATTTCAACGAGGTTTAACTCTGCAGTGTCAAATTAGAAAGGAGCAATAGTGTCAGGCTCCTGCAACATTTGAATGCTTCAAGACCCTACACGGGTTCCAAAGTCTAGCTCCTGCCTCCACCTGCCTAACACACACAACAGATTCTGATCTGGAGTGGCAGTTGATTTCCTGGATCATGTGTGGGTGACACAATGTTGCAGCTTGTAGAGCCATTGCCTCATAGCACATGTACCCAGGTTCAATCCTGACCTTGTGTGCTGTCCGTGTCGAGTTTTGACCATTCTGCCTATAACCACGTGGGTTTCCTCTGGGTTCCCCCATATCCCAAAGACGTGCGGACTGGTAGGTTAATTAGCCTCTGCAAATTGCCTCTAGTGTGTAAGTACATGGTAGAATCTAGGGGGCAATTTATAACAATATGCAAAGAATAGATTAGTGTAGGATTAGTGTAAATGGGTGGTAGATAGTCACTGTGGACTCATTGGGACAAAGGGTCAGTTTTCTGTTTGAGCTACAAGAGATCATCTTCCTGTATCCAGTTTGCAATAAAGAGTCGGTGACTGCCTATAACAGTTGGAAGAGGTGAAAAGTGCTGCAATTGCCCAGAGGTGTGGAAAACTCAGGGTTGTCATAGAATGGTACAGCACTGACATGGATCCTTCATACCCATGCTACCTGTTATACCCCTATCTAGAACAATCCAATTTGTTCAGATTTGTTCTTAAAAGATTGGCACAGTGGTACAGCTGTCTCATAGTGCCAGAGACTCAGGTTTACTCCTGACCTCGGGTGCTGCCCATTCCGAGTTTGCACGTTCTCCCTGTGACCACATGGGTTACTGCCAGGAGCTCCAGTTTCCTCATACGTACCAAAGACATGCTGGTTTGTAGGGTAATTGATCTCTGTAAATTTCCCTAGTGTATAGGGAGAGGATGACATAGAACTAACGTGAGCGAGTAATCGATTGTCAAGGTGGACTCGGCGTGCCAAAGGGCCTGTTTCCACGCTGTCTTTCAATTGATTCAGTCAATCAAAATGTAGTGAATCTGCCTCAGACAGTGCATTCCACATTCCCACCACACTCAGCGTGGAAAAAGTTCCTCCTCAGATCTCCCTGAAAATTCCTACCTCTCATTGTAACTTGTGGAAACCTCCTCCAATTACTGTAGTTTGCATTCCTTCATCACCAACTAGAATAGTTGTTGCTATGTATTGTGGTGAGCTGACCAGTAGTTAGGCCACACTTCATCATCCAGTTGCTCTCATTCAGTGCCCTCTGGACATACAGCTTGCCAATTCCATCATCGCTTACATTATGCATCATAGTCAATGTCCATATTGTCAGTTCCTTAAGGACACAAAGTGCTGGAGTAACTCAGCGAGTCAGGCAGCATCTCTGTAGATAGATGACATTTTGTGTCAGGACCCTTTGCCAGACCGATTCTGAAATTGGCAAGTTAAATTAATAGACCAGAAATGTCACCTATCCATGTTCTCCAGAGATGCTGCCTGACCTGCTGAGTTAACCCGGCACTTTGTGTCCTTTTATGTTAACCAAGGTCTGCTGTTCCTTGCTTCTACATTTTGTCAGCTCCTTGCTTTTGCCAGTGGACAACATCATATATTGCTCAATTCACACCATCAGGACGCCAAATAGTTCTCGACAGGCAAACCTAATACTGCCTTTGGTCCAAATGACAGCTTTTAATCACGACTGATGGCAGCATTGAGCAATAATTTAAGGCAATTTGTGTACAAATTGGCAGCCATTGTGGATCATAGCCTATTGGCTGACTCATCTCCCATCCCGGTTCAAAACAACATCATAATCTTTAGTCCCGTTAAATGTTGTCTTCCAATATCCTTTTGAGTTATCTTCTATTGACATATGATTGTCAATCCTCACCTCCTTGAACCTTTAATAAATCTCCGACTTTGGTAACTGCCTATTTTGTTTTATACCTCTTCTGTACTGATAGAAATATTTCATTCAATCTCAACATGTTTCTTCCACTCTTGTATCCAAAGCCTGTTCTCCAATTAATCTGGGCTTGATCTACTGCGGAGTACAGCTGCATAATGTGGTGAGAACAATCTACCAGATTAACGTTGTATAGTCTTTTCCCGTGCAGTTACCCAGTTGATTAAGGGCATGAGCAAAGTAGAATCATTATCTGTGCATGGGCCTGGCTCCAACAAAGCAGGACCCAAATGAATCTGATCCAGAATCAAACCATAAATGTCAGGGCTAACTCGGAGAATCAGAGCAGAAATCTCAGTAATCCTATAAT